>NC_086317.1:21558793-21883793 GCF_036172605.1 Pelobates fuscus
GACCACCAGGGAAGGCAGCAAAGAACAATAATCCCCCCTCCCTACATAAAGCAAGAAGGGAGGGGGGATATTAAGTAATGTACCCCCACCTCCACCCCCCACAATCACCCACACACATACAGCACCCACAGACATACACAGCACCAACACACATGCAGCACCCACAGACATACACACATACAGCACCCACAGACATACACAGCACCAACACACATACAGCACCCACACACCTACACAGCACCTACACACATACAGCACCCACAGACATACACACATACAGCACCCACACACATACAGCACCCACAGACATACACACATACAGCACCCACACACATACAGCACCAACAGACATACAGCACCTACACACATACAGCACCCACACACATACACAGCACCAACACACATACACAGCACCAACACACATACACAGCACCAACAGCACCCTCACAAACAGCACCCTCACAAACAGCACCCTCACAAACACACACAGCACCTTTACACACAGCACACAAACAGCACCCTCACACACAGCACACAAACAGCAACCTCACACACAGCACACAAACAGCAACCTCACACACGCATAGCACACTAACAGTACCCTCACAAACACAAACGGCACCCTAACAAACACACACACAGTACATTACCAGTACCCTCACACACAAACAGCACCCTCACACACAGTACATTAACAGCATCCTCACAAGCGCGCACATACAAACACCCTCACCCACATAGCACACTAACAGCACCCTCACACAGCACACACACACACAGCAGTGTATGTATATATATATATATAAACACATATATATACATACATAATAATACATATATATACGCGGCGTGTGCTTGTGCTATATGGTGCACACCCTAATACAATAGGCTGTGCACGCCTTTGTGTACAATATATATGAGTGTGTCACATTGCTCCAAAGCAATAAAACTCACAGTAATGTACAATATATATGAGTATATCACAGATCTCCAAAGCAATAAAACTCACAGTAATGTACAATATATATGAGTGTGTCACATTGCTCCAAAGCAATAAAACTCACAGTAATGTACAATATATATGAGTATATCACAGAGCTCCAAAGCAATAAAACTCACAGTAATGTACAATATATATGAATGTATCACAGAGTTCCATAACAAATAAAAATTGCAGTAATGTACAATATATATGAGTATATTACAGAGCTCCATAGCAATAAAACTCACAGTAAAGTACAATATATATGAGTGAATTACAGAGCTAAATAACAATAAAACTCACAGTAAAGTACAATATATATGAGTGTATTACAGAGCTCCAAAGCAATAAAACTCTCAGTAATTATTATTATTTTATTATTGATATAGCGCCATCAGATTCCGTAGCGCTGTACCATGGGTAATGTACAATATATATTTGTGTATTACAGCGCTCCACAGCAATAAAACTCGCAGTAATGTACAATATATATGAGTGTATCACAGAGCTCCAAAGCAATAAAACTCACAGTAATGTACAATATATATGAGTGTATCACAGAGCTCCATAACAAATGGAAATTGCAGTAATGTACAATATATATGAGTGTATCA
This sequence comes from Pelobates fuscus, assembly GCF_036172605.1. Classification (NCBI taxonomy): domain Eukaryota; kingdom Metazoa; phylum Chordata; class Amphibia; order Anura; family Pelobatidae; genus Pelobates; species Pelobates fuscus. The sequence goes on from NC_086317.1 coordinate 21,560,390, forward strand.
CAAAGCTCCAAAGCAATAAAACTCACAGTAATGTACAATATATATGAGTGTATCACAGAGCTCCAAAGCAATAAAACTCACAGTAATGTACAATATAAATGAGTGTATCACAGAGCTCCAAAGCAATAAAACTCGCAGTAATGTACAATATATATGAGTGTATCACAGAGCTCCAAAGCAATACAACTCGCAGTAATGTACAATATATATGAGTGTATCACAGAGCTCCAAAGCAATAAAACTCACAGTAATGTACAATATATATGAGTGTATCACAGAGCTCCAAAGCAATACAACTCGCAGTAATGTACAATATATATGAGTGTATCACAGCGCTCCAAAGCAATAAAACTCACAGTAATGTACAATATATATGAGTGTATCACAGAGCTCCAAAGCAATAAAACTTGCAGTAATGTACAATATATATGAGTGTATCACAGAGCTCCAAAGGAATAAAACTCACAGTAATGTACAATATATATGAGTGTATCACAGAGCTCCAAAGCAATAAAACTCTCAGTAATTATTATTATTGTATTATTTATATAGCGCCATCAGATTCCGTAGCGCTGTACAATGGGTAATGTACAATATATATTTGTGTATCACAGAGCTCCAAAGCAATAAAACTTGCAGTAATGTACAATATATCTGAGTGTATCACAGAGCTCCAAAGCAATAAAACTCGCAGTAATGTACAATATATATGAGTGTATCACAGCGCTCCAAAGCAATACAACTCGCAGTAATGTACAATATATATGAGTGTATCACAGAGCTCCAAAGCAATAAAACTCACAGTAATGTACAATATATATGAGTGTATCACAGAGCTCCAAAGCAATACAACTCACAGTAATTTACAATATATATGATAATTTTATCCTCCTGCTTGAAGTAACAGCACAGTCACATGTTATAATATCAATCTCAGGGAAAACACCTTCTGATCTCCAACTCCCATCATGCTGAGCATGATGTGACTTGCAGTCCATGACTGCCCTCTCATTACTCAGTATTTGAGCCCAGAGCTCCCTGATCACGTCTGATGATGTCACATCCATTGACTGGAGGACCATTATGGTGGCTACAGGTGGGGATTGAGCACACAGACTGCTGGGAGAGGTTTTGTTTTTTAAGAGGGGTCATGGGAGATGCTGGGTAATAGTGTATAATAGTGAGTATTAATAGTGGGTAATATTGAGTAATGGGTGGTAAAATACTGATAGGTAACAGTGAGTATTAATAGTGGGTAATATTGAGTAATGGGTGGTAAAATACTGATTGGTAATAGTGAGTATTAATAGTGGGTAATATTGAGTAATGGGTGGTAAAATACTGATTGGTAATAGTGAGTATTAATAGTGGGTAATATTGAGTAATGGGTGGTAAAATACTGATTGGTAATAGTGAGTATTAATAGTGGGTAATATTGAGTAATGGATGGTAAAATACTGATTGGTAATAGTGAGTATTAATCGTGGGTAATATTGAGTAATAGATGGTAAAATACTGATTGGTAATAGTGAGTATTGATGGGTTTAGTGGGTACATATATCAGTGGATGATGATTGGTAATGATTGTTGACTGTGTCATATTTTAAACTACGACATCATTCCTGCCTTAAGAATTAATGTATCACATCAGTCATAGAGCGAGCTGATTGGACATCGTTCCTCAATAAATAGGGGGAAGGAGGGAGGGGCATTCGTCGACGGCTCGTTGGTCTAGGGGTATGATTCTCGCTTAGGGTGCGAGAGGTCCCGGGTTCAAATCCCGGACGAGCCCTGTTTTTATATATCAGACCCGTCATCAATAAAACGGTAACACAATGTATACAGATACTATGAACATTGTGTTATACAGTAAAACAATTTATCCGTATATTATAAACATTGTATTGTATAGTAACACAGAGTGTATCCGGATATAAAGATTGTAACACACAGTAACACAGAGTATCCGGATATTATAAAGATTGTAACACACAGTAACACAGAGTGTATCCGGATATAAAGATTGTAACACACAGTAACACAGAGTATCCGGATATTATAAAGATTGTAACACACAGTAACACAGAGTGTATCCGGATATTATAAAGATTGTAACACACAGTAACACAGAGTATCCGGATATTATAAAGATTGTAATACACAGTAACACAATGTATCCGGATATAAAGAAAGCTGCATTTATTCTTATTATGTATTTTATATCTATATATTTTATAATTTAGAATACATTTATACAGTGTATTGAATTATAGCAGAACAGCTGAAATTTAAAAGCATTTTTCAAAAAACAGGGCTCGTCCGGGATTTGAACCCGGGACCTCTCGCACCCGAAGCGAGAATCATACCCCTAGACCAACGAGCCGCTTGCTAAGGCTGTCTGGAAAGTTTAGCTCTTTAACTCGTCATGTACCGGCTCAGTGACGTCACCTCCTTTTCCACCATGTTGGTACACCCTGTGATTAGGGGCTGTGTGATGTCCGGAGATCAGGATGGAATGACCGGGTGTGGGCGGGTGGCGGTTTCTGAATGGAAGGAGCGGCGGTGGGAGCGATTTATAGGCTCCTGCACGGCTGAGCGCACTGGATTGGGGAGAGCTGGGAATGGGAGCACCAAGATGGCCGATTACTGGTAACAGAGTATGGGGACCTCACTATGGGGGGACACCAAGATAAGGGGGGGCACAGACACAGTGAGGGGGGCACTAAGATAAGGGGGTGCACAGACACAGTGAGGGAGCTCTGGGAAAATAAGGGGGTGCACAGACACAGTGAGGGAGCTCTGAGAAGATAAGGGGGGCACAGACACAGTGAGGGAGCTCTGAGAAGATAAGGGGGCACAGACACAGTGAGGGTGCTCTGGGAAGATAAGGGAGTGCACAGACACAGTGAGGGATCTCTGGGAAGATAAGGGTTGCACAGACACAGTGAGGGAGCTCTGGGAAGATAAGGGGGTGCACAGACACAGTGAGGGTGCTCTGAGAAGATAAGGGGGTGCACAGACACAGTGAGGGAGCTCTGGGAAGATAAGGGGGTGCACAGACACAGTGAGGGAGCTCTGGGAAGATAAGGGGGGCACAGACACAGTGAGGGAGCTCTGGGGAGATAAGGGGGTGCACAGACACAGTGAGGGTGCTCTGGGAGAGTGTAGGGCTAAATAGAGATAAGATAGTCTGTGGTGGTTATGGTGGCAGGAGTCCCCTGTTAACATCTAATATTATGGATGCCCTCGGGTGCCTGTGGTGATAACACTAAAGTGAAGCCCCATTTCCTTCTAGTAATATCGTTTTGTTTCACAACATTTAATATTGCATTGCACATTTTTTCCAGTTCAACTATATGCGCCTAAAATGTGGAAATTCCTACTGAATTACGTAATAAATGTGGTTTTCAGATGAATGCTTTCTTTTACCTGTCTGTATTATTGAATGCGTGCTTTGGATGCTAGATATTCACCATCTTTTTCATGGTTGGTATTTTCACATGCTAAAAAAGAAAAGTATCGAACCTCAAAAATGTTGTTAAAGGATTACTCCACTGTGGCGAAACCAGCTTCGCCACTGTGAACTGGAGAGGCCTGGCTGCTAGCCTCCTGCCCTGCGACTACGGCCCATGGACATATTGCTCTATAAACACTATATTTGGGCATGTAATAATTTATATTGCTGCTACTGGCCCTTTAAAATCAGCGATGGACATATTGGGACTTTTGGGACTAATGTCCCTTTAAGACTTTGTAACATATCACAGTAATACTGTCTTAAATATTATGTAGGTATTTATGTGTTCAGTTAAACTGGGGATATGTAGAAATGGGTGTTTTATGTGTTAAATGTATCAGTATGTAAGTTTATGTCTTTTACTGTCTTTTTGCAACCATGTGGTTAATGGAGTCTGACTCTAGTCCTAGATAATTGGATTACTTCTCCAATTATCTCCAGGGCAGAAGGGAGGAAGCCGGGATGCATTGTGGGGGATGTTTTACTTCTGTTTGAGCCAGATTGTGCCATGCTGCAAGCCAGGGCCCAAAAGATACTTTTAGTAACTTTTAAACCCCTGGTCGGATTCATGCCATTTTTTAATATGTTGTTCCCCTGAATGGATTGATTGTGGATATGTATTTTTATGTGAATGTGATGTATGGTTTTAAAGTTATGAAAGTTGTGTAAAAGTATATTTTACTCTGTATGCATAATGGGATTATGTGTCACACTAAGGGGAGGGGATGTGTGGGAGGTAACATCTATGTCATTGGTTCTTTTATGCCTCCCCCTGGGTGTGGCCTGTATGTGTGAGTTGGAAATAAAAGCCAGACTGGGTGTCCCAGTCTAGAGTTCTTGCTTAACCCTCAAAGCGATGTGTCGTCTCGGTCTTTGGGGGAATGGGATTGTATGCTGACTGCCAAGAGTGTAAGCCGATGTCTGCTTTTCTTGTTCAGCTGTTCCAGTGTTCGTGTGGTTCCAGTCGGGAGAATGGTGTTTGCAGTAGCTGCCTGTGCATCTGGAAAGGGGATTATCGCCTAAACTGGGTTTTATCCTCTTGTAAGTGAAACGGTCCGTTACAATTGGTGGCAAGCGGCGGGATCGTTCCTACAACCAGAGGGACAGCTACAGACAACACCATTTCTGGATTACAAATTGAGGGCAACGCTAGTATCCGTACAGCGACCCTATCTACAAAGGAAATCAGGAAAATGGAAGGAGACAGAGTCGCAGCTGCTGCAGCCCCTCCGAGGGAGAAGGAGGAATCCAAGTTTGCCAGGGAATATAGGAGCAGGATGGCTCTATTCTCACCAGCCCGAGCGGAGCGGATGGCAGACCGGGTCTACAACGATGTACAGGCGTACCTCATGCTGCGAACGACGCAGAGGAACCAACAAGCTGCGGGATTGTTCCCACAGCCAGAAGGACAGCTACAGAACACAAATTCCTTGGAGTTACAAATTGAGGGCAACGTTAGCATTCGTGCAGCGCCCCTGGCAGCAGAGGTATCCAGCGACTTGGAGCAGACAAGTATGGAAGGCTCTGACGCTGAAGATGATTTTATGGCCAAGGTGAGGCAGCAAGTGGCCCAGTATGGGGGTTATATATCCATGGACACATTCCAGGGGATCTGGAACCAGGTCATGGCTGAGCAAAACTCAAAGATGGACGAAGAGTATGATGAGCAGGAAGAGTGGTACAGCAGCAGAGTAGAGGCTGCATCCGAGGAGGTTAGCCGCCCCCCCCCGAGGCGGCAGGAAGAACCCGAAGTAGGGGTCCTCATAGATTGGTCCTATGAGGAACCACAACAGGCAGGTGGAGATGGGACCGAGGTCTCTCTACCGGCCCTACAGGGATGCTGGGCAGTCGGCCCAGATCCCCAGCGGCAGTGTGTCACCCAGGGAGCTGATGGTGTCGTCCATCCTCCCCAGCGGCAGAGTAAGTCCCAGGGAGCTAAAGGTGTCGTCCTTCCTCCCCAGCGGCAGTGTGTGTCCCAGGGAGATGAAGGTGTCGTCCTTCCTCCCCAGCGGCAGGCTGAGTTACAGGGGGCAGAAGTTGTTGTTCCTGCCCCCCAGCAGAAAAGTGATATGCCAGGAAGGCAGTGTGAAGTAAAGGGAGAGGAGAGCAGCGTCCTCCCTCCCCAGCGTCAGTGTGTGTCTCCGGGAGCTGATGGTGTCGTCCATCCTCCCCAGCGGCAGGCTGAGTTACAGGGGGCAGAGGTTGTTGTTCCTGCCCCCCAGCAACAAAGTGATGTGCCAGGAAGGCAGTGTGAGGTGAAGGGAGAGGAGAGCAGCGTCCTCCCTCCCCAGCGGCAGTGTGTACCTCAGGGAGCAGAAGGTGCAATCCTTCCTCCCCAGCGGCAGTGTGTACCCCAGGGAGCAGAAGGTGCAGTCCTTCCTCCCCAGCGGCAGTGTGTGTCTCCGGGAGCTGATGGTGTCGTCCATCCTCCCCAGCGGCAGGCTGAGTTACAGGGGGCAGAGGTTGTTGTTCCTGCCCCCCAGCAACAAAGTGATGTGCCAGGAAGGCAGTGTGAGGTGAAGGGAGAGGAGAGCAGCGTCCTCCCTCCCCAGCGGCAGTGTGTACCTCAGGGAGCAGAAGGTGCAATCCTTCCTCCCCAGCGGCAGAGTGTACCCCAGGGAGCTGATGGTGTCGTCCTTCCTCCCCAGCGGCAGTGTGTACCCCAGGGAGCAGAAGGTGCCATCCTTTCTCCCCAGCGGCAGTTTGCCATCCAGAGAGAGGAACTTGTTACACCCTCTCTCCCACGGCAACCTAACCCACCAAGGGGAGATGTTAAGCCCCACAACTGTGCAGATGGGACCGTAGTCTCTGCACTTACAGCACAAGGGATAGGGCCGGTCGGTCCTGTTCCCCAGCCTCAGTGTGATGGATCCAAAGGGGAGACAGTCGGTCTCCCCCTCCGGCAGTCGAGCTGTGCACCTAAAGGGGAGACAGCCAGTCTCCAGCAACCAGGCGCCCACCAGACTACTCCCGTGGTAGTGCTGGCAACAGGACAGAGTACCGCTGGTCTCTGCCCCCTCAGCAACCCACCAAGGCAGCCTACCCGTCTCCCACCCAGCAGTGGTGAAACACCAGAACTTGGACAAAATCCTTCCTCACCCAGATGTAGTAACCGGTTAGTGTGGGTGGGCTGCTCTGTTATTTCTGTTTCGTGGGTGGGTTGCTGGACTAACCAGGGCACTGACCGGCAGAAAGTCAGGTACCCTGTTAGTCTAATTGGCAAAGGGGAGAAATGTGGCGAAACCAGCTTCGCCACTGTGAACTGGAGAGGCCTGGCTGCTAGCCTCCTGCCCTGCGACTACGGCCCATGGACATATTGCTCTATAAACACTATATTTGGGCATGTAATAATTTATATTGCTGCTACTGGCCCTTTAAAATCAGCGATGGACATATTGGGACTTTTGGGACTAATGTCCCTTTAAGACTTTGTAACATATCACAGTAATACTGTCTTAAATATTATGTAGGTATTTATGTGTTCAGTTAAACTGGGGATATGTAGAAATGGGTGTTTTATGTGTTAAATGTATCAGTATGTAAGTTTATGTCTTTTACTGTCTTTTTGCAACCATGTGGTTAATGGAGTCTGACTCTAGTCCTAGATAATTGGATTACTTCTCCAATTATCTCCAGGGCAGAAGGGAGGAAGCCGGGATGCATTGGGGGGATGTTTTACTTCTGTTTGAGCCAGATTGTGCCATGCTGCAAGCCAGGGCCCAAAAGATACTTTTAGTAACTTTTAAACCCCTGGTCGGATTCATGCCATTTTTTAATATGTTGTTCCCCTGAATGGATTGATTGTGGATATGTATATTTATGTGAATGTGATGTATGGTTTTAAAGTTATGAAAGTTGTGTAAAAGTATATTTTACTCTGTATGCATAATGGGATTATGTGTCACACTAAGGGGAGGGGATGTGTGGGAGGTAACATCTATGTCATTGGTTCTTTTATGCCTCCCCCTGGGTGTGGCCTGTATGTGTGAGTTGGAAATAAAAGCCAGACTGGGTGTCCCAGTCTAGAGTTCTTGCTTAACCCTCAAAGCGATGTGTCGTCTCGGTCTTTGGGGGAATGGGATTGTATGCTGACTGCCAAGAGTGTAAGCCGATGTCTGCTTTTCTTGTTCAGCTGTTCCAGTGTTCGTGTGGTTCCAGTCGGGAGAATGGTGTTTGCAGTAGCTGCCTGTGCATCTGGGAAGGGGATTATCGCCTAAACTGGGTTTTATCCTCTTGTAAGTGAAACGGTCCGTTACATCCACCCAAAAACCAGCATTTTAATTAAAAAAAAAAAACACTCTTTATGGCTGTAGCCAGGGGCGTATTAGCCGCGAGGCAAACAAGGCATTTGCCTTGGGCGGCATTTTCCAGGGGGCGGCAAAAAACGCCGCCCCCAAATGCCCAGGGCAAATGTCTTGTTAGCCTCGCGGCTAACTGACATGCTGGGCGGCCGGCGAGGGAGCACTTCCTCTGAGCCCTCTGCTCAGCTCCCTCGCGCGCCGCCCGCAGAGTGAGGCTGGAAGGCGGAGCCGGAATATGACGTCATATTCCGGCTCCCAGTCTCACTCTGCGGGCGGCGCGCGAGGGAGCTGAGCAGAGAGCTCAGAGGAAGTGTTCCCTCGCCGGCCGCGCCGCCCAGCAGCCACTGGACCACCAGGGAAACACACCTCTGCAGAGACACCCCCCCCCCAGCATTCCCAAAGGTAAGGAGGCTGGGGGGGGGGGGTGTTTAAATAAATTAATTTTTTTTTTTTAATGTGGGTGAGTGTGTGAGTGTGAGTGTGAGAGTGAGTCTGTGAGTGTGAGAGTGAGTCTGTGAGTGTGAGAGTGAGTCTGTGAGTGTGAGTCTGTGAGTGTCTGTGAGAGTGTCTGTGTCTGTGAGACTGTGACTGAGAGTGACTGTGAGAGTGTCTGTGTCTGAGAGTGTGACTGTGACTGAGAGTGACTGTGAGAGTGTCTGTGACTGTGAGAGTGTCTGTGACTGTGAGAGTGTCTGTGACTGTGAGAGTGTGTCTGACTGTGTGTGTGTGTGACTGTGTGTGTGTGTGTGTCTGTTAGTGTGTGTGTATCTGTCAGTGAATGTGTGTGTGTGTATTTAGAATGCGGGGCGGGGGGAAGGGTTGGGTGGGGTGGCGCGGGGGGGGGGGGGGAGGGGGGCGCCTGATTTTGTCCTGCCTAGGGCAGCACAAAACCAGAATACACCACTGGCTGTAGCAAATACAAAAAATACCAAAACGGCAATCTACAATACAACAATGAGAATAGACATAGGGCAATATTGTTTGCAAAAGTTATGGGTTAATGGATAAGAATGATTTGCACTCACAAACCCAATTTGATTGTAGGCATATCACTAGAATCAATGTAGCGACTTCAGGACCTTGGAACCTCAGTAGCATGCATAGGAAGAATAGAAAATAATAATAGTGCAGAGTATCTCAGTAAAAAATATACATTTTATTAATATCACACTTACAGAAACGAAGTGTCAAATAGGCACATCAGGTGGAAACACTTTGATCCGAAATCCACAAGAACAGAACAGCCAAATAAAACAACATAAAAAAATATATAAATAGCTAAATACTCTGTACACTAAAAAAGCCCTACGCGTTTCGTTCAGGGTTGAACTTCCTCAGGGGCAAATGTCCAGATGCTGTCCTTTGCAAGCATAATATGGAGTGCCAAATTTCTCCTTTTTAAGTTCGTTTTCGGCGCGAAGTAAACAGCCGTGCGCCATACTTCCGGGTTCGGTGCACTTCCGGTTACGCTTGCGTTGCGTTCCGGAATTGGTAACCAAGCCTCGTTTTGGTTTTCATCAGTAAGGACGGCCAGCCTTGCGTTCCATATGCGTTCCAATGCTCGAAAACGAGCAGAAAGTCCCCAAAGTAAAAAACCACAATAAATAAACAAATTAAATAATCAAACAAAGGTAAAATACCAGTATAAAAGAATAAATAGGAATAGGCAAACAAACCAAAATGCAATAAAATTAAGTAAATATAATAAATAAAATCACAGAAAACAAACCAAATCAAAATCTACATTTAACCCATTCGGTTTCAAGGTTTTTAACGTATGTATCCAATACCCCTCTCTCTTCCTTAAAGCCATCATGAGGTCACCACCTCTTTCATTTAAAGTAACTTGTTCTATACCTATACAACTTAAGGTGTTAAATTTAAAAGAGGGGCAATTGTTGCAGTGCACTGGCACTGAGTGTGTTAACAAACCATTTTTTATGTTGTTTCTATGTTCTTGAAGTCTTATTTTTAATTTTCTCCCAGTTCTGCCTACGTACTGCATCCCACACCCACAGGTAAGTAAATATACCACGTGGGTGGAGGAGCAAGACACCTTATTTTTAATTTTGAATTTGACTTTCGTCTGTGTACTAACAAAATCTTTAAATGTATTAAATTGATGGCTGCAGCTTTTGCACTTCCCCCAGGTGAAAAAGCCTCCCATATGGTTAGTTGAAGTTTTCCCAGATCGAAAAGTACTAGGGGCCAGAATTTGTTTTAGATTATTGCCCTTTCTAAAAATAACTTTGGGAGCTTGTGGGATTTGTTGACCTAGAAATTCGTCCTCGATGAGTAAACCCCAATGTTTTTTAATAATCCTTTGTATATCGAAAGCCCTTCCGTTATATTTGGTGTTAAAAGAAAAGTCGAAAATTGGATTTCTGGTGGTTACATCTTTATTTTTATCTTGGAGTAGATTGCTGCGGCTAATCTTCCCGACTCGATCGATTTCTGTGTCTAAAAATTCAGGGGAATAGCCCTTCTCCAAAAAACGTTTTTTGAGAATCTCAGATTGTTCGAAAAAGGAATCAAGATCACTACAATTCCTCCGTAACCTCACGAATTGACTTTTAGGGACACCTTTTAACCAATTTGGATGGTGTCCGCTTGTGGTGTCAATAAAACTATTGGAATCGATGGTCTTAAAGAATGTTTTAGTCTTGATCTCCCGCTCCTCAATATATATTGAAAGGTCAAGGAAATCAATACTATTGACACCTATTTTGGGGGTAAAAACCAAAGAAAGAGAGTTGCAGTTGACATATTCAAAAAAGTCATAAAGGAGATCCAAGGGGCCCCGCCAGATCATCAGGACATCATCGATGTACCTTCTCCAGAGCACCAAGTTTGCACCGAACGGGTTGTTAGACCAGATAAACGACCTTTCCCAACAATCCATAAAAATGTTGGCATAGCTCGGTGCAAACTTGGTGCCCATGGCTGTACCCTTAATCTGGAGAAAATATTCCCCATCAAAGCTAAAAAAGTTATGTGTAAGGATGAAACGAATAGCCTCCTCCAGGAAAGAACAAAAAGAAGGCTCTAATTCGATGTCTTGTATCAGATTACTCTTGACCGCCTCCACACCAAGATTGTGATCAATCACGGTGTAGAGTGAAGTCACATCCAAAGTGGCCCAGACATAGTCATCACCCCATTCAATACTTTCCAGTTCTTGAATGAGATGTTTTGTGTCCTTTAGATATGACAAAGCACCCTGAGCATATTTCTGAAGATGGAAATCGATATACTCAGAGAGCTTTGAAGTCAAGGAATCAATGCCACTTATAATCGGTCTCCCTGGGGGCTTAACCTTACACTTGTGAAGCTTTGGGAGAAAATAAAAAGTAGGTACCCTAGGGAATTCCGTAAAAATGAAGGAATAGGTGGATTCATCTATAGTGCCTGCTGTTCTAGCACTACATAGCATGTTTTTAAGATCTTGATTAAATTCATGATTTGGATTGGAGTTGAGTTTGGTGTATGTAAGATGATCATTTAGAAGTCTTAAAGATTCTTCAACATAATATTTTGTCGACATAACAACCACTCCTCCTCCCTTGTCTGCACTCTTTATAGTCAATTCACTTCTTTTACTTAAATTAATAAGGATATTACTTTCTCTCGAAGTGAGATTCTTATGTTTAACTCTCCTAGCCTGATCTCTCCCCAGTTTCTCGAAATCCCTAATAATCATCTTATTGAAGGCTTCAATCTGGCTTCCTCGGTCATTAGGACAAAATTTAGATCTAGGTTTAAATCTCTGAATCTCCCTATCTTTAGTAGGATTGGAGGAGGTATTTGAGAAACCTTCACTAGCTTTCTTAATGAAAAATCTCTTAATCGACATTTTCCTAATAAATTTCTGGGCGTCAATAAAAAGTTGGAAGCAATTTGGGGGTTCTTCCGGGACGAATTTCAAACCCTTACTCAGAAGGAGGATTTCTTGTAGTGTCAGGTTACATCCAGATAAATTAAAAACTCCAAGGCTTTCTTCTTGCTTTTTAGTTAAATTCCCACCCTTTCTCCGCTCAATCTCCTCTTCTTCCCCGGGATATGTTGTTCTCTGAGGGGCACAAACCGATTGGTTAGGGCAATTCTTGAGACCTTGGTGGAAAAAATTCTGGAATTTCCCCCTTTTTTCGGTCTTGCCCCTTCCCTAAAAAATTCCTGTCAGAATTGGAGTTCTGAGCGGTAGATCGGGTGGTATTCACCACACTAGCAAATGTATCCCTTTGTGGTCTAGGCAAAAGATGCACATTAGATGAACTTTCATTCCGTTTTCTCGGATTGGTTTGATTTCTTAAAGGTGTAGTCCATTTGGGTTTAGCCCCCATATGGTCACCCTTTCTTTGATTAGATCTTTCTCTATTTAAATTAAATTTACCATGATCCTTAAATTTAGATTTTCTATCGATTTTGTTTAATGTTGAATGGGTATTATTGATTTTATCTCGTTTATCTCTAAGATATTTCTTATTCTTAGTTTGTGCGATATTATCATCAAGTTTCTCTATCCTTTCGAACAGAACTTTTTCTTTCCTCTTGAAATCAGAGGTATTTTTATCAAAGGTATTAATATCAGCTAATTTCCCCATTTCATCAGAAACCACATTCAGGTTGTCTCTTTCAAAATCGATAATAATTTCCATAAGCGTCATAGAGCATCTCTCCAGTGCTATGTCCCAGCGTTCAATATGTTTAGATTTTTCTAATCCATTGGCAGGTCTTTTATCCAACCTTAAACCTCTTGGAATCAATCCCTCCTTGAGGTATGACTCCAAAAAGGATATCTCCCACCATTTTTTTGTCTCTCTAAATGAGAGTTTTTCTAATTTAAAGAAATAGTCATCTATGGAGGTATTATTTTCTAAATTCGTATTTTGATTATTAAAAAGGGACTGGAGCTTGGCTTCCCTTAGCTCCCTTAGATCTGAGAACATGCTCATGACGCTTTTCAAAAGGAAAAAAACCAATAAATAAGCAGTGTATTTGTGCAATAGAGGAAAAAACAGAAAGAATATACAACAGATAAATGCAAATACACCTGTGTGCAGATCAAAACACACACAGTGGGTAATAAGTGAGGGAGAACACACAAAAATTACCCTTAATTAGAAAGTATTGTAGATGAAAGGACTCCTCTCATGTCCTCATAGCAAATACAAAAAATACCAAAACGGCAATCTACAATACAACAATGAGAATAGACATAGGGCAATATTGTTTGCAAAAGTTATGGGTTAATGGATAAGAATGATTTGCACTCACAAACCCAATTTGATTGTAGGCATATCACTAGAATCAATGTAGCGACTTCAGGACCTTGGAACCTCAGTAGCATGCATAGGAAGAATAGAAAATAATAATAGTGCAGAGTATCTCAGTAAAAAATATACATTTTATTAATATCACACTTACAGAAACGAAGTGTCAAATAGGCACATCAGGTGGAAACACTTTGATCCGAAATCCACAAGAACAGAACAGCCAAATAAAACAACATAAAAAAATATATAAATAGCTAAATACTCTGTACACTAAAAAAGCCCTACGCGTTTCGTTCAGGGTTGAACTTCCTCAGGGGCAAATGTCCAGATGCTGTCCTTTGCAAGCATAATATGGAGTGCCAAATTTCTCCTTTTTAAGTTCGTTTTCGGCGCGAAGTAAACAGCCGTGCGCCATACTTCCGGGTTCGGTGCACTTCCGGTTACGCTTGCGTTGCGTTCCGGAATTGGTAACCAAGCCTCGTTTTGGTTTTCATCAGTAAGGACGGCCAGCCTTGCGTTCCATATGCGTTCCAATGCTCGAAAACGAGCAGAAAGTCCCCAAAGTAAAAAACCACAATAAATAAACAAATTAAATAATCAAACAAAGGTAAAATACCAGTATAAAAGAATAAATAGGAATAGGCAAACAAACCAAAATGCAATAAAATTAAGTAAATATAATAAATAAAATCACAGAAAACAAACCAAATCAAAATCTACATTTAACCCATTCGGTTTCAAGGTTTTTAACGTATGTATCCAATACCCCTCTCTCTTCCTTAAAGCCATCATGAGGTCACCACCTCTTTCATTTAAAGTAACTTGTTCTATACCTATACAACTTAAGGTGTTAAATTTAAAAGAGGGGCAATTGTTGCAGTGCACTGGCACTGAGTGTGTTAACAAACCATTTTTTATGTTGTTTCTATGTTCTTGAAGTCTTATTTTTAATTTTCTCCCAGTTCTGCCTACGTACTGCATCCCACACCCACAGGTAAGTAAATATACCACGTGGGTGGAGGAGCAAGACACCTTATTTTTAATTTTGAATTTGACTTTCGTCTGTGTACTAACAAAATCTTTAAATGTATTAAATTGATGGCTGCAGCTTTTGCACTTCCCACAGGTGAAAAAGCCTCCCATATGGTTAGTTGAAGTTTTCCCAGATCGAAAAGTACTAGGGGCCAGAATTTGTTTTAGATTATTGCCCTTTCTAAAAATAACTTTGGGAGCTTGTGGGATTTGTTGACCTAGAAATTCGTCCTCGATGAGTAAACCCCAATGTTTTTTAATAATCCTTTGTATATCGAAAGCCCTTCCGTTATATTTGGTGTTAAAAGAAAAGTCGAAAATTGGATTTCTGGTGGTTACATCTTTATTTTTATCTTGGAGTAGATTGCTGCGGCTAATCTTCCCGACTCGATCGATTTCTGTGTCTAAAAATTCAGGGGAATAGCCCTTCTCCAAAAAACGTTTTTTGAGAATCTCAGATTGTTCAAAAAAGGAATCAAGATCACTACAATTCCTCCGTAACCTCACGAATTGACTTTTAGGGACACCTTTTAACCAATTTGGATGGTGTCCGCTTGTGGTGTCAATAAAACTATTGGAATCGATGGTCTTAAAGAATGTTTTAGTCTTGATCTCCCGCTCCTCAATATATATTGAAAGGTCAAGGAAATCAATACTATTGACACCTATTTTGGGGGTAAAAACCAAAGAAAGAGAGTTGCAGTTGACATATTCAAAAAAGTCATAAAGGAGATCCAAGGGGCCCCGCCAGATCATCAGGACATCATCGATGTACCTTCTCCAGAGCACCAAGTTTGCACCGAACGGGTTGTTAGACCAGATAAACGACCTTTCCCAACAATCCATAAAAATGTTGGCATAGCTCGGTGCAAACTTGGTGCCCATGGCTGTACCCTTAATCTGGAGAAAATATTCCCCATCAAAGCTAAAAAAGTTATGTGTAAGGATGAAACGAATAGCCTCCTCCAGGAAAGAACAAAAAGAAGGCTCTAATTCGATGTCTTGTATCAGATTACTCTTGACCGCCTCCACACCAAGATTGTGATCAATCACGGTGTAGAGTGAAGTCACATCCAAAGTGGCCCAGACATAGTCATCACCCCATTCAATACTTTCCAGTTCTTGAATGAGATGTTTTGTGTCCTTTAGATATGACAAAGCACCCTGAGCATATTTCTGAAGATGGAAATCGATATACTCAGAGAGCTTTGAAGTCAAGGAATCAATGCCACTTATAATCGGTCTCCCTGGGGGCTTAACCTTACACTTGTGAAGCTTTGGGAGAAAATAAAAAGTAGGTACCCTAGGGAATTCCGTAAAAATGAAGGAATAGGTGGATTCATCTATAGTGCCTGCTGTTCTAGCACTACATAGCATGTTTTTAAGATCTTGATTAAATTCATGATTTGGATTGGAGTTGAGTTTGGTGTATGTAAGATGATCATTTAGAAGTCTTAAAGATTCTTCAACATAATATTTTGTCGACATAACAACCACTCCTCCTCCCTTGTCTGCACTCTTTATAGTCAATTCACTTCTTTTACTTAAATTAATAAGGATATTACTTTCTCTCGAAGTGAGATTCTTATGTTTAACTCTCCTAGCCTGATCTCTCCCCAGTTTCTCGAAATCCCTAATAATCATCTTATTGAAGGCTTCAATCTGGCTTCCTCGGTCATTAGGACAAAATTTAGATCTAGGTTTAAATCTCTGAATCTCCCTATCTTTAGTAGGATTGGAGGAGGTATTTGAGAAACCTTCACTAGCTTTCTTAATGAAAAATCTCTTAATCGACATTTTCCTAATAAATTTCTGGGCGTCAATAAAAAGTTGGAAGCAATTTGGGGGTTCTTCCGGGACGAATTTCAAACCCTTACTCAGAAGGAGGATTTCTTGTAGTGTCAGGTTACATCCAGATAAATTAAAAACTCCAAGGCTTTCTTCTTGCTTTTTAGTTAAATTCCCACCCTTTCTCCGCTCAATCTCCTCTTCTTCCCCGGGATATGTTGTTCTCTGAGGGGCACAAACCGATTGGTTAGGGCAATTCTTGAGACCTTGGTGGAAAAAATTCTGGAATTTCCCCCTTTTTTCGGTCTTGCCCCTTCCCTAAAAAATTCCTGTCAGAATTGGAGTTCTGAGCGGTAGATCGGGTGGTATTCACCACACTAGCAAATGTATCCCTTTGTGGTCTAGGCAAAAGATGCACATTAGATGAACTTTCATTCCGTTTTCTCGGATTGGTTTGATTTCTTAAAGGTGTAGTCCATTTGGGTTTAGCCCCCATATGGTCACCCTTTCTTTGATTAGATCTTTCTCTATTTAAATTAAATTTACCATGATCCTTAAATTTAGATTTTCTATCGATTTTGTTTAATGTTGAATGGGTATTATTGATTTTATCTCGTTTATCTCTAAGATATTTCTTATTCTTAGTTTGTGCGATATTATCATCAAGTTTCTCTATCCTTTCGAACAGAACTTTTTCTTTCCTCTTGAAATCAGAGGTATTTTTATCAAAGGTATTAATATCAGCTAATTTCCCCATTTCATCAGAAACCACATTCAGGTTGTCTCTTTCAAAATCGATAATAATTTCCATAAGCGTCATAGAGCATCTCTCCAGTGCTATGTCCCAGCGTTCAATATGTTTAGATTTTTCTAATCCATTGGCAGGTCTTTTATCCAACCTTAAACCTCTTGGAATCAATCCCTCCTTGAGGTATGACTCCAAAAAGGATATCTCCCACCATTTTTTTGTCTCTCTAAATGAGAGTTTTTCTAATTTAAAGAAATAGTCATCTATGGAGGTATTATTTTCTAAATTCGTATTTTGATTATTAAAAAGGGACTGGAGCTTGGCTTCCCTTAGCTCCCTTAGATCTGAGAACATGCTCATGACGCTTTTCAAAAGGAAAAAAACCAATAAATAAGCAGTGTATTTGTGCAATAGAGGAAAAAACAGAAAGAATATACAACAGATAAATGCAAATACACCTGTGTGCAGATCAAAACACACACAGTGGGTAATAAGTGAGGGAGAACACACAAAAATTACCCTTAATTAGAAAGTATTGTAGATGAAAGGACTCCTCTCATGTCCTCATAGCAAATACAAAAAATACCAAAACGGCAATCTACAATACAACAATGAGAATAGACATAGGGCAATATTGTTTGCAAAAGTTATGGGTTAATGGATAAGAATGATTTGCACTCACAAACCCAATTTGATTGTAGGCATATCACTAGAATCAATGTAGCGACTTCAGGACCTTGGAACCTCAGTAGCATGCATAGGAAGAATAGAAAATAATAATAGTGCAGAGTATCTCAGTAAAAAATATACATTTTATTAATATCACACTTACAGAAACGAAGTGTCAAATAGGCACATCAGGTGGAAACACTTTGATCCGAAATCCACAAGAACAGAACAGCCAAATAAAACAACATAAAAAAATATATAAATAGCTAAATACTCTGTACACTAAAAAAGCCCTACGCGTTTCGTTCAGGGTTGAACTTCCTCAGGGGCAAATGTCCAGATGCTGTCCTTTGCAAGCATAATATGGAGTGCCAAATTTCTCCTTTTTAAGTTCGTTTTCGGCGCGAAGTAAACAGCCGTGCGCCATACTTCCGGGTTCGGTGCACTTCCGGTTACGCTTGCGTTGCGTTCCGGAATTGGTAACCAAGCCTCGTTTTGGTTTTCATCAGTAAGGACGGCCAGCCTTGCGTTCCATATGCGTTCCAATGCTCGAAAACGAGCAGAAAGTCCCCAAAGTAAAAAACCACAATAAATAAACAAATTAAATAATCAAACAAAGGTAAAATACCAGTATAAAAGAATAAATAGGAATAGGCAAACAAACCAAAATGCAATAAAATTAAGTAAATATAATAAATAAAATCACAGAAAACAAACCAAATCAAAATCTACATTTAACCCATTCGGTTTCAAGGTTTTTAACGTATGTATCCAATACCCCTCTCTCTTCCTTAAAGCCATCATGAGGTCACCACCTCTTTCATTTAAAGTAACTTGTTCTATACCTATACAACTTAAGGTGTTAAATTTAAAAGAGGGGCAATTGTTGCAGTGCACTGGCACTGAGTGTGTTAACAAACCATTTTTTATGTTGTTTCTATGTTCTTGAAGTCTTATTTTTAATTTTCTCCCAGTTCTGCCTACGTACTGCATCCCACACCCACAGGTAAGTAAATATACCACGTGGGTGGAGGAGCAAGACACCTTATTTTTAATTTTGAATTTGACTTTCGTCTGTGTACTAACAAAATCTTTAAATGTATTAAATTGATGGCTGCAGCTTTTGCACTTCCCACAGGTGAAAAAGCCTCCCATATGGTTAGTTGAAGTTTTCCCAGATCGAAAAGTACTAGGGGCCAGAATTTGTTTTAGATTATTGCCCTTTCTAAAAATAACTTTGGGAGCTTGTGGGATTTGTTGACCTAGAAATTCGTCCTCGATGAGTAAACCCCAATGTTTTTTAATAATCCTTTGTATATCGAAAGCCCTTCCGTTATATTTGGTGTTAAAAGAAAAGTCGAAAATTGGATTTCTGGTGGTTACATCTTTATTTTTATCTTGGAGTAGATTGCTGCGGCTAATCTTCCCGACTCGATCGATTTCTGTGTCTAAAAATTCAGGGGAATAGCCCTTCTCCAAAAAACGTTTTTTGAGAATCTCAGATTGTTCGAAAAAGGAATCAAGATCACTACAATTCCTCCGTAACCTCACGAATTGACTTTTAGGGACACCTTTTAACCATATTTGGATGGTGTCCGCTTGTGGTGTCAATAAAACTATTGGAATCGATGGTCTTAAAGAATGTTTTAGTCTTGATCTCCCGCTCCTCAATATATATTGAAAGGTCAAGGAAATCAATACTATTGACACCTATTTTGGGGGTAAAAACCAAAGAAAGAGAGTTGCAGTTGACATATTCAAAAAAGTCATAAAGGAGATCCAAGGGGCCCCGCCAGATCATCAGGACATCATCGATGTACCTTCTCCAGAGCACCAAGTTTGCACCGAACGGGTTGTTAGACCAGATAAACGACCTTTCCCAACAATCCATAAAAATGTTGGCATAGCTCGGTGCAAACTTGGTGCCCATGGCTGTACCCTTAATCTGGAGAAAATATTCCCCATCAAAGCTAAAAAAGTTATGTGTAAGGATGAAACGAATAGCCTCCTCCAGGAAAGAACAAAAAGAAGGCTCTAATTCGATGTCTTGTATCAGATTACTCTTGACCGCCTCCACACCAAGATTGTGATCAATCACGGTGTAGAGTGAAGTCACATCCAAAGTGGCCCAGACATAGTCATCACCCCATTCAATACTTTCCAGTTCTTGAATGAGATGTTTTGTGTCCGCAGCAATCTATTCCAAGATAAAAATAAAGATGTAACCACCAGAAATCCAATTTTCGACTTTTCTTTTAACACCAAATATAACGGAAGGGCTTTCGATATACAAAGGATTATTAAAAAACATTGGGGTTTACTCATCGAGGACGAATTTCTAGGTCAACAAATCCCACAAGCTCCCAAAGTTATTTTTAGAAAGGGCAATAATCTAAAACAAATTCTGGCCCCTAGTACTTTTCGATCTGGGAAAACTTCAACTAACCATATGGGAGGCTTTTTCACCTGTGGGAAGTGCAAAAGCTGCAGCCATCAATTTAATACATTTAAAGATTTTGTTAGTACACAGACGAAAGTCAAATTCAAAATTAAAAATAAGGTGTCTTGCTCCTCCACCCACGTGGTATATTTACTTACCTGTGGGTGTGGGATGCAGTACGTAGGCAGAACTGGGAGAAAATTAAAAATAAGACTTCAAGAACATAGAAACAACATAAAAAATGGTTTGTTAACACACTCAGTGCCAGTGCACTGCAACAATTGCCCCTCTTTTAAATTTAACACCTTAAGTTGTATAGGTATAGAACAAGTTACTTTAAATGAAAGAGGTGGTGACCTCATGATGGCTTTAAGGAAGAGAGAGGGGTATTGGATACATACGTTAAAAACCTTGAAACCGAATGGGTTAAATGTAGATTTTGATTTGGTTTGTTTTCTGTGATTTTATTTATTATATTTACTTAATTTTATTGCATTTTGGTTTGTTTGCCTATTCCTATTTATTCTTTTATACTGGTATTTTACCTTTGTTTGATTATTTAATTTGTTTATTTATTGTGGTTTTTTACTTTGGGGACTTTCTGCTCGTTTTCGAGCATTGGAACGCATATGGAACGCAAGGCTGGCCGTCCTTACTGATGAAAACCAAAACGAGGCTTGGTTACCAATTCCGGAACGCAACGCAAGCGTAACCGGAAGTGCACCGAACCCGGAAGTATGGCGCACGGCTGTTTACTTCGCGCCGAAAACGAACTTAAAAAGGAGAAATTTGGCACTCCATATTATGCTTGCAAAGGACAGCATCTGGACATTTGCCCCTGAGGAAGTTCAACCCTGAACGAAACGCGTAGGGCTTTTTTAGTGTACAGAGTATTTAGCTATTTATATATTTTTTTATGTTGTTTTATTTGGCTGTTCTGTTCTTGTGGATTTCGGATCAAAGTGTTTCCACCTGATGTGCCTATTTGACACTTCGTTTCTGTAAGTGTGATATTAATAAAATGTATATTTTTTACTGAGATACTCTGCACTATTATTATTTTCTATTCTTCCTATGCATGCTACTGAGGTTCCAAGGTCCTGAAGTCGCTACATTGATTCTAGTGATATGCCTACAATCAAATTGGGTTTGTGAGTGCAAATCATTCTTATCCATTAACCCATAACTTTTGCAAACAATATTGCCCTATGTCTATTCTCATTGTTGTATTGTAGATTGCCGTTTTGGTATTTTTTGTATTTGCTATGAGGACATGAGAGGAGTCCTTTCATCTACAATACTTTCTAATTAAGGGTAATTTTTGTGTGTTCTCCCTCACTTATTACCCACTGTGTGTGTTTTGATCTGCACACAGGTGTATTTGCATTTATCTGTTGTATATTCTTTCTGTTTTTTCCTCTATTGCACAAATACACTGCTTATTTATTGGTTTTTTTCCTTTTGAAAAGCGTCATGAGCATGTTCTCAGATCTAAGGGAGCTAAGGGAAGCCAAGCTCCAGTCCCTTTTTAATAATCAAAATACGAATTTAGAAAATAATACCTCCATAGATGACTATTTCTTTAAATTAGAAAAACTCTCATTTAGAGAGACAAAAAAATGGTGGGAGATATCCTTTTTGGAGTCATACCTCAAGGAGGGATTGATTCCAAGAGGTTTAAGGTTGGATAAAAGACCTGCCAATGGATTAGAAAAATCTAAACATATTGAACGCTGGGACATAGCACTGGAGAGATGCTCTATGACGCTTATGGAAATTATTATCGATTTTGAAAGAGACAACCTGAATGTGGTTTCTGATGAAATGGGGAAATTAGCTGATATTAATACCTTTGATAAAAATACCTCTGATTTCAAGAGGAAAGAAAAAGTTCTGTTCGAAAGGATAGAGAAACTTGATGATAATATCGCACAAACTAAGAATAAGAAATATCTTAGAGATAAACGAGATAAAATCAATAATACCCATTCAACATTAAACAAAATCGATAGAAAATCTAAATTTAAGGATCATGGTAAATTTAATTTAAATAGAGAAAGATCTAATCAAAGAAAGGGTGACCATATGGGGGCTAAACCCAAATGGACTACACCTTTAAGAAATCAAACCAATCCGAGAAAACGGAATGAAAGTTCATCTAATGTGCATCTTTTGCCTAGACCACAAAGGGATACATTTGCTAGTGTGGTGAATACCACCCGATCTACCGCTCAGAACTCCAATTCTGACAGGAATTTTTTAGGGAAGGGGCAAGACCGAAAAAAGGGGGAAATTACAGAATTTTTTCCACCAAGGTCTCAAGAATTGCCCCTAACCAATCGGTTTGTGCCCCTCAGAGAACAACATATCCCGGGGAAGAAGAGGAGATTGAGCGGAGAAAGGGTGGGAATTTAACTAAAAAGCAAGAAGAAAGCCTAGGAGTTTTTAATTTATCTGGATGTAACCTGACACTACAAGAAATCCTCCTTCTGAGTAAGGGTTTGAAATTCGTCCCGGAAGAACCCCCAAATTGCTTCCAACTTTTTATTGACGCCCAGAAATTTATTAGGAAAATGTCGATTAAGAGATTTTTCATTAAGAAAGCTAGTGAAGGTTTCTCAAATACCTCCTCCAATCCTACTAAAGATAGGGAGATTCAGAGATTTAAACCTAGATCTAAATTTTGTCCTAATGACCGAGGAAGCCAGATTGAAGCCTTCAATAAGATGATTATTAGGGATTTCGAGAAACTGGGGAGAGATCAGGCTAGGAGAGTTAAACATAAGAATCTCACTTCGAGAGAAAGTAATATCCTTATTAATTTAAGTAAAAGAAGTGAATTGACTATAAAGAGTGCAGACAAGGGAGGAGGAGTGGTTGTTATGTCGACAAAATATTATGTTGAAGAATCTTTAAGACTTCTAAATGATCATCTTACATACACCAAACTCAACTCCAATCCAAATCATGAATTTAATCAAGATCTTAAAAACATGCTATGTAGTGCTAGAACAGCAGGCACTATAGATGAATCCACCTATTCCTTCATTTTTACGGAATTCCCTAGGGTACCTACTTTTTATTTTCTCCCAAAGCTTCACAAGTGTAAGGTTAAGCCCCCAGGGAGACCGATTATAAGTGGCATTGATTCCTTGACTTCAAAGCTCTCTGAGTATATCGATTTCCATCTTCAGAAATATGCTCAGGGTGCTTTGTCATATCTAAAGGACACAAAACATCTCATTCAAGAACTGGAAAGTATTGAATGGGGTGATGACTATGTCTGGGCCACTTTGGATGTGACTTCACTCTACACCGTGATTGATCACAATCTTGGTGTGGAGGCGGTCAAGAGTAATCTGATACAAGACATCGAATTAGAGCCTTCTTTTTGTTCTTTCCTGGAGGAGGCTATTCGTTTCATCCTTACACATAACTTTTTTAGCTTTGATGGGGAATATTTTCTCCAGATTAAGGGTACAGCCATGGGCACCAAGTTTGCACCGAGCTATGCCAACATTTTTATGGATTGTTGGGAAAGGTCGTTTATCTGGTCTAACAACCCGTTCGGTGCAAACTTGGTGCTCTGGAGAAGGTACATCGATGATGTCCTGATGATCTGGCGGGGCCCCTTGGATCTCCTTTATGACTTTTTTGAATATGTCAACTGCAACTCTCTTTCTTTGGTTTTTACCCCCAAAATAGGTGTCAATAGTATTGATTTCCTTGACCTTTCAATATATATTGAGGAGCGGGAGATCAAGACTAAAACATTCTTTAAGACCATCGATTCCAATAGTTTTATTGACACCACAAGCGGACACCATCCAAATTGGTTAAAAGGTGTCCCTAAAAGTCAATTCGTGAGGTTACGGAGGAATTGTAGTGATCTTGATTCCTTTTTTGAACAATCTGAGATTCTCAAAAAACGTTTTTTGGAGAAGGGCTATTCCCCTGAATTTTTAGACACAGAAATCGATCGAGTCGGGAAGATTAGCCGCAGCAATCTACTCCAAGATAAAAATAAAGATGTAACCACCAGAAATCCAATTTTCGACTTTTCTTTTAACACCAAATATAACGGAAGGGCTTTCGATATACAAAGGATTATTAAAAAACATTGGGGTTTACTCATCGAGGACGAATTTCTAGGTCAACAAATCCCACAAGCTCCCAAAGTTATTTTTAGAAAGGGCAATAATCTAAAACAAATTCTGGCCCCTAGTACTTTTCGATCTGGGAAAACTTCAACTAACCATATGGGAGGCTTTTTCACCTGTGGGAAGTGCAAAAGCTGCAGCCATCAATTTAATACATTTAAAGATTTTGTTAGTACACAGACGAAAGTCAAATTCAAAATTAAAAATAAGGTGTCTTGCTCCTCCACCCACGTGGTATATTTACTTACCTGTGGGTGTGGGATGCAGTACGTAGGCAGAACTGGGAGAAAATTAAAAATAAGACTTCAAGAACATAGAAACAACATAAAAAATGGTTTGTTAACACACTCAGTGCCAGTGCACTGCAACAATTGCCCCTCTTTTAAATTTAACACCTTAAGTTGTATAGGTATAGAACAAGTTACTTTAAATGAAAGAGGTGGTGACCTCATGATGGCTTTAAGGAAGAGAGAGGGGTATTGGATACATACGTTAAAAACCTTGAAACCGAATGGGTTAAATGTAGATTTTGATTTGGTTTGTTTTCTGTGATTTTATTTATTATATTTACTTAATTTTATTGCATTTTGGTTTGTTTGCCTATTCCTATTTATTCTTTTATACTGGTATTTTACCTTTGTTTGATTATTTAATTTGTTTATTTATTGTGGTTTTTTACTTTGGGGACTTTCTGCTCGTTTTCGAGCATTGGAACGCATATGGAACGCAAGGCTGGCCGTCCTTACTGATGAAAACCAAAACGAGGCTTGGTTACCAATTCCGGAACGCAACGCAAGCGTAACCGGAAGTGCACCGAACCCGGAAGTATGGCGCACGGCTGTTTACTTCGCGCCGAAAACGAACTTAAAAAGGAGAAATTTGGCACTCCATATTATGCTTGCAAAGGACAGCATCTGGACATTTGCCCCTGAGGAAGTTCAACCCTGAACGAAACGCGTAGGGCTTTTTTAGTGTACAGAGTATTTAGCTATTTATATATTTTTTTATGTTGTTTTATTTGGCTGTTCTGTTCTTGTGGATTTCGGATCAAAGTGTTTCCACCTGATGTGCCTATTTGACACTTCGTTTCTGTAAGTGTGATATTAATAAAATGTATATTTTTTACTGAGATACTCTGCACTATTATTATTTTCTATTCTTCCTATGCATGCTACTGAGGTTCCAAGGTCCTGAAGTCGCTACATTGATTCTAGTGATATGCCTACAATCAAATTGGGTTTGTGAGTGCAAATCATTCTTATCCATTAACCCATAACTTTTGCAAACAATATTGCCCTATGTCTATTCTCATTGTTGTATTGTAGATTGCCGTTTTGGTATTTTTTGTATTTGCTATGAGGACATGAGAGGAGTCCTTTCATCTACAATACTTTCTAATTAAGGGTAATTTTTGTGTGTTCTCCCTCACTTATTACCCACTGTGTGTGTTTTGATCTGCACACAGGTGTATTTGCATTTATCTGTTGTATATTCTTTCTGTTTTTTCCACTGGCTGTAGCAACCTATGCCGGTGCATGTTCCCCACTAAAAAAGAAACCATAAGCTTGCCTGTGATCCCACGCGGAGGCCAAGTTCTCCCTTATGACATGCAATCATTCCAGTGAGAGGGATGTCCCAAAAGACTGGCCATGGGAAGGACTTGTGTGGTATAGAGAAGGGCCATGCTATTATTGGTCGTCTATCTCCAACATGCTATTGTTGGTCGTCTGTCTCCGACATGCTATTGTTGGTCGTCTGTCTCCGACATGCTATTATTGGTCGTCTATCTCCGACATGCTATTATTGGTCGTCTATCTCTGACATGCTATTATTGGTCGTCTGTCTCCGACATGCTATTATTGGTCGTCTGTCTCCGACATGCTATTATTTGTCGTCTATCTCCAACATGCTATTATTGGTCGTCTATTTCCGACATGCTATTATTTGTCATCTATCTCCAACATGCTATAATTGGTCGTCTATCTCCAACATGCTATTATTGGTCGTCTATCTCCGACATGCTATTATTGGTCATCTATCTCTGACATGCTATTATTGGTCCTCTATCTCTGACATGCTATTATTGGTCGTCTATCTCCAACATGCTATTATTGGTCGTCTATTTCCGACATGCTATTATTGGTCGTCTATCTCCAACATGCTATTATTTGTCGTCTATCTCCAACATGCTATCATTGGTCGTCTATCTCCGACATGCTATTATTGGTCGTCTATCTCCGACATGCTATTATTGGTCGTCTATCTCCGACATGCTATTATTGGTCGTCTATCTCCGACATGCTATTATTGGTCGTCTATCTCCGACATGCTATTATTGGTCGTATATCTCCAAAATGCTATTATTGGTCGTCTATCTCCAAAATGCTATTATTGGTCATCTATCTCCGACATGCTATTATTGGTCGTCTATCTCCGTCATGCTATTATTGGTCGTCTATCTCCAACATGCTATTATTGGTCGTCTATCTCCGACATGCTATTATTGGTCGTCTATCTCCGACATCCTATTATTGGTTGTCTATCTCCAACATGCTATTATTGGTCGTCTATCTCCGACATGCTATTATTGGTCGTCTATCTCCGACATGCTATTATTGGTCGTCTATCTCCAACATGCTATTATTGGTCGTCTATCTCCAACATGCTATTATTGGTCGTCTATCTCCAACATGCTATTATTGGTCGTCTATCTCCAACATGCTATTATTGGTCGTCTATCTCCGACATGCTATTATTGGTCGTCTATCTCCAACATGCTATTATTGGTCGTCTATCTCCGACATGCTATTATTGGTCGTCTATCTCCGACATGCTATTATTGGTCGTCTATCTCCGACATGCTATTATTGGTCGTCTATCTCCAACATGCTATTATTGGTCGTCTATCTCCAACATGCTATTATTGGTCGTCTATCTCCAACATGCTATTATTGGTCGTCTATCTCCAACATGCTATTATTGGTCGTCTATCTCCGACATGCTATTATTGGTCGTCTATCTCCGTCATGCTATTATTGGTCGTCTATCTCCAACATGCTATTATTGGTCGTCTATCTCCGACATGCTATTATTGGTCGTCTATCTCCGACATCCTATTATTGGTCGTCTATTTCCGACATGCTATTATTGGTCGTCTATCTCCAACATGCTATTATTTGTCGTCTATCTCCAACATGCTATCATTGGTCGTCTATCTCCGACATGCTATTATTGGTTGTCTATCTCCGACATGCTATTATTGGTCGTCTATCTCCGACATGCTATTATTGGTCGTCTATCTCCGACATGCTATTATTGGTCGTCTATCTCCGACATGCTATTATTGGTCGTATATCTCCAAAATGCTATTATTGGTCGTCTATCTCCAAAATGCTATTATTGGTCATCTATCTCCGACATGCTATTATTGGTCGTCTATCTCCGTCATGCTATTATTGGTCGTCTATCTCCAACATGCTATTATTGGTCGTCTATCTCCGACATGCTATTATTGGTCGTCTATCTCCGACATCCTATTATTGGTTGTCTATCTCCAACATGCTATTATTGGTCGTCTATCTCCGACATGCTATTATTGGTCGTCTATCTCCGACATGCTATTATTGGTCGTCTATCTCCAACATGCTATTATTGGTCGTCTATCTCCAACATGCTATTATTGGTCGTCTATCTCCAACATGCTATTATTGGTCGTCTATCTCCAACATGCTATTATTGGTCGTCTATCTCCGACATGCTATTATTGGTCGTCTATCTCCAACATGCTATTATTGGTCGTCTATCTCCGACATGCTATTATTGGTCGTCTATCTCCGACATGCTATTATTGGTCGTCTATCTCCGACATGCTATTATTGGTCGTCTATCTCCAACATGCTATTATTGGTCGTCTATCTCCAACATGCTATTATTGGTCGTCTATCTCCAACATGCTATTATTGGTCGTCTATCTCCAACATGCTATTATTGGTCGTCTATCTCCGACATGCTATTATTGGTCATCTATCTCCAACATGCTATGTATGCTGACAACAGGTGCAAAGTATGCCCAGATTTACCATTAGCAGTCCAGTGCTCTCTTATGGCTCCTCCTGCAGTAAAAGTAATTATCTCCTTACTGAAATGCTGCACATACATTGCATACGTAAGTGGTTATGGTGCTTGGAGTTACCCTTTACAGGGAGTGCAGAATTATTAGGCAAATGAGTATTTTGACCACATCATCCTCTTTATGCATGTTGTCTTACTCCAAGCTGTATAGGCTCGAAAGCCTACTACCAATTAAGCATATTAGGTGATGTGAATCTCTGTAAACAGGGTCGCAAGAAGCGTGTGGAAAAACCAAGGCGCAAAATAACTGCCCATGAACTGAGAAAAGTCAAGCGTGCAGCTGCCAAGATGCCACTTGCCACCAGTTTGGCCATATTTCAGAGCTGCAACATCACTGGAGTGCCCAAAAGCACAAGGTGTGCAATACTCAGAGACATGGCCAAGGTAAGAAAGGCTGAAAGATGACCACCACTAAACAAGACACACAAGCTGAAACGTCAAGACTGGGCCAAGAAATATCTCAAGACTGATTTTTCTAAGGTTTTATGGACTGATGAAATGAGAGTGAGTCTTGATGGGCCAGATGGATGGGCCCGTGGCTGGATTGGTAAAGGGCAGAGAGCTCCAGTCCGACTCAGACGCCAGCAAGTTGGAGGTGGAGTACTGGTTTGGGCTGGTATCATCAAAGATGAGCTTTTGGGGCCTTTTTGGGTTGAGGATGGAGTCAAGCTCAACTCCCAGTCCTACTGCCAGTTTCTGGAAGACACCTTCTTCAAGCAGTGGTACAGGAAGAAGTCTGCATCCTTCAAGAAAAACATGATTTTCATGCAGGACAATGCTCCATCACACGCGTCCAAGTACTCCACAGCGTGGCTGGCAAGAAAGGGTATAAAAGAAGAAAATCTAATGGCATGGCCTCCTTGTTCACCTGATCTGAACCCCATTGAGAACCTGTGGTCCATCATCAAATGTGAGATTTACAAGGAGGGAAAACAGTACACCTCTCTGAACAGTGTCTGGGAGGCTGTGGTTGCTTCTGCACGCAATGTTGATGGTGAACAGATCAAAACACTGACAGAATCCATGGATGGCAGGCTTTTGAGTGTCCTTGCAAAGAAAGGTGGCTATATTGGTCACTGATTTGTTTTTGTTTTGTTTTTGAATGTCAGAAATGTATATTTGTGAATGTTGAGATGTTATATTGGTTTCACTGGTAAAAAATAAATAATTGAAATGGGTATATATTTGTTTTTTGTTAAGTTGCCTAATAATTATGCACAGTAATAGTCAACTGCACTCACAGATATCCCCCTAAAATAGCTATAACTAAAAACTACTTCCAAAAATATTCAGCTTTGATATTAATGAGTTTTTTGGGTTCATTGAGAACATGGTTGTTGTTCAATAATAAAATTGATCCTCAAAAATACAACTTGCCTAATAATTCTGCACTCCCTGTAATGTTATCTTCCAATTATTTAGCTGTAATTATGCTAGCACCGGTATATAAATAATAACATAATAATATAGGTGTATAATATACCGTGTTAAAATGAGGCCTACCCGCACAGGCTCTTAGCACCTTCACCCCCAAGTTCTTCTTGTTGGGAGAAGAATAAGCATGACATTTATGTTTTTGAAACACGGGTAAACATTAGAAAAAACCTAAAACAGCAATTGCACCTATAACCTGCTTTTCAGGGACACCTAAAAATGTATTATGTAAATTTACACCGTTTATTTATTTTTTATTAGTTCATTCAGCTTGTAAAGAGATAGTGAGAGATTAAAACATTCTGTGCAGTATTCCTTATCGTAAAAGCAGAAATACAGTCAAGTGATAGACAGAAGATGTCACAAAAATAGACAAATATAAATCTTTAAATGCCCTGCTTTACGAGTATTGGCAATGAAACTAGGATTTCTGGATAAAGCCCACGTACAGTGAGTTATGACACGGATCTGTACTATACAGGGCATTGCGGGCAAGGCAGGGCCTTTTTCAACCTACATCTTACCTGTCACCAAACATTCCCATTCCATAACTCATCAATATTTTGGCACTATATTAATGCTAATAAAATAAAAAAAATAATCCCAGAAGCATGCTCAGTGCTCTCTCTGACCCTCTTCTCTCCTGGTTGTTAGAACCCTGCCTTGAAGTTTGACCTACAAAAGGTACATTTGTAACATGTAGGATGAGATTATTATTATTATTATTATTATTATTTATATAGCGCCAGCAAATTCCGTAGCGCTGTACAATGGGATGAGATGATATTGGGGGGTTTACAATTTACAATAGCTCTACACTGATCCAGAAGGACAGAATACGGTTCTGGCAAGGAAATGCAATACCTACAGGGTTAATTCAATCAGATATGGGGACAAGTGTAAGTGTCATTTATAAATTATATATAAATATATAAATTGTTGTGAGACAGAAACAAGCCAGGCATTTTCTTATAAATGGTATGCATTTATTGACTTTTTAATTTACAATGAGCTTTTGAAAGGGGTAAAATGCAGGTATTTATACAGATTGAAGAAGCGTTTCCTTCTTCTGAGCAGAGGAAGATATTCAAACATCTCACGGACATTTCAACACTAACTGCAGAATTCACATTAAATTCAAAATGAAAGAGAACAACGGTCAAGAGAAAACACAATACAAAACAAAATAGGATTAAAAGCAAAACGTGAAATCAAGACACAAAGAGCCTTTGACAATATACAATCCAAAAATATCCAATATAACCTCCACATTGCCTTAATTTTATCATTGTATTTGAGCAAGAGCAACTACCGGTACCTTGCTACATTATTCAGCTCAGATCACGCGGATTTGAGACATCTGACATATTGACTACAGGATTATCAACAGAAATTCAATGTGAATTCAAAATGAATGTAATATTCTCACTTTGGCTAAATTGTCCTGAAATATACGATTCACTTTAAATTCTTCACAATTCGCAATTTAATGAATAAAAACATGCCTACATTTGAAGTTTGCTGTTTTTTTTCCCTATGAATTTACTGTTAAGTGGCCATGTGTGGTAGTCATAGGTAGCCTGATTGTCTGACACTAAACCACCAATCACAATTTCAGTATATATAGAATATTTAATATATCGTGTAATAATAATTTAAAAAGTTGGTGGGAAATTAAACACTGACATATTTTCAAAGCTGCTTGCTTTTTGGCAATATAGTTTTCGGCAAAATATGCATTTGAACGCTTCTCATATTTTCTACTGTATACAAACAGTTATAGAAACACTATGTCAAAAAACCATTGCCTATTGGTGCCTGGCTCGTGTATCTAAATGTCTACATCCATAAAAAACACCAATAAATGTCATCATTAGGGGTTTATTCACTGAATAATAACTTGATAACACATGTTGGGTCACAATATTGCGAATTATGGTTTAATTTTAACATTCACATTTTCAGATCACTGCAATATACTGCTTAGTGAACATTGCGGGCACCATAAAAACTAAATCAGAATGAAGTTGTTTTGGTGTCAAAAGGTCCCTTGCACCAGCTTACTTATAGGCGTTAAACTGATCATGAACAGTTTGACTCCAAAGTTTTCTCAGCAGCACAGGTAACTCTGCCCACTTCCATCAAATTCTTCAAACAGGAAGCTTCGGCTGAGACCATCATCTGTCGCTCTCAGCCAATCAGTAGCTCCTC
This sequence comes from Pelobates fuscus, assembly GCF_036172605.1. Classification (NCBI taxonomy): domain Eukaryota; kingdom Metazoa; phylum Chordata; class Amphibia; order Anura; family Pelobatidae; genus Pelobates; species Pelobates fuscus. Next base: position 21,592,094 of record NC_086317.1, read on the forward strand.
ATTCACAAAACAGGTTGAAAAAAATATGTACGTTTCTCGAGCCATTTTGCGAATTGGTGGCCAATCAGTGGCGCCCCTGTCCGGGGCTTTTTTATTTGAAGAATTTCAGAGAAGCAGAAGGACAGGGGCAGAGTTAAAAGTACTGGAGAGAAGACATTGAATGGTTTAACCCCTAAAGGTAAGCCAGCACCAGAGACCTCCTGGCACCATAACAACTTCATACTGATTAAGTAGTTATGGTGCCCAGAGGTTTTCCTTAAGTAAAGTTTTTCACTTATTTTTATGAAGCGCTGACTGTGGTGATTATGAACCCAGAGCCATCAGCTTTAGATAGTTTATTTCACTATTGATCATACATCCATATATCCATTAATGGAGGGTTTATGGAATGTACAGTAATCGAGAGGTACACAGCATTCCAGATTGGGATGACCTGGCTTCCTCCTTTCTCTTGGTGTTGGCTCTGTAAATCCAATTCATGTCAAAGGACGAGAGGAATGCTTGCATGGCACAGTCACAGCTAACCATGTTTATTTCCTCTTAGAAGAAAACAGGAAATAACAGATGTAACCAAACAGACAATGTGCTGAATTGGCAGGATTTTACAGAGCGAGCACATTCTGTGGAAGACCCAGGGCTGAAACATGTACATTTCACAGATCTGAATGACTATCAGGGTTATCCACTAAAGGGAGAATCACTGGGAATTCAAAGTGATTTTGAAGCTTAGGCCAGAAAAGGCGAATTAGAAAAATTATTTCAATCAAATCTGTTTTCAAGTTTGGCTATTTTGGTCTAACATGTGAAATCCACTTTGAATTTCCAGCAATTTTCACTTACAGTGCTATTAACTAAAGTTAGAATTCAAAGTGAATTTCAAATGTCCGGCAAAATTAGCCAAACTGAAAGCCACCGACTAGGAGATTTCTGTTTTGATCTTAAATTTGAAAGTCTGGCTTTCGTGGAAAGGTCTGTAATAACCCTGAATAACCCTGTAAGTGCTGGTGATTTTGCTCTTTGTAGTCTAGCAGATGGGCAAACCTGCACTGGGTGCTTATAGGTATGAGATAGAACCACAACCGGTGGAGATGAGATATCTACGGTATTATAAAGAAAGCTACTCAGACGCTCATTGATACGTTGCATATGGATTTATTTAACAGCGGCCTGGGTGTATCACATGAAACGGACATCGAGGAGTTAATGAAATAGCCTGCGCATTGAGGTGTACACAAGGCCTTAGGCATGTTCAGCCTGTGGATTCAGAGTATAAATATACAGGTAACCACCAAAAGGGGGATTGTAAATGCTAAACCCTTTGAATAGAAGGGTTAATCTTATGACTGCCAGATGGGAGGAAACAATATTTTATTTAATACAACTTTGAAGGTAAGTCCTTAGAGAATTGTGAGAAAGTAGAAATTAAGTTACAAGTTGATCGCCATCTTTTTATACGTTTATGCGGTAATGTGTGTCATGCCAAGGGAGACTGGCATCTTTTTATACGTTTATGCGGTAATGTGTGTCATGCCAAGGGAGACTGGCATCTTTTTATACGTTTATGCGGTAATGTGTGACATGCCAAGGGAGACTGGCATCTTTTTATACGTTTATGCGGTAATGTCATGCCAAGGGAGACTGGCATCTTTTTATACGTTTATGGGGTAATGTGTGGCATGCCAAGGGAGACTGGCATCTTTTTATACGTTTATGCGGTAATGTGTGGCATGCCAAGGGAGACTGGCATCTTTTTATACGTTTATGCGGTAATGTGTGGCATGCCAAGGGAGACTGGCATCTTTTTATATGTTTATGCGGTAATGTGTGGCATGCCAAGGGAGACTGGCATCTTTTTATACGTTTATGCGGTAATGTGTGGCATGCCAAGGGAGATTGGCTTTGTGAAGCTTTGTGCAACACACTAGTTATGTTATATCTGTGTGTACCAGTTGTACTTAAAGGGGTTCTGTCACTAAAGATAAATTCTTTATGAAATGCTTATAGTGACACAATCAAAGCATATAAGACAAAGTAGGCAATGCATTGTCTTTTGATCAAGTTGAGAGTTGACCAAAATTGACAAAAGGCAGAGTTTTCCGTAGTCACGTTTTGTGAGTTTCCAGCAGCCGTCGCTAGCAATCGCTGTAGGCTTAGCCATCTTCTCATGTATTGCCCAAGAAGCTCTACGGGGGAACTCGTGGATTATAAAGATGGACTCCAGGAAAAAGATGGTGGCAGCAGCTGCAAGGGAGAGCCTCAAGCGTATAATCTCCCGACAACTTCTCCCCCAGGTTGTCACATACCAGACAGACATATCACTTTCAGGGCTCTTTGCAAAATCTGCAAATGTGGGCCAACTAAAATGCCATGGAGCCTAAAGCGTTAATAAGCACTGAGAGGTGCACCTCTGGAACATTTTAAAGGGACACTATAGTCACCAAGACCACTTCATCTCAATAAAGTGGCCTGGGTGCAGTGGGCCTGCCCTTTTAACCATAGAAGCTAGAATGTTTCCATTGCAGGGTTAACTCCAATTCTAGGGGCTGTCATACTATCAGCCACTAGAGGCGCTGCTGCTGCACTGGCCAAGTCACGTGACGTATTAGTAAGTGCAATGCTTTCCTATGGGGAAGCTTAAATGTGCTAGGCACTTGCCACACATTTGCATCCGGTCCCCAATGCTCTTCTCTGAGGATCATTGGATTGGACAATCGCGGAGGAAGCTATGCCTCCCCATGACATCACAGGAGGATGGAGAGGTGCTGGAAGAAGGTATTTTATTTCACTAATTTCTATGGCACACTGCCCCCCAGGGGATCCTATATAGAGAGGGGCAGTATAGCTTTAGGAATGCAGGTTTGTATCCTAGCGCTATAGTGTTCCTTTAAAGAGCTCTAGCATTTCATCCTAGTCTTTGGATTTTATCAAGATTGTTTTTTGTTTTTTTTAATCTTTATTTATAGAGGCAATTCACTTTCACAACATATAAAGCAGTGAATGAATTTTAAATAGGGCAAGGCTTAGGTATTCAAAAAAAAAACATAATTAAGAACAAAAAAAACAAAAAAAAACAAACCATAAAACCTGAGAATCTATGTAAAACGTAAACACAAAAAGGGGATTTACAGTCATACTAGACATAAAAAGTTGTCACGCATGGAAATGGTGTGCGTATTGCATCAGATTACCCTTTGATAGGCTCCAGCTGAGAGACATTGACAGCTCTATATAATTCTGAAATAAATGCTGAGCAGTGTAAAGAAATCCATAGACACGGGTCTCTCCATTTTTACATAGGGGGTCTCCTCCTGGGATGTGCTTCACCGACTGCCAAGTTTTGTATATGTATTACTCAATATACACATCGGTATATATAAAATCTACATTGTATGTAACTTTACACACAAACATATATATTCATACCATTCACACTTATAAACACTCCTCACATCCTTACATACACAAACACACGTATGTTAAATCAATACAGTACAGGAGGGAATCCATTACCACTTTGCTTCCACATACAGTCTGCAATGTGTTTATATATATTTATACATACACACACGGACACACACAAGCTGGTATGTGTACAATTTCCTCCTGCTGCGGCCTATTGAACCGGCAGACTAGCCTGATATCATTGTGTAGCATAACAAGCAGAGCCCCTCCCACTAGGAACATGCCAGGCTCGGTTCTTGTTGCCCATTGGATGAAATGGTTCAGGTCACATGACATGGGCTTTCCACCTGCAGAGAGATCTAGTGCAATGTTTCTTATTCTTTGTAAGGTTTGAGTTCTGGTATGACCGGTGTGCCATTGACCAGGGATGAGGCTCTGAATCCACAGTTGGTCACTTTAACGCTCTTATTTTTTCTGCATCAGTCTTCTCCTAGACAAAGATAAAACGTGCATTAGTTCACCAATTTAGACCACTGGCTTCCCAAACAAGAGGGCATCGGTGCCCTCTCCCATTATCTGGTAAAGCTAAGGGGATATGCCTGATGATAAGGAATAAGATTAGTCTTAGGTGGCGCTGTTTAAACAGCGACTCTCAGAAGTCATACCGGCTCCATTTGTGTTATTTCTCTGACATGGATTGATAGCAATGTTTGATTTGAGAGTACTGGAACTTATACAACAATATAGACGATCTGCTGGCTATGAAGTGCTGCAGATTACTGCCGAGTTAAGTCGATAAGGTGTAACTAAGTAACAATTATAAAGGTTTTAGACTTGCTCCAATAAATGGATGGCTGAGTACATCTCTTGCAGCGATTATCTGTCCAGGTTATTTCAGTGAGAAAAAGAAAGTGTTTACTGCACTCTGCTACAAACCTCCATGAACTGAGGGATGCACATTATTGCCCCTCTACTAATTGCACAAGGCAGGATGCCTATCAGAAACAGAGGGTATTCGGCACCTGCGGCAGAAATTACGCCGGTTGGCAGTTGGCACCCCTCCTTGAATAAAAAAAACTCTCCTTGAGCAATCCACCACCTCCCTTTTGTCACTCTCCTTATAGCCTCACCCCCTTATATTTCTTTCAGTTTCCCTTTTGTGTCTCTCTTGATATCCTCACCCATTATATTTTTTTCCTTTCCCATTTTTTCTCCCTCCAAGATGAGGGTGCTTACTCTTCTGCCTTGTTGCCCCCCTACTACCTTTCTCCTGGGGTACACAGCACTTTAATCCAGCACCGCATGGGTTCGCCGAAGTTGGCCCCGCCCCGATCTGCCTCCGTTCCCATGTGATGGCTGAGATTGTCACTTCTGATGATCTCAGCCTAGGAGGCGAGGTGGGCCGGGCGGAGCCAAATGCCGCTGTGGCCAATCAGCATCTTGTCATACACATGCATTGAATCAATGCATCTCTATGAGGAGAGTTCAGCGTCCCCATGCAGAGCGTGCAGACACTGAACGTAAGTGCTGCACACTGGAATTAAAATGAAGGAGTTAATATGAAGATTTACCGTATATGTGTGTTGCTAATTGTAAAATGGGAGGATGCTAAAATTGGAGCAATCACCGTGGAAACCAAGTAGCAATCTATACGTTTCATAGATTAGGACATTATAAAACTCTGTCAGACAGACAGAAATGTTTCTTAGTTGCTGGAAGACTAGCAATACTTATCTAATAAAATGCCTTTCCATTGACATCTGCCTTCGGTCACTGTATTTTTCAAGGCCATTAATATCAGTCAAATCTCAGTTCCATCTACTGTGAGGCTTGGCATAAGGAAAGGAAGCCGGGGTCTTTGCAATGCATCTCCATTGAAAACCAGTTGCCCAATATAAAAAAAAATACAGATAACCTACCGCCCTAGGCTTAGGATATTACTCTGGCATTTAAATATTCAACAAACAAAATACTAATTTTTATTGTTATGATGAGTAATTGAGTTAAAATGCCAGTCATCAAACATTGTATCTTAAGGATCCAGAAATCATGCTCCTAATTAAAAACAAACCAATATTGAAACATATCTATAGAAAACGTAGACACTCATTTAGTTACTGGATACAGTTATAGGTATATAGTGTATTTTATATTAGATAGGGTTTGACATGTTAGTAACAAGGAGCCAAGTGATATTTAATGATGGAGATTCAAGGATATCCCACCCTACCTGAGCAGAATGCTCTCCCCGGCTGTTCCCACCTCCTATAACCTCCGATCCAGTACCTGCACTTTATTTAGTCTACCTCAATACAAAAGAAAGCAGTCCGATCCTCCTTCTCCTACAGAGCACCGCAATTGTGGAACAACCTCCCGCACACTTTAAAATCTTCCCCAAGCCTAAAGTCCTTTATGAGATCCCTCTCTACATCCCTCAAAACAGAATTCACCTGTCATGGTTGATTATATATTTCCTACCTGTTCTAAGTTTAATTTTGTATATATTGTGTATTAAAGGACCACTATAGCAAACTCGTTTTCCTGGCATTATAGGGTCTTTGGGTCACCCCCACCCTCTGGGTCCCACTCCCGCCGGGCTCCCTCGGCGTTGGGGACTCTCCTCCCTCTTCCGACATCATCTGCTGAATGCGCATGCGCGGCAAGAGCAGTCAGTCCATAGGAAAGCATTTCTTAATGCTTTCCTATGGACGCTGGCATCAGCGCGGAAGCGCCTCTCGCGGCTGTCAATGAGACAGCCACTAGAGGCTTGATTAACCCTAATGTAAACATAGCAGTTTCTTTGAAACTGCTATGTTTACAGCAGGCAGGGTTAAAACTAGGGGGACCTGGCACCCAGACCACTTCATTGAGCTGAAGTGGTCTGGGTGACTATAGTGGTCCTTTAATATTGTTTTTGTATTTTATTGTACCCTAATGTATCAATGTAATGTTTTGTGGACCCAGGACATACTTTAAAACGAGAGAAATCTCAATGTATTGTTCCTGGTAAAATATTTTATAAATAAATAAATAATAAAATAAATAAAGTCATCGTGGGCTAATGCCTACTGCAGAGGAGGTGCATTTGGGCTGAAATTTATTTCCTGAATATGGTTGTGCTGTTATTATTCTTAGAAAATATTTGAATTGAAGGTTGTTTGATTGGTTGTTTGTTTGATTGTTTATACAAAGAAATGTTATATAATCTGAAAAGAATGACGTTGTGCGATATTTTCCCTTTTCCTTATCTGTAGCGGTACAATCCGAAGTGTACACAACATTTTCCTGCAGTTCGGTTGGGAAGAAGTACACCTAGTACTATTCTACTCACCTCAACACTAGACTGACTTTCTTGGTTGTCTGTCTCTTTCTCTGGTGATTCACTCTCATTTCCATTAGCATGGTCTATAGTAACATTTGGATGTTTTTGGATATCTCTTTCATTAGCGGCCTCCTCCCCGATTCCTTTGTCCTTTTTCTCTACTGTATTACAGTCTTGTTCCCCCACTTTGTCCTCAATACCACCATCATTGGATATTTCACTCTCAACTTTAGGCTCCTCAGATGTTTCTGGATCATTCGTGATACTCTCTGGTGACTTCGCAGCAGGTTTGTCTCCAGTTGTCTCCTGTGTTGTCTCCATTTCATTTCCATCTTTATCTACTGTGCTCTTGGACGTTGCATCAAAAACATTGTCTTCTTCTTCTTTTTTGTCCCCGTTTAATTTTGGTGTTGTGTTCCCTCCTAAATCATCTTCATATCCAATATCTGACTGGGATTTCCTAAATCTCCGGCTGGGCGGTCTACGTTTTATCGAGCCTCTTGTACGGACCTGGAAGCACACAGAATGTGAACGCTTTAAAATAAAGAATTTTATTTGAACTTATTTGAGAATTTCTTTGATAATTGTTATCCTACTCAGATAATAAGAATACATCTTAACCTTTGTGACGCTTTGGAGATGAGCGCCTTCTGGTGGTTGTTCGAAACTGATGGGCACTTCCTCGGTTTCACTGGAACGAGACTGGACACCAGGGCTGGTCGGTGATGATGAGGGGCTACTAAATGGAGATGCCATAACTTTAAGACCAGGGCTTTTTAGGGGCCCTCCTCCTGGAAGGAAAGGTGCAGGAGCAAATGCCAAATTGGCCTGAAAAAAGATAAACGCAAAAACAATTTTTTTTTTTTGTCTGAAGGTGTCAAGTAAACTGCACACATGCCTCAAAATTCCTATTTGCCCACTAGCCATTAGTGAGCTTAAATTCAGGCCTAGCAAGTATACTGTGATCCCCTACAGCAAACTTTAGACTTAAATAACCAAACTATGACTACAGTGGACCTTCATATTATTTTATAATGAGTTATTTTGATCTGAATTTGGCAGTTTTTCATTTCACTGCTTTTTACTGTTTGTGAATAAACCGCAATTGCACATTGGTTATGTGCAAATGTAAGGATTGCATTTTTAGACAAAATACATGGGCTAGCTGGTACACTGTACAGTAGATCAGTAGATTGCATACTGGTACACACAGGAGAAGGAAACGGAACAGGATGTTTCTGTGTAGAAAATACACATGACCGGTCAAAAATGCAGACACATGCACAAACAATTTAAACACGCTAATAAACAAAAAATGTGGAACTCAGCAGATAGCTATAATAGTTTCTGACCATTAGAGGGCGATATTGCTCCACAGACAATTGGAAATGTCACATTCCAAAAAACAACAATGAAACTAAAGTTAGACCCATGTGTACACATTTCAATACAAAAAAAACAAATTCTATGCCGCTGCTAGAAGAACATTGAGAGATTTTCTTGTACTATACTCTAGAAATGTGGAACCCCCTTTCCCAATCCTGGTTTTGTTAATCCTTTCCCCAGTCTGATAACTGCTAATGGCTAACTGTTCGTTTTGTAGATAATTGAAATATTATAGAAGATTCATTAACCCACCTGAAGTTTTTCAATGAGAGGAGAACTTTTCACTTTAATCTTGGGCAGGTGGGGAGCTTGAGGGGACACCTTCTGAAATAGACAGGAATGATTCAGTAAGACAAGACAAGACAACAGTCAGTAAAGAGTCCTAAAATGACACAAACAGAATACCTTCTTTGTATCACCTTCCTCTTACATCAATGTGTTTATACTAAGGGTAATTCTGATACCTAGACGCTGTGCCTAGAAGGGTACTGGCTACATTTCACCGATTAGGCCCAAAAAGAGCACTATGGCCATCGTGGGTTCCTGTTTCACTTGCGCAGAGTGATCCTGCCTGGCATTTAACTCCTGGACTGCCCTTGAGGATGGAGTCGATACCAAATTGAAATGGTATAGGTTCAATCCGTATTGCCTCGAGTGAGCTCAAACCTGTTTGAAATCTGAGTGGGGGCTCACTGAAGGGCAAGCTAAATAAGCGTTTGTGCGTTATCATTGATCTCATAAAATCTGTTTTGGCCTATATTTCTGTATATTTATGCCTCTGTCTGTCCGTTCTGTTAAGATGCAGGTCTTACTTAATAAAGTTGGTCAAAGCTGAAAAAAATGGCAATGTGTGTAACACTATATAGTAAAACATTAAAAATAAACTATGTGTAAAATTTGACCAGTTTTATGCATTTGAACACTTGATACGTTTATTCCAATGTGTTTGCTCCATTGCAAAGCTGAAACTGAAACACAGAGGATTTATTGCGATGTTTCGTTAGCATTAACTGAGAAAAAAAAAATCATTGTCACCAGGCCTGTAGTTGCTCAGATGAGTTTGCATGAGTTTCCTATTATCTCTGGAGTAGGTGCAACGTTTCTACTTAAATTGGCATTTGTGGAATTGCACCACCGATCATTACATAGCCGCCATGAATAGTATATTTTAATAATCTACTAGTACTGTGATAGGATCCAATACTCTACTAGCTCAAGCATAACTTTCTCAGAACACACCATGATCTTTAACAATTTACTTCTAGCCCAGCGAATTGGTCATATTTATACCCCACCTGATAATAGGTGTTCTGCTAACAGCCACTCTTAAAGGGACACCATTGCCCCCACAAAATAAATAGAAAAAACTAGCAAAAGCTGTAGATCTCTTGTCTGCAGCTTTTACAAGCCCTCCCCTTCTAACCCCGCCCATACTTTCTGTAGCTGTCCAATCACAGACTTTCCAATGCAGTTCAATGAGAAATCGTTGCTAGGGAGGGGAGCACTGTAGTGACAGGAAAACAATTTTGTTTTCCTGGCACTACAGTTTCCCTTTAATGTTTTTTTTTTTTTACCATTGTGCTTTATGCAGCATATATATTAATATCCTTAATATTGCTCCTTGTCTTCTCCTGCTTTCTCGCTCTAAATACAAACGAAAAAGGAGTATACTTTACTTTTATCAATTAGTAATATGCTGTTTCTTAGTCAGAATGATGGGATTTGCAGTCCTCAGCAGCTGGATCACCAGCAGTTACTTTTACCTGGACTGGTCCAGACTTACCTCCTCAGCATTTTGGGTGGACTCAGCCCTGTTCGTGTGCAGTGGGAGTGAGCAGGGGGGTTTCCTTCGAGTCGGTTTATGGGGTGGTATCTAAAACAAGAAAAATAAACAACTTTAATTGTTTAAAAACTTGTTTAACTAATATCTAGAGTACAATTCCAATAATATTCTCCCCTACTCTGGGGTATGCAAGGACTACGAGTGTCTGGCATGTCCCTATGTCATTATGTTATCCCATGTGTGAGATTAAAAGTACACTATAGTCACCTAAATTACTTTAGCTAAATAAAGCAGTTTTAGTGTATAGATCATTCCCCTGCAATTTCACTGCTCAATTCACTCAGTCATTTAGGAGTTAAATCACTTTGTTTCTGTTTATGCAGCTCTAGCCACACCTCCCCTGGCTATGATTGACAGAGCCTGCATGAAAAAAAAACTGGTTTCACTTTCAAACAGATGTAATTTACCTTAAATAATTTTATCTCAATCTCTAAATTGAACTTTAATCACATACAGGAGGCTCTTGCAGGGTCTAGCAAGCTATTAACATAGCAGGGTTTAAGAAAATCTTAATTAAACAGAACTTGCAATAAAGAAAGCCTAAATAGGGCTCTCTTTACAGGAAGTGTTTATGGAAGGCTGTGCAAGTCACATGCAGGGAGGTGTGACTAGGGTTCATAAACAAAGGGATTTAACTCCTAAATGGCAGAGGATTGAGCAGTGAGGCTGCAGGGGCATGTTCTATACACCAAAACTGCTTCATTAAGCTAAAGTTGTTCAGGTGACTATAGTGTCCCTTTAACTAGAGCATTTTGAGGTGGGGGCCCCTAAACCTTTATTTCTGGAATCACACAGAGATGAATTCATTAGAAGCTGCTTCCTATTTGCAATTTTCTTATATGTAAATGTAAGAAATAATTTAAGAAGAAATTCAAGAAGAAACAGCTGTGAAGCACGTTTACAAGTTTAAATTAAAACACGAACATGTCTCTGTCTGCAAGGAACAGGATAAGAGGTGTGAACTTTACTAAAAGATTCCTACCGCCAATGTCCTTTCTTTACCCTGCCACATTGTATTCTTCTATAATAATCTCCACCCGTTTATTGTGACACATTTCCCCTTTGAAGATGTAAGCGGAGCTTCCACTTTTGTGATTTGCCAAACAAACTAATTTGTGCAGTATATTGTGTGTAGAAATATGATGTGACATCCTGTGTGCCGCAATCGGGTCTGGCAAGACTTTGTGCTGCCACCAATCAAACCCCGATCCCAGCCCCCTCAAACACAATCCACGGAAAGCCTTTCCCACCTCGGTTACATTATAACAATACTAAAGTCCATATTCCAGCTGAAATGGTTAACCATCTTACTACATAAAATAAAATACCTTAAGTATCACAGCTTTGCGGCAGTACCAAGTGTTAAAACGTATGCAAGGCACCATATACTAGTTTCCTATGTCTTTAACCATGAATTCATTTTACCCCCACCCACCATGGCCACTGGGAGATGTAGGAAAGACATGTTGGAAACCATACAGCAGTGCCCACAGTTTTTCGAAAGGGAGCGTCAAATCTCCACACACTGTCCTAGACCCTCATGGGCCACATAATGCCACCAACAATAATTTACAATGGAAAGGCCATGATACCTGGGGATGCCAAGTAAGAGAAAGGAAATAGTCATAAAAATGGCAGTGAGCCCACTGTAAACGGCTCAGCACCAAGTGAGTGGGACCAATTTGTATCAATCTGTTTTTATATTTGTATACAGATTTCACTATGGTCTATTGTTTTGTGTTTTTTAGGTTTTATACAATTTTATGGTAATTTGCATGTGTGTGTAATTCCATGCATTTATTTTGTGTGCTTTCACCAACATCGTATTCACTTTTATGCACTGTATACTGTGTGGTTTAGGTGACCTACATTAGGTGATTGTAGCATTTTTACTTCCTTTTAACCTTTTTATACCTATTGTTATAAAAATGGCAGTGGCCAAACCTGTCAAAGTTGGGCATGCACCAATGGACCATGTGGGTCTCCAGGATGCAAGTCTAAAGCAGACGGTTTTCGTGCTGTGATGAGCTGGAGGGTCTGGGTTTACAATATACTGATAACCCGAAACAAATGTGAAAATTCTAAAGAAACTGCAGGAGAACTGTCTGGGCTTTATTAAACCACAGCTTTATGTAACAGAGGCACAACTGGGAAGTAAGACTAATCCTCCACCCTATTCACATCCCTAATACTGTGACCAAATCATGGCAGAACAAAGGCTCATTTCTCCATCTCTACATTGTTCAACGTACACAGACTCGTTAAGACAGTGGGACTTATTCACTAAACACCGCACTGTAGCAAATTGGAATTCTAATTGCAGAATTCAACATAATTACTATTTCAGCCTAACATTTTCAGTGTAGATTTCAATTCACTAAAATCTGAAGGCTAGTGAAAAACCCTTAATATATTTAATTTTTTTGATGATATTTTTTTTCCATGTGTCTTGTGCTACTTCAGTTTGCTATTTGATCACATAAGATGTGTGTGTATGGTCCATGATGATCTCACATCACATGTGACAACCACTTCAAACTAAAAATTGGTGGGTCTACCAAGTGCACCACCATGCATGGTCTTAGAGCATGCTGCACAGCCTGAGTGCTTCTAATAATGCACTCTCACTGTGCTGCTCAGGAACAGTTCCCTGGCGTCCCTGGCTGTGGGACACTTGGGAACCAAAGCAGGACAGCAGAACCGGACCTTGACTGTCCAGCCAAAAGCAGGATTGTTGGGAGTCATGTGATACATCACCAGATCTGTTGTAAGTTTTAGACTGAAAACCTAATGGGTACATTTATACACAGTGTCCACTAAGCAAATGCTATTTTATTTTTCATGTCCAAAATGGTGATTATGTGAGAGAAAACTAGGTTTCATTTATTTTGTGTTTTCCAATTTCATATGTCGTAATTTAATACAAGCTGTATTCAACAAATATCCCTAATGTCAATATTTTTTTTTAGTAAAAAGCCACTAGCTTCTCAAATTTGACTGTAACTTAACCTTACTGTACCCCGTGAAATACAGGCACAAGAAGTTTGGAAACCATAGTATAATATTTACATTTTCTAGCGTAAGATTTGCAGTAAAACAGGCGTACTGTCAGACTTATTGCCTCATTTAAGGTTGTTGTGAGGGAGAAACATAAATATCTGAGAGCCATGCAGGGACTATGTTGTTACTTAAAGAATTGCCATGGTAACACGGAAACATGAAAGTTATCTATCAGACATAATTCCGCAGTGCACAGATAGATCCTGTCTGCCTGATGTCTGCTGATTTATTATATTTTGTTGCTTTGTGGACAGAGGGAAACCGCAGGATAAAACTAGCAAGAGGAAGTTAATCAACATAAATCCAAACAAGCTTATATAGTGCAAGCACCACAAAAAAGTCGACTCTCCAAAGGTTTGAAAACAGAGCGAGACACGGTCAAAACTTGCAACAACACCAATTCTGAAAAGTATACAAACTTTTATAAGTCATTATTATGTTTTATGTTCCCTGTAACAATGTCCAGTGAGTATAGGATACACACAAACACTGCAGGATAGAATTACCAGTTGGTTACGGATAAATAATTAGTCTGTGTTCTCTTCAAGCAGCAAATATGGTCCAATCTCTTCTGCAATGTGTTCAGTAATTGTGGTGGAATCTCGGTAAAAATAAATTTAGTAGGCCGAGATTACCACGTGGCATGTGTACGTGCATATGCTGACGTATCGATCAGTTGGTTGCACGAGGCAAGATACGATCAGTAGTGTACGGAGCATGTGCAAGAATACAGGATGTAGTATTCCCCTCCTCCATTGTGCTGGACAAGCCATGCGGTCAAGCAGGAAGTTAATTCTTATTTGTGTTGATTGGTTAAGAGAATGTGCGGGTGGAGCTTGATATGGGAGGAGTTATGTGCCTATATAGGGAGCCTGCACTATTGTCCGGGGCTCAGAACTTGCTGTATTTTGGTGACGTTAGTCCCTCTGAGTCCCGATCGGTGATCCAATAAAGAATCTCTTCCTTCCTGAAGAAACCTGTGTCCATCTCTCTGTGCTTCGCTTCCGTCAGTTTCTCCGGTATCATTTGGTGCATTGGCCGGGAAACTCATCGTTCAACGGTAGCTGAGAGGCAGAGGCGTGAGACGGTCTATCTTTGCCCACGTTCTCTACGGCTGCACCCCTGAACTTCTGCGTGGACCTCCCTTCGTCTCGGCGCCACTGGTCTGTTGTCCAGGAGATCATCGGCCTCTACGTAAGAAGTGCTGGGGTGTCCCCGTCGATGAGTGTGAACTCAGGTTCAGGAACGAGGAGGTAAGACAACTGCTGTTTTAGACGGCAGACCCACTAGGGGTATACCGATTGTGCGGTAGGCCCATAAGGGGTTTGAATTGTGTATGGAATCTGCCCCCTCTGTCGGAGGGAAGGAGCGAAGGCGCACCGCTCGATCGAACGCTCTTTAGTCAGACCGTTTGATTTTGTTAGTCAGGCGGGGTCCTGTGTAAATAGCCCTAGCCGGACACCGGTGTCTTGTCTAGACTAGCGTTCTAGGGTGTATATTACGTTCGCTAGGTCGGAGGGACCGGGAGACTAAGCGGCGCCTGTGTAAATTCGGTTCGCTAGCTCTCAACCTATCTTGGCTAAGTGGGAAGGCGTGTAAATTTGGAACCCACTAGATTTTTGATAGTTATCGACTAAGAGGCGCCTGTGTAAATTCGGTCCTCTGGCTCGCTATATGTGGTGCTTGGGCAGTGTGGCTAACCAAAACGGGTGTACATAGTTTTAGGTAGTCCATTCAAGGTACTGGCCAATAGTTTAGTTGGGAATTGTAAATGTGTTAAAGATTGTTAGTAAAGTGTATATCTTGTTAGATAGCGCGAGCTCAGCCGTCTAGCGAGAGTGTTAATAGTGTGTTGCTGTATTATAGTGCACGGTACCATAACCCTGTATATTTACTGACACTGTATATAAGTACTAATCACTGTCGTCTATTGCATGTTTAACACCATAACCACTAATAATTGTATTGTGACCTTAAATTGTGCTTTGACCTATGCTAACCGTACTGTAACCGCTATTTGTAAAAGACGATGTTACTGGGGTGTGTTATAGACGGGTAATTCATATATAGAGAATTATAGCGTGGGTGACTGTATAGTTTCGCCAAAGGGCATAATATTGATTATATAGTGACTGGTGTAACAGCTGTGTGTGTACAGGAATTCCCTGAGTGTTTATTGTGTTATTGTGTACGTTTCACTTGGTAACCGTACCACGTGGTGCTGTTGCCAGAGGAAACGGGTGTGACTGTTGAATAGTACGCGTGTATAGTATTCGTTGTCAACGACGTTCCATTGATAAGTATGGGCGCGTCGCAGTCAACGATTCCGGATCCCTTAGGTTGTATGGTGAAGAATTTTAAAAAGGGATTTAAAACCTGTGATTTTGGGGTTAAAATGTCTCCTGTACGTTTGGTCACTTTGTGTACTAGGGAGTGGCCTACTTTGGTTGCGGCATGGCCGCCACGTGGCAGTTTGGATCCAACTCTGGTACAGCGCTTACACGTGGCTGTATCAGGTAGGCCTGAACTTTACGGACAGTTTCCTTATATTGATTGTTGGAGACAGGCCGTAAATGACTCGCCAAAATGGATTCAGACATGCCACGAGGAGCAATGTCGCCTCATGGTGGCTAGGACTTGTTTGTCCACTAGGACTGGTGTTAGGCCCATTTTGGACACGCCCCCTGAGTCCGAGATCCCTTTGCCGCCCCCTTACTTTCCTTTAAGAGGAAGTGACGCAAATGCAGGAAGTCCTGCACCCCTCCCCTCATTGCCCTCATCCACTTCCGCTTCCTCCTCCAGTACAGAATCCACCCCCTCTCGTACTAAATCTCCCCTTCCGGAACCAGAGCCAACCCCCATTAGATCTGAATATCCTGATTTGGCGCCACTTCAGACTTCCGGTCAAGCTTCTTCTAGCTCGGCTCGAAGTGTTTTATTTACTACATTTTCCCAAAACCAAGCTCCCACATCCTCATGTTTTATTACCCCCCGACCGGAACCTCTAACTGACGCCCCTCCACGTAGCCCCATACTAACCCGACAACTGACCGGTACCCAACAATTAAAACATTATCAGATGCCTCTTCGTCTGAATCCCGGGTCAGCCTATATCGATGCCGCAGGTCAAATGGCACATGCTGACCCAGTCTTCGTATATGTCCCGTTCACGACAACCGATCTCTTAAATTGGAAGACCCACAATTCCTCGTATACTGAGAAACCACAAGCTATGACCGATCTGTTCACCTCAATAGTTCAGACACATAACCCGACATGGGCTGATTGCCAGCAGTTATTAATGACTTTGTTTAACAATGAGGAAAGGACAAGGATTAATCAAGCGGCCATTAAAGCACTAGAGGATAGAGCCCGTGCTTTGAATCAAGCCAATCCAGCAGCATGGGCCGCAACACATTATCCTAACACCGATCCCGACTGGAATGTAAATGGTGCTGATATGGTTCAACTCAGAGCCTATAGAGACGCTATAATTGCTGGCATGAAGGCCGGAGGAAAGAAAGCCATTAATATGTCGAAGACAGTTGAGGTGATTCAGAAAAGTGATGAAGCGCCCAGTGTCTTTTATGACCGATTATTGGAGGCATACCGCTTGTATACCCCCTTTAATCCGGAAGACGCAGATAATTCCCGAATGGTGAACTCCGCCTTTGTCAGCCAAGCTTACGGAGATATTAAGCGCAAGCTACAAAAGTTAGAAGGGTTTGCAGGTATGTCCATCACCCAACTAATGGAGGTAGCGAATAAAGTATATATGAACAGGGAAACAGAAAGTAAGAAAGAGGAAGAGCGCAAGATGCGTAAAAAGGCAGATATGTTAGCGGTAGCGATCGCAGGCGTAGATAGACGGGGCCCAGATAGAGGCGATGGTAGATGGAATAGGGAGCCCTTGAGTAGGAATCAATGCGCGTATTGCAAGGAAGAAGGGCATTGGAGGAACGAGTGTCCACAAAGAGAGCAGTACGAGAGAGACCAACCCAGGGCAGGTTATGGAAACTTTAGAGGCAGAGCGAGAGGTAGAGGAGGCCCCGGAGGGAGTAATGGTAATAGAGGGAGCAATGGGAATAGAGGAAGTGTTAGGGAAGATAGGTATTTCCCAGCAGCGCAAAGGTCCCGCGATAGAGAAGGCAGGGACTTTGTAGGATTGGCTGACACGGTCATGGAAGACTATTGATACCGACCGGGCTCCATCCCCCTTGGTCGAGCGGAGCCTATGGTCGATGTATCAATAGGGGGAAAAAGGAGTGCGTTCATGATCGACACTGGTGCTGAACATTCGGTGGTGACTGACCTAGTTGCTCCTCCATCTGGAAGGACTATTACTGTGATAGGAGCAACTGGAAGAAGTGCTGAAAAACCGGTTCTTAAAAGTCGACTCTGTACATTGGGAGGCCACGTAGTAAAACATCAATTCCTTTATATGCCTGAATGTCCAGTCCAATTGCTGGGACGTGATATGCTATCTAAATTACAAGCGCAGATTACGTTCCTACCAAATGGAACAACATCCTTAAAGTTTAATGGACCTTCAGGTATTATGACATTATCCGTACCAAAGGAAGAAGAGTGGCGACTTTATACAGCATTGACTAGCCAAAACCCTAGGAGTGATGAATCCTTATTCAACATACCAGGAGTTTGGGCAGAGAACAACCCACCAGGACTGGCCCACAATATTCCACCTATTAAAATTGAACTAAAACTTGGGGTTTATCCAGTGAGCCTAAGACAATATAATATTTATCCCCCAGTTCATAGTTACCACCCAGGAGATCAAGTGTGGATTAAAGAGTGGAATAATGTACCGTTAGGGCCCAAGTGGAGAGGTCCTTATGTTGTTCTTTTGTCTACCCCTACAGCGATAAAAGTAGCCGAAGTGACTCCGTGGATACATCACTCCAGGGTTAAGCCAGCAGCAGTCGATTCTTGGCAAGTTACAGCAGATCCAGAGAATCCCTGCAAGATCCGGTTAAAACGCACGACTCAGTCGGAGTAACGAGGAACTTTGTGGATTACAAATTTTATTGTTACAGAGATTTGGTGAAGTGAGTGTTTAGACGGCCATAATAAAGCCTGTCCGCTCACCGGCGTATAGTGTATAAGCCAGGAAAGTCTCGAAGGGACCCCTGTGAAGACGAGCAGAACTCCATTCCCTGCAGCCCTTACATCCTGGAAGCTGAGGTGCCTTCGCACGGACGAAGACTGAGGATGACGACGAAAGATGTGTTCTTAATAATGTTTATTTATGTGTATTTTTATATTCAGGAAGGTGGAGGTACCGACACTCCTAGCTGTGAGGTATGCATTAAGACTACAAGAACAGGTAACCATATTTCCCAAACCCTAATTTGGCATTCACAATACGAGTGTAAAGGAGATGTATCAAGATGTAGATACCTAAATATAGAATATAGTGTGTGCCATTTAGGAGTAGGAGAACCTAAGTGCTTCAGTCCGGAGTATCAACCTCGTACAATTTGGTTGACTCTCAGGAATGGAGATCCTCAGGGGACCCTAATTAATAAGACGGTGTTAGAATCCGTACATTCTTCGGGTGTTTTGCTATTTGATGCGTGTAAGGCGATATCAAGTGGTAGAAAGCCGTGGAATGTATGTGGGGATCTTAGATGGGAGAGGACGTATGGGTCTAATGATAAATATATTTGTCCCAGTAGTAAAAATAAATATGTGAGTCCTAGATGCCCAAATAGAGATTATAACTTTTGCCCATATTGGTCTTGTGTGGGGTGGGCAACTTGGGGACAGACAGTAGACAAGGACATGATAGTGACTAAGTTGCCTACCAGCCCATATTGTAAGTCTATGGAATGTAACCCAGTCCATATCCTTATAAATAACCCCGACAAGTTCTTAGACAAATATGGTAATTTATTTGGGTTTCAAATATATGGGACGGGTTTAGATCCTGGGACAGTATTGTTTATAGGGATAGAGACTGATACGGTATCCTCCCAAACTCATCAAGTATACCATTCCTTTTATGAAGAGGGACAGTATTGTTTATAGGGATAGAGACTGATACGGTATCCTCCCAAACTCATCAAGTATACCATTCCTTTTATGAAGAGATGAGTATAGATAATAAGATCCCCCATAATGCTAAAAACCTGTTCATCGATTTAGCCGAAAGTATTGCCGGTAGTCTTAATGTTACCAACTGCTATGTGTGTGGAGGTACTAACATGGGAGACCAATGGCCTTGGGAAGCAAAGGAGGTAATGTCCGGTTCTGAGGCAGTTGACCAATTAATATCTACACAAGCCGATTATCATATGAGTGTTAGAGGTAAATCTGAGTGGAGATTAAAGACCTCCATCATAGGTTATGTTTGCATAGCGAGGAGAGGGATGATGTATAATACTTCTGTAGGAGAATTAACTTGTCTAGGGCAAAAAGCTTATGATGATGATACAAAGAATACAACTTGGTGGTCGGCTTCAAATGTCTCAGAACCATCTAACCCGTTTGCTAGATACGCCAATTTAAAGGATGTGTGGTTTGACCTATCTATCACATCTACCTGGAGAGCCCCAGCAAATTTGTACTGGATCTGTGGTAAGAAAGCCTATTCGGAGTTACCACAGGACTGGGAAGGGGCATGTGTGTTGGGTATGCTCAAACCATCCTTCTTCTTGTTACCTATTGAAACAGGTGAGACTTTAGGTGTTAAAGTGTATGATGTGAATCATAGGAAGAAAAGGGGACCCATAGAGATAGGCGCCTGGGAAGATAATGAATGGCCTCCCCAGCGTATTATAGATTATTATGGGCCAGCCACGTGGGCAGAAGATGGTACCTTTGGTTATAGAACCCCTATTTATATGCTCAACCGTATTATAAGATTACAGGCGGTGGTTGAGATTATTACTAACGAGACATCACAAGCGCTCAATCTTCTAGCAAAGCATAATACCAGGATGAGGACAGCAGTCTACCAAAACAGATTAGCCTTGGATTACCTTTTGGCAGTAGAGGGAGGTGTATGTGGGAAGTTTAACCTGAGCAATTGCTGTCTTCAAATAGATGACGAAGGGCAAGCAATAGCTGAGCTTACTAGCCATATGGTTAAACTAGCGCATGTGCCTACTCAGTTTCAGGATCGGGACAGGGATCCAACACGCAGAGTACAAACAGTAGCCAGATACGTATACCGGACCTTAGAATGGCCGGACTAACGTAAGTAGTACCGTATAGAATGGTCAAAGACAAGCCGAGGTCAAGGGTAACAGAAGACAGGTAAGCGAGAGACAAGCCGAATCAAGGGTAACAGAGATAAGCAGAGTAAGGTAAACAAGCCGGGTCAAAACCAAAAGGGATAATAGAATACACAAGCACTGAGTGACTAGAGCAAGCTAGAACCACGACAGGGCAATGAGCTAATGAAGGAAGCTCTGTTAAATACCCTGTTCAGAGCAGTAACCACACCTCCGAGACGTCCTGATTGGTCCTGCAGCAATTGACTGACAGGTCGATCCGGGGGAGTGTCCTGATGATGACTTCCTGCCTAGATGGTGTAAAAGGCAGTCACTCCCTCGCGGCCGGCCTTGCATGACCGGATAGACCGCGGGGAAGGGAGTCATCAGACCGTCTGGAAGGTGGAACAGCTAAGTCTCTACCTCTTTTGGAGGTAGAGACCACAGGTACCCTGACAGTACCCCCCCTCTCAGATACGCCCACCGGGCGGAATGAACCGGGACGAGATGGGAAGCGAGAGTGATACGCCCTGCGGAGACGGGAAGCATGAACATCCTCCTGAGGTACCCAACTCCTCTCCTCAGGACCATATCCCTTCCAATCAACCAGATATTGTACTCTCCCCCGGGAGATTCGAGAATCAATAATAGAGTTGACCTCATACTCCTCCTGACCCTCCACCTGAACGGAGCGAGGAGGGGCTATTGTGGAGGAAAATCTGTTACATATGAGTGGTTTCAGCAACGAAACGTGAAACGAATTCGGAATGCGTAAGGTATTAGGAAGAGCTAAACGATACGCAACCGGATTGATACGGGTCAGCACCCTGTAGGGTCCAATATAACGAGGAGCGAACTTCATGGAGGGCACTTTTAAACGGATGTTCCTCGTGCTCAGCCATACCCTATCACCTGGAACAAAGACCGGAGCCGCCCTTCTACGTTTATCAGCGTGTTTCTTGACCAACATAGAGTTGTGCACAAGGATTTGTCGAGTTTGATCCCACAACTTCCTCAAATTGGCAACATGAACATCAACCGACGGCACCCCCTGGGAAGGAGAATCCGAAGGAAGAATAGACGGATGAAAACCATAATTCATGAAGAAGGGGCTTGAATGAGTAGAATCGCAAACGAGATTGTTGTGTGCAAACTCCGCCCAAGGAATCAAACCGACCCAATCATCCTGGTGTTCAGAAACAAAGCATCGTAAATATTGTTCAATTTTCTGGTTGGTACGTTCAGCAGCTCCGTTAGACTGAGGATGATAGGCAGAAGAAAAGTTTAATTTAATACCAAGTTGAGAGCAGAAGGACCTCCAAAAGCGGGAAACAAATTGGGAGCCTCTGTCCGATACAATCTGAGAGGGTATCCCATGTAGGCGAAAAATCTCCTTGGCGAATATCTCTGCCAATTCGGGAGAAGACGGAAGTTTAGGCAGGGGAATGAAGTGTGCCATCCTAGTAAACCTGTCAACCACGGTGAGGATAACAGTCTGTCTTTTAGAGATAGGTAGATCGACAATAAAGTCCATGGCCAAACAGGACCATGGTTTCTCTGGAACCTCCAAGGGTTGCAGGAGTCCACATGGAAGCGTATGGGGTTGTTTGGTTTTAGTACAAACTTCACATGCAGCGATGAACTCCTCAACATCCCTCCGTAAAGTAGACCACCAGAAGTCCTTAGAGATCAAGGCGTAAGTTTTGCGAATACCAGGATGTCCCGCCATCTTGCTATTATGTAAACACTGTAAAAGTTCTAGTTGAAAAGCAGGAGGAACGAAATGACGACCCGGGTCTGTTTAGGTGCGAGATGTTGCAACTTAATGATCTCGGCCAGTAATGGAGAATGAATCCTGAGATTCGTATTAGCAATGATATTGCACTTCGGAACTATAGAAGAAAGAACTGGTTCAGGTACAGTAGAAGGTTCATATTGGCGAGATAATGCATCGGCTTTAGAGTTTTTAGAACCAGGTCTGTAAGTCAGTACATAATTGAAGTGAGTCAGGAATAAGGACCAACGAGCTTGTCTAGAGGATAAGCGCTTAGCCTCCCCAATATATGACAAGTTTTTGTGGTCTGTCAAAATCGTAATAGGGTGTAGGGTCCCCTCCAACAAATGTCTCCACTCCTTTAAGGCTTTAATGACTGCTAACAGTTCCCTGTCTCCGATGTCATATCTGCTCTCAGCCCCAGAAAGTTTCCTGGAAAAAAAACCACACGGGTGTAATGGTTTATCTACCGCTAATCTTTGTGACAGAACCGCACCTACTCCTGTCTCAGAGGCATCGACCTCGAGTAGAAACGGCAAAGTCGTATCAGGATGGACTAATATTGGAGCAGAAGCAAAAAGTTCTTTGAGCCTCTTGAAAGCAGCGAGAGCTTCAGGAGACCACGTCTTAGTTTCTGCCCCCTGTTTGGTCATATTGGTAATGGGCGCAATAATAGACGAGTAACCCTTAATGAAGCGCCTATAATAATTGGAGAAACCAATAAACCTCTGAATAGCCTTGAGTCCCTTAGGTAATGGCCAATCTAAAATAGACTGGAGTTTGTCAGGGTCCATCTTAAAACCTTCCCCAGAAATCACGTAACCAAGAAAATCTATCTGAGACTGATCAAAGCTGCATTTTTCCAATTTACAGTATAGACCATGTTGCAGAAGTTTCTGTAATACCGCTCTGACCTGTCTATGGTGAGTTTCAATCTCCCTAGAGTGTATCAGTATGTCGTCTAGGTAGACAATGACACAATCATGTTGAAACTCCCTAAGTACCTCATTAATCAGATCCTGAAATACTGCAGGAGCATTGCAAAGTCCAAACGGCATAACTGTGTATTCATAGTGACCGTACCGAGTATTGAACGCCGTCATCCACTCGTGTCCCTGCTGGACTCTCACCAAATTATATGCCCCTCTGAGATCTAACTTGGTGAAGATTTTGGAGCCCTTAAGACGATCAAATAACTCGGTAATAAGTGGAATAGGATAGGCATTTCTGACAGTTATTTTATTCAAGCCTCTGTAATCGATACAAGGTCTCAGCGTGCCATCCTTTTTCTTAACGAAAAAGAACCCAGCCCCGGCCGGGGAAGAAGACCTCCTAATGAATCCCTTTTCTAAATTCTCCCGAATATACTCCTCTAGAACCAAGTTTTCCTGAACAGACAAAGGATATACATGGCCCCTCGGAGGCATAGTCCCAGGTAGAAGCTTAATTTTACAATCAAATGGCCTGTGTGGCGGCAAAGAATCGGCATTTTTCTTGTCAAATACTGCCTTTAAGTCTAGGTAAAGGTCTGGTATCTGTCTTTCTGTGGACTGAATAGGAGTCTCAGGTATGTTAACATTAGCTAATGGAGAAACCTTGCATAAACACCTATCCTGGCAACCCTGGCCCCACGAGAGTATCTCCCCTAACTCCCAATCGATAATAGGGTTATGTTTCTTCAACCATGGGTACCCCAGAACTATGGGAACGGAAGGGGATGAAATGAGCAAAAGAGATAAATTCTCCACGTGTAGGATACCAACATTTAAACTAATGGGTATGGTTTCACGAAAGATAACAGGGTCTAGTAGTGGTCTACCATCTATGGCCTCAACGGCCAAGGGTGTCTCCCTTAGCTGGGATGGGAAATTGTTCTTAATAGCAAAGGCTTGGTCGATAAAATTCTCAGCAGCACCGGAATCTATCAATGCCATAGCCCTTACTACTTCCTTCTCCCAAGTTAAGGAAACTGGTAGCAGAAGCCTGTGATCTTTATAATTAGGAGTAGAGGACAAAATAGAAACACCCAAGGCTTGTCCTCTAGAGAGACTTAGGTGCGAGCGTTTCCCGGACGGTTAGGACAGTTCGAGAGTAAATGACCCTTGGCTCCACAATACATACACAAACCCTCTCTTCTCCTGTACTGTCTTTTCTCCTCAGAGAGGCGGGTATAACCTATCTGCATAGGTTCAGGAAGCAAAGATACCGTGGAGTCAGGACTTGGAAAAGCGGGGGCTAACCTAAAAGAAGGTCTCCGGTTCCTCTCTCGAGTGTTCTGTCTCTCTCTTAAACGTTCATCTATACGAGAGATGAACGAAATTAAATCTTCTAAATTCTCAGGGAGTTCTCTGGTAGCAACCTCATCAAGGATTACTTCAGATAGGCCATTCAAAAATACATCCATATACGCCTGCTCATTCCACTTGACTTCTGACGCCAGAGACCTGAACTCTAGTGCATAATCCACCAGTGTTCGGTTCTCCTGTCTCAGGCGCAACAGTAATCTGGCTGCATTAACCTTTCTACCTGGAGGATCAAATGTTCTTCTAAAAGCAGCTACAAATGCGTTATAGTTATACACTAATGGGTTATCGTTCTCCCATAGTGGGTTGGCCCATCTCAGAGCTTTCTCAATAAGTAGGGTGATAATAAATCCTACCTTTGCCCTATCTGTAGGATAAGAGCGGGGTTGCAATTCAAAGTGGATACTAATTTGGTTTAAAAAACCACGACACCTCTCAGGAGCCCCACCATAGCGTACTGGGGGGGTAATGCGAGAAGAAGCACCCACTGTGGCTACCTCTAGACCTAAACTGACAGGAGAAACAGGGGTATTACGTATCTCCTCTGGTGGGTTATTGGCATGAGATAATAGAGACCGTAGCGCAAGCGCCATCTGATCCATTCTGTGATCCATGGCTTCAAACCTAGGATCAGGAGAAGCCAGCTGACTGTTTGTACTTGCAGGATCCATTGGCCCTGTCGTAATGTCAGGATCGGGACAGGGATCCAACACGCAGAGTACAAACAGTAGCCAGATACGTATACCGGACCTTAGAATGGCCGGACTAACGTAAGTAGTACCGTATAGAATGGTCAAAGACAAGCCGAGGTCAAGGGTAACAGAAGACAGGTAAGCGAGAGACAAGCCGAATCAAGGGTAACAGAGATAAGCAGAGTAAGGTAAACAAGCCGGGTCAAAACCAAAAGGGATAATAGAATACACAAGCACTGAGTGACTAGAGCAAGCTAGAACCACGACAGGGCAATGAGCTAATGAAGGAAGCTCTGTTAAATACCCTGTTCAGAGCAGTAACCACACCTCCGAGACGTCCTGATTGGTCCTGCAGCAATTGACTGACAGGTCGATCCGGGGGAGTGTCCTGATGATGACTTCCTGCCTAGATGGTGTAAAAGGCAGTCACTCCCTCGCGGCCGGCCTTGCATGACCGGATAGACCGCGGGGAAGGGAGTCATCAGACCGTCTGGAAGGTGGAACAGCTAAGTCTCTACCTCTTTTGGAGGTAGAGACCACAGGTACCCTGACACTCAGGTATGGAAAGGGTACAATCCAAGTAGTTGGTTTGGTAGCTGGTATGAGTGGTTTGGAGGGCTTAAGGCAGTGGTAGGTGGAGTCCTACTGATTTTAATGTTGTGTCTACTCCTGCCGTGTCTTATACCCTTAGTAGTTAGGTCTGTGCAAAGCCTGATAGAAAATATAGCAGAGAGGAAGGCTGCTGCACAGATAATGGCAATTTATAAATATGAGGCTCTAGATCAGGGAGAACCAATACAGGAAGATGAGTGTTGAAGATTCACAGCATAAGTTAAGTCTGGTCTGGTTCAAGGTAACTTGCGGTGTATGCAAACTAAGGTTAAGTGATGCCTCAAGTAATTGTGAAATATCAAGAGGCATCAAAGGGGGGAATGTGGTGGAATCTCGGTAAAAATAAATTTAGTAAGCCGAGATTACCACGTGGCATGTGTACGTGCATATGCTGACGTATCGATCAGTTGGTTGCACGAGGCAAGATACGATCAGTAGTGTACGGAGCATGTGCAAGAATACAGGATGTAGTATTCCCCTCCTCCATTGTGCTGGACAAGCCATGCGGTCAAGCAGGAAGTTAATTCTTATTTGTGTTGATTGGTTAAGAGAATGTGCGGATGGAGCTTGATATGGGAGGAGTTATGTGCCTATATAGGGAGCCTGCACTATTGTCCGGGGCTCAGAACTTGCTGTATTTTGGTGACGTTAGTCCCTCTGAGTCCCGATCGGTGATCCAATAAAGAATCTCTTCCTTCCTGAAGAAACCTGTGTCCATCTCTCTGTGCTTCGCTTCCGTCAGTTTCTCCGGTATCATAATCACACAATTCCATGTTAGTGTAATGACAATATTCCGACTCATTCTTATAAACAACCAATGAGAACTAAATAACTTTAAATATTATTCATCGGTTTCTATGAATACTGGGCTATCACCTTCTGAAACACGTACCGCCTATAGTATATATATTACTTAAAATTTACTAGCCATAGATTGCAAGCTAATAAGAGGCCAATTTTTCACTTGCCAATGGCAATAGTGGTGAGTGGAAAGCGTATATATATTTGTAGCCATAAAGACTGTATATAAATAAAGGTGGTGCAAGTCGGTTGTGGTGTGCCGAAACCGACATACGGGTAGGCCTGTAAGTAAAAGAGGGCCTACCAAGTAAAAGAGTAGATAAATAATAAAAATTGAATAAATTAAATAAGGGGGGAAGGTGGTTGTGGATGACCTGAGACTGAACTGCCCAGGATAGAAGGGGGATTGGGTTTATATAGGTCAAACTCCTCTCACAAATACAGGCCTGTGGCCTTAAACATATATATATTCATATTTACTGTTCTGACAGAGATACTTTTTTTTCTTGCTTTGACAATAATAAAGCCGTATACTGTGTTCAGTATTCTTTTTCATACAAAACTGCAAGACGTTTACCATCTTTTGTACTTTATTTTACATTAAGCTTTTTAAAAAATTCCATTCAGATATTTGACAAAAAATAGACCTATGACTCAATACCCACAAGCTCCTAAATGTGTTTTCATGTGAGTATGACTGCACAATAGGCATTGTGGGTAGTCACACCGATCGTTATGGGAGGAAATGTATGTATGTACATCCAGTGGGACATCTGACTTTCTGATTCTCATTTTGAGTATTTTATATTGTGTGTGTGTATTTGTCGCAGTGGGTTGCCGAATACACAGGGATTACAGGATAATACAGCAGTGCCGGCTGAAGTGGTCTGGGTACAGTGTTCCTGTCCCCCTTAACCCTGCAATGTATACATTGCTGTGTTAAGACAACCTCCAGTGGTTACAGATGGCCACTAGAGGTGCTGAACGACATCCTTGCGCTTTACTTGAGGACGTCCAGCATCATCAAAATCCCATAGGAAAGCATTCAATACTTTCCTATGGGGAAGGTCTAAGGCACACTTGCGGTGCATTGCACATTACGTTCCTCATCGGCGTGATGTTGCGGGAGGAGGAGATCGATCCAGCGCTAATGAACCTCGGCGCTGGAAACAGTTTTTAACCCTTTAATCACAGTTTTGTATTCTTAACAGCGTTTCTATAGTGTTTCTTTAACTAACACTCCTACAGTGTTTAACTTCTACATTCCTACAGTGTTTCCTTAACTAATTTATAGTCAGCCAGAGAAAAGGCAGTGCTTACATTGCTGCCTAGAAACACCTCTAGTGGCAGTCACTCAGACATGCTTCCTATTTCAGTGCTGCATAATGTGCACCTACGTTCAGGAGAACACTACCCATAGTGATGTATTGATTCAATGTATCTCTATAAGAAGATGCTGATTGGCGCAGCACGGCATTTTGCAGTGCGTGCGCAATAGCCTCCCAATGCTTACCTATTGTCAGGGGTCCGCGGGCGGCTATGAGGGGAGGCTGCACGCAACTTGCAGCACTCACCCTCAGTCCATCGCCGCCCGCGGTCTCTCCTCCTCCTACCTGTCGGCAAGCGGCGTCTCCTCTCCGCCGCTCGCCGCTCGCATCCTCCACGCCCCCAGCGGCAGCATGTATAACGCTGCACGCTGGAAGGTCATTAATTTATGCAAACGCCGGGGTTACATGAGTGACCCAGCGTTAAAGCAACAGTACCACAATCACAGTGGGAGGCGTAGATATCTCCCACGTGTTATTGTTAATTCTGATTGGAAGTTATCCAATCAGAATTAAACCTAGGGTATTTATACTTACCTTTCCTGTCTCTCAGTGCCCTGGTGACACCTGTAGTGCAGTTTTCTCGTGTTGCTCTCTGGTTACCGATTGTTTTGCTCGTTATTCCGATTATCCTGTCTTCTCCTCTCCTTTGACCTCGGCTTCTTTCTCGTTCTCCCGTTTTCCGGCTCCCTTTACTTGGCTTGTCTCCTGACCATTCTTAGTGTGCTTAGCCCGGCCACTCTAAGGACCGGTATAGCACCCTTCCTCTCTGTGACCTGTTAGCGTGTTTAGTTCCCGGAATTGTGACATTACAACAGGGCCAGAATGGAACCTGCTGACATTCCACAGCTCCTAGTTAATCAGGAGGCTAGAATGGATGGTTTAGACCATCGTATGGATCAGTTTGCCCAGGCTTTACAAACCATACTGGCTCGTACTGCCCACTTGCAACCTGCCGTTCAAGAAGTTGTTGCTGCTGGGCCAGAACCCAGTCCTGATCCAGTACCCGCTCCTGCTCACGTGGTTCACATGACGCCACCTCAGCGCTATAGCGGTGATCCAGCATCGTCCCGTGGTTTCCTCAACCAAATTGATATTCATTTGGTGATGAATCCGCGTTCTTACCCCACTGACAGAACCAAAATTGCTTTTCTGATCAACCATTTGTCCGGGAAAGCTCTAGCATGGGCCAACCCCATGTGGGAGAATACGTCCCCAATGTCCTTTGCAGACTTTCTAACAGCTTTTAAACGTACATTTGATCAGCCCGGCCGGGTTGCTTCTGCTGGCAAAGCTCTGCTTAGGATCCGACAGGGCAATAGATCAGTAGCGGATTATACCATTGAATTCCGCACTCTGGCAGCTGAAGTGCTTTGGAATAACGACGCTCTCGTAACAGCTTTTCAGGAGGGTTTGGCCACTTACATATTAGACGAAATAGCATCCAGGGAATTGCCTGTTCTTCTGGATGATCTAATAGATTATATCATTCTAATTGACAACCGTATAAGAGAGAGGCGTAGTCAAAGAAGGATGAATACACAGGGGTTACCTGCTTTACCCAGTACTGCACTACTAGCATTACCTCCCCCTAATCAACCACCTCCCGAACCCATGCAATTAGGTGCTGTAGGCTTATCTGAAGCTGAAAGAACGTACCGCAGAAGGGAGGGCTTGTGCCTTTATTGTGGAAAGAGGGGGCATCTCCGAAGAAACTGTCCTAGTTTGCAGGGAAACTTCAGCACCTAAGGCCTAGAGAGGGGTCGGCCTCGGGTGTTATGGTTTTTTCCCCTCATGTGTCCATCTCCAGACCATTCATTACGGTTACTCTTTTGGTCAATCAAACCACTGTAACAACTAAAGCCTTGATCGATTCAGGTGCTGCAGACAACTTTATCGATGAGAACTTTGCTAAAACCGCAGCCTTGAATCTGATCCAAAAGGCCACACCCTTGGCCGTTGAGGCCATAGATGGTAGACCACTTGAGAAACCTTTGGTGACCCATGAGACCCAAGAAATGGTTATGGTCGTGGGTGCCTTACACAAAGAAAGGATAACCTTCCAAATAATTGACTCCCCTACGGCTTCCATCATACTGGGCTTCCCCTGGTTAGTTAAGCATAACCCGGTACTTGATTGGGGTTGTTTAGATATACTCTCCTGGGGGGAATCCTGTCAACAAGACTGTATGGCCAGTTTACGTCCCGTTTGTTTACTTAATGTGCCTACAGCTAAACCACTTTCTATTTCTGTCCCTCCTGTGTATGCAGACCTCGCATTGGTCTTTGAAAAAAGGGAAGCTGATAGACTACCCCCACATCGGGATTATGATTGTGCCATAAACCTGTTACCTGGAACGATGCCTCCTAGGGGCAAGGTCTACCCGCTTTCTGAGAAAGAAAACAAGGTCATGGAGGAGTACATACAGGAATCCTTACGTAAAGGTTTTATCAGAAGGTCCTCCTCTCTGGCTGGTGCTGGTTTCTTTTTTGTTGCCAAGAAAGAGGGCGATTTGAGGCCATGTATAGACTATAGGGGCCTGAATAATATAACAGTTAAAAATGCATATCCTATCCCTCTCATTACCGAGTTGTTTGACCGTGTCAAAGGTTCTAGATATTTTACCAAACTAGACCTCAGGGGGGCTTATAACTTGGTTCGTATAAAATAAAATGATGAATGGAAGACAGCGTTCAATACACGCAGTGGGCATTACGAGTATCTAGTTATGCCTTTTGGACTGTGTAATGCTCCTGCTGTCTTTCAGGACCTCATAAATGATGTCCTTAGAGATTTAATACACGTCTGTGCCGTGGTCTATCTTGATGATATACTTGTATATTCTCCTGATTTGGAGTCTCATCATGCCCATGTGAGGAAGGTACTTAAGAGATTGCTACAAAACGGTCTTTATTGTAAATTGGAGAAATGTTTATTTGATCAAAAATCAGTACAATTCCTAGGGTACATCATTTCTGAACAGGGGTTCAGCATGGATCCTTCAAAATTAGAAGCCATGTTGTCTTGGCCTCTTCCTCAAGGCCTTAAGGCAATACAGCGATTTATAGGCTTTGCCAATTATTATCGCAGGTTTATTAAAAACTTTTCATCAGTCATTTCTCCTATCACTAAACTGACTAAAAAGGGTTTGCACCCCAGGGTTTGGACTCCTGAAGCCATTAAAGCCTTTGAGACTCTCAAAAAGGCATTTGCCACTGCCACTGTGCTACACCATCCCGATCCTTCCCTTTGTAATGGAAGTAGATGCTTCAGAATCAGGTGTAGGAGCTGTATTATCACAAAGACTATCCTATAACGAACCCCTCCATCCCTGTTGTTACTTTTCTAAAAAAACTATCTGATTCGGAAAAGAATTACGACGTTGGGAACAGGGAACTACTAGCTATTGTGATGGCTTTTAAAGAGTGGAGGTACTTATTAGAGGGAGCCAGACACAAAATCCTGGTTATAACTGATCATAAGAATCTCTCCTATATAGCTGATGCTAAAAGGTTGTCCTCTCGTCAAGCCAGATGGTCCTTATTTCTTTCATGCTTTCAGTTCATTATCACATATAGGCCTGGGTACCGTAATGTCAAGGCTGATGCTATCTCCCGACAATACGAACCTTTGGAGTCTATTTCCCCCGCTCCTGAACCCATTGTACCCACGTCTAAGATAATAGCCGCTACCCGTTTGGTTATTTCGTCCCTTTTCCTTGATGGTATCAAGGCATACCAAACCCAAGCACCCTCTGAGACACCTGTTGATAGGTTATACGTGAAAGAAAAAGATAGAAAGAAATTGTTAGCTTGATTTCACACCGCCAAAACGGCTGGTCACCCAGGGGTTACCAAAACATACAAGGGTCTCCTTCAACAGTTTTGGTGGCCTTCACTTAAGCAAGACGTAGTGGATTATGTGCAGGCTTGTCGTGTTTGTGCACAGTGTAAGTCCCCTACTGTTAAACCCCCGGGACTCCTAATGCCTCTATCCGTACCCAAGAAACCATGGACCCACTTATCCATGAACTTTATTGTGGATCTTCCTTCATCCGATGGAATGACAGTAATTTTGACTGTGACTGATAGGTTCTCTAAGATGGCACACTTTATTCCACTTAAAAAACTACCTTCTGAGTGCTCCCTCGCGCACGCGCCAGCCAGCCGGGTGACAGCAGGGCCAGCAACACCACTGGACCCCAGGGAATCCCCCCAGCTCTCCCACAGTGCATTTAAATTGGAGCAAGCGAGGGGGCGGGGGCGGACCGCCAAGCTGGATGGCAGCATGCAAGCTGAGCTCCTGCAAGCCATCAAACTTTATGCTTTGAATTCAGGTTTTCCAGCTCCAGAACCAATCACCACCAGCGGTCCATAGAGCTAAAGGGACACTGGATCTAGGGTGAGGCTGGCTCACCGAGCTGCAGTCCCCTGGAGGAGAGGGCACGGATGCCCCAATCGAGGCCTACTCCGGCGGTAAGGGGGGCAGACGGCCGCTGCCCTTCTATCCTGCCTAACAGAACCCAACCTGGGGCCCAAACGAGCGTGAACGAGGCCCCGTTCCCCCCCCCTCTGGACCGGTGGGGGTTATCCCGGTCCTCACCCCGAGGCCCTGACGAAAATATGGCGACTGAAGCTGTGGGGCCTAACAGACAGGCCCAAGATGGCGGATGCCATGTGCACAGAAGACATGGGGAGAAACAACTCACTCCCAGCGCTCTCAGTCGACACTGTAACCCCTGCCCTCAGACCTTGCCCAGGGAAGCGAGACAAGCACTGCGCATCACGGCTGCAACACCAGGGAAACCGGCGAACGGCTCAGAGTGCGGCAGGGCTGGACTGGACTGTGTTTTGCTGCCTGCTCTAGTGGACACTCACCCACTGCCGCATGAAACGGACGGAGCAAGCACCGGACAGCAACAGAACTCCCCCTGTCTTGGAGGCCCAGCAACACCACAACGACGGCTCCCCACAGAGGCAGCACTGGTAGCTTCTAATGGCCGGGGTGAAAACGGCATCAAAGCGACATCACAAGACCCAGCCTGAATATCAAATATGATCAAACTACACTAGCTTGTCTGTAAAACTACTGCTATCTAGATGCATCAACCGACCTTTCATACTTAGCAAGTATTCTGAAGCCCATGGAACAGTGAAACAGGGGAGTGGGCCTTGACAAGGCCAGGAAGTAGGCAGGTGGAAAGTTATGGGATGTTTAGGGAGGGGCTAAGTAGGGGAGGAGTCAGGTAGTGTAAATAGGCGGCCATCTTAAGTGAGGAGCCAGTTAATCTGAATTGCACTGACCTGTCACTTGTGGCTGGTCGGCGGAGTTCTTTTTCTTTTTCTCCCTCTGCAGGTAATGGCGTCCCTAGAGGAGATTCTGGACGGAGTTCGGGCGGCGGTTCGTGATAGAGGGCTGGCGTGGCTGCATGAACAGATCGGGGCGGCTGCCACCCACGCGGAGGGACCGGAGAGGAGGTCGGCGCGGAGGACCAGGCCGCCGCAGAGGTTGAGCCCGGGGGAGGCCCCTGCGGCCCGGCGGCGGAGGAGCCCTTCAGCGGTCGGCGGGTCGGAGGCCGGACCGAGTACAGCAGCGGAGGAGGGAATGCGGCAGGCGCCTTCGGGCGGACCCGCCGGGCAGGCGACTGCGGGCGCAAAACGGAGGCCACGAGGTCAGAAGGCGCCCCGCGTAATGGCGGCCGGCGGGACAGCAGGAAGCGGGAATGCTGCAACACCAGCGGACCATTCGGCTGCGGATGGCTTCACCCACGCGGCCAGTGGGCAACGGACTGAGCGTCCCGGTGAGTCAACCTCCAGCGGTATCACTGAGGGGCAAAGGGGAATGCTAGTCGGGTTACCACAGCACCAGCGGTCCGCCAGGCATTGCGGGGAGACCAGGCCAGCAAGGGATCCGGAGGGAGGGCCAGGACTGAGCTCAGTAGAACAGGAGGAGAGGACAGCGGAGCGGGTCGAGCAGCTCAGAGGGTTTCTGGAGCTAGGAAGGCGACAGGCGGCTTATCCTTAGGGGTTATGGCGGAGTCAGACGGGGCGGCCGGTGGAGGGCCAGGCGCAGCGGCTGTGGGAGAGCCTGTGGTTTCAGCACGATACCGGGGAGCAAGGGGTGGCAGTATAGAGCGGGGGGGCCCATCCGGCTGCCCTCAGGTACGGCCTAGTGACAGGGATGCGGCAGTAAAGGGCCAGGGCGGCCAGCGGCGCAGCAGCAGCGCCAGGTGCAGCAGTGACAGGAGCTGGTCGGGAGGACGGGAAAGCAGGGACAGGAGCCATTCACGGCTAGGCCGCAGCGAGTCCAGGTTCAGCGTCAGGGAGAGGAGAAGGAGGTCCAGGTCAGAGGAAGGGAGGCGGAGCAGAAGGCACAGTGCATCGAGATCTTCAGAGAGGAGCTTCAGGGAGCAGCGGCGGGGAGCGCCCAGCAAGGGAGGTCGGAAGGAGCAGTGGAGAGGATCCAGGGCAGTCGGAGAAGAGCGTAGGGAGGAAGGGCGGGTAGGGAGCTACTCGGGCAGACTACCCAGGATGTCTTCTCCTTACAGGTCGCGGAGTAACTCACCAGCGGTTCCGAGGCGGGACCAGGCGGGCAGGAGTCGGCGACTATTGGGAGCTCCAGTGTCAGAAATGGCGGATGGAGGGACAGCAACCCCGCGGCCTGCGGCGGCC
This sequence comes from Pelobates fuscus, assembly GCF_036172605.1. Classification (NCBI taxonomy): domain Eukaryota; kingdom Metazoa; phylum Chordata; class Amphibia; order Anura; family Pelobatidae; genus Pelobates; species Pelobates fuscus. The sequence goes on from NC_086317.1 coordinate 21,626,521, forward strand.
AGGGGCATCAGCGGTGAGTCTTCCTCTACACCACACCCGGGGACATTCATACATTGTTTGAAGTCATTCATAGATTCATGGTCAGAGGATAGGGAGCCGCTTAGGTTCGATAGGGTTTGGTCAGCAGGTGAAGGCAGTGGGTCGGGGTTGGTGGGGGTATCCTCAGGAGTGACAGGTGGTAATAGGGAGGAAACGCGGCCCACTGATAAGCCTGACGGATCATCGGTGGGGGACGGGGTACTCGACGTGACGGGTGGGGACATTACGGAAGCAGCGCGTCAGAATGTACATGTGTCCTTCGCGGGGCCGTTAGGTTGCCATTTAAAAGGGGAGGTGAAGGAGAAGATTGCGAAAGGGGAATTCGTGGAAATATTTTCCCTTCTTCCCCTGGAGGAATTCTTAGATTTAAAAGAGGAGGACAAGAAGGACGCCAAGAAGGAAGAGGAGGAGAAAAGGCGGAGGTATCGCAAGATACCGAAGACCTTCGGCAACTGGCTGCGAGCTTTTTGCATTTTGGCCAGTGTTATTGGGTTGGGGGTTGGCATGGTGGAGGTATGATGAGCAGTTCCGTCAGCGACTGGCGGCCAACCCTTCCATGCGCTGGGACCAAATGGACCTGCCGCTTTGGATGCGGTTAATGATGGCGCAAAAGAATGCGCCCTTTCCAGGGAATGCCGGCACCGCTCCCGGGGGGGCGGTGGCGGCAGGTCAAAAGAAAGGTACCTGCTGGGCCTTCAATGAAGGACAGTGTAAGTGGGGATCCGCTTGTAGATTCCGGCATGAATGCTCAGGGTGCGGCGGGAACCACGGGGTCAACAGGTGCTTCAAGAAAGGTAAGTCGGCCGCAGGGGGAGGAGCAACGGGAGCGGCCGCTCCCACAGCTCCCGCTGGGGGTGTCACCAGTGAAGGTAGGCGCGATGTTGCCTTGGCTAAGGCAATACGCTGATCAAGCCGTGGCAGAATTCCTTCGGGCGGGCTTTGCCGAGGGTTTCAAAATTCCCTTCAAAGCCACGGGGCCGGGGGCACCTTGTGAGAACCTCAGGTCGGTCAGGGAACACCCGGGGGTAGTGCGGGAGAAATTGGCCAAGGAGGTGCAAGCTGGGAGGATGGCGGGGCCATTTCCGGCTCCGCCCTTGGCGAATCTGATGTTGTCACCGTTGGGGGTGGTCCCCAAGAAGGAAGAGGGAAAGTTCCGTCTGATTCATCATTTATCGCACCCGAAAGGGTCTTCGGTGAATGATGACATCGACGCCGACCTATGCTCGGTCTCCTACACGTCATTCGACAAAGCCGTCGAGCTGGTTAGGAGAGCGGGGCGTGGGGCGCTGATGGCCAAGGTGGACGTGGAGGCGGCTTTTCGGCTGCTGCCCATACACCCGGACTGTCACCACCTGTTGGGGTGCCACTTTGAGGGTGCAATCTTCGTGGACTTGTGTCTGCCTATGGGTTGTTCCATCTCTTGTGCTTACTTCGAGAGGTTTAGTACCTTCTTGGAATGGGTGGTGCGCACGGAATCGGCGGGGGGTGCTGTAGTGCACTACTTGGACGATTTTCTGTGTGTCGGCCCGCGGGACTCTGAGCGGTGTGCTCAGGTACTGAGGGTTTTTCAGCGGGTGGCGCATACCTTTGGGGTGCCGTTGGCGGGGGACAAGACGGTGGGCCCCACCACGTGCCTTAGCTTCTTGGGTCTCGAAATTGATTCGGAGCTCGGGGAATGCAGGCTGCCTAGGGATAAGCTGCGGCATCTGCGACAGCTAGTGGACGTGGTAAAGGGGGCGAGGAAGGTGACCTTGCGGGGGCTCCAGTCCCTCGTGGGGAGCCTCAATTTTGCGTGCAGGGTGATCCCCATGGGGAGGATATTTTGCCGGAGGTTGGCGCAAGCAACAAGTGGGGTGCGGCGGCCGTCGCACTACATTCGGGTGTCGGTCGAGATGAAGGACGATTTGGGGGTTTGGGAACAGTTTTTGGGCACCTTTAACGGGACAGTGTTCTTTCGGGAACCGTCGGTGTCGTCGGCCGCGACGAAGTTGTTTACAGACGCTTCCGGCAGTATTGGTTTTGGGGCCTACTTGGCAGGTAAGTGGTGCGCGGAGGCGTGGCCGGAACCGTGGAAGGTGAGTCCTCTGATTAAGAACTTGGCGTTCTTGGAGTTGTTTCCCATCGTTGTAGCGGTGGTACTCTGGGGTGCGGAGTTGGCTGACAAAAAGGTGGTATTCTACTCCGATAACATGGCGGTAGTGCAAGCGATCAATAGCTTGACCGCCTCGTCGCCCCCGGTAGTACGCCTGCTTCGACAATTAGTGCTTAGTTGTATGTCATTCAACATAGTGTTCAGGGCTAGGCACATCCCGGGGCTCCAGAACGTGGTGGCTGACTCACTGTCTCGTTTTCAGTGGGAACGCTTTCGGGAGGCTGCGCCGGACGCGCTGGCACAGGGTCAGGAGTGCCCGGGTGTGATGTGGCAACTCGGGACGGCCTGCTTGGAGACTGTGTGAGGAGGTCACTGGCGCCGAGCACGTGGGCATCCTACGTAAAGGTTTGGAAACTGTGGGACGAGACGGTAGCCCAGGTGAGTAGCGCCCCTACGGAGGGGCAACGCTTGGATGCACTTTTGTGGTTGCTCTGTCGATTGTTCGCGGCTCAGGCGTCGCCTGCCATGGTGGATAGACATCTCTCTGCCTTGGCTTTCCTGTTTAAGTTCAATGGCTGGGTTGATGATACCAAACACTTCATGGTCCGGCAGGCAGTGAAGGGATTCAAGAGGGGGAAGAAAACGGTAGACACGCGTAGACCAGTGTCCTTTGACTTGTTGCGGGAGCTGGTGGGGGTTCTACCGGGCATTTGCAGCTCCGCGTTCGAGGTGTCGTTGTTCACGGTGGCATTTGTGTGGGCCTTTTTCGGGGCTTTTCGGATCGGGGAGTTGGTAAGCGCAAACAAGAGGGGCCTTGGGGGTCTTCAGCTCACAGATGTGGAGGTTCGCGAGGACAGGGTGCAAATTCAGTTACGCCGTTCGAAGACGGACGTTTTTGGTAAAGGTTGCACAGTTGTGCTGTTCGGGCTGCCTGGGTCAGGGGTGTGCCCAGTTGAAAAGGGGTCGGAGTACCGGGCATTGCGCCCGGGGGGTGAGGGTTGCTTCTTGGTGCACCAGGACGGCTCGGCCCTGTCGCGCTTCCAGGTCGCGAGGGTGTTTCGGATGGGGGTAAGTAAGCTGGGCCTGGAGCCGGGGCAATTTGGGACTCACTCCTTTAGAATTGGGGCGGCAACCGAGGCCGCACGGCTGGGGCTGGGGGATGAGAGGATTAAACGCATAGGGAGGTGGGAATCCTTGCGTTTTCGATCATATGTTAGACCAGATAGGCTGGTGTGAGCAGGGCAGTGTTTTGCTGTGATGGAAGTGTAATCCATCTGTTTGGTATTAACGTGTTTTTCTTTGCAGGATGGAGAGTATGGATCTGGGGCCACTCGTATGTCTATTGGGCTCAGAAGAGGGCTGCTGTTCGGAGAAGTGGAGCACAGCTGGGTTTTAATCAAGGAGATGTGTCGATTTCTTGGTTTGGCTTTAGGGGGTTTAGCTGGCAAAGCCTCAGTAGTACGTTGTTTAGCAGGTTGGCAGGAGGGTCTGCACCAGACATAGTTTTATTGCACGGGGGTGGGAACGGTTTGGGTCTGATTCCGCAAAGGGAGTTGGTTAGACGGATGAAGAGAGACGTTGATCGGCTTTTGGACCTGGTCCCTGGCGTGGTGGTGGTGTGGTCGGAAATGGTCCCCCGTTTCACGTGGCGGCACGCCAGGGATCCAGCTGCAGTGGCTCGATGCAGTGATAAGGTTAACAGGGCGATGGCGAGTTTTGTGCGGCGAGTGGGGGGCATTGTAGTTCGGCATAGGGAACTGGAGGACATGCTGCCGGGCTATTTTAGGAGAGACGGGGTACACTTGTCAGACGTGGGTTGTGACTTGCTCAATCTAGGCTTTCAGGAAGGGATTAGCTTGGCCCTGTTTCAGGGTGGTGGGGGGCGCACATGTCCTTAAGGGATCAAGTCATGTGCTATGGCGGAACAGGGCGTGTTAAAGCCAGAGTTAGATGGAATTGGGAATGGACAGGCCAAGGCCTAGGCTGGAGTAGGCCAGATGGATTAGAGTGTTGGTAGGTTCAAGCTCTTCGGTGGCTACGAACCTAGGGGGTAGGGGTGTCTGGGTACACCCCTACAGTTAACAGATGGTTGTGGGGCCTCTCTGGTAGGCCGTGTGTTACTGGTTATATGTTAAGTGAATGTTAATTATTGTTCAAAAGATAGGGTCATTGTCAGGGGTATTGTGCGGGGGGATAGTAATATAATGTTAGCTGGACAATGACCCTAAATTGTTAATTTATTTATTTATATATTTAATAATTAATAAAGCTGTGGACGTTATAATCCAACAGATAAATTCGGTGTCAGTGTTTTATTTAAGGTAAACTAAAATAGCACCTGCCGAATAACGACGGTGCATATGTCATGAAGCCCATGGAACAGTGAAACAGGGGAGTGGGCCTTGACAAGGCCAGGAAGTAGGCAGGTGGAAAGTTATGGGATGTTTAGGGAGGGGCTAAGTAGGGGAGGAGTCAGGTAGTGTAAATAGGCGGCCATCTTAAGTGAGGAGCCAGTTAATCTGAATTGCACTGACCTGTCACTTGTCCCACCCACCCTCCCTATAGTTGAGTTTTGATCCCGTTTGGTCACAGCGGCGGGAACAGGGCGTGTTAAAGCCAGGAGTTAGATGGAATTGGGAATGGACAGGCCAAGGCCTAGGCTGGAGTAGGCCAGATGGATTAGAGTGTTGGTAGGTTCAAGCTCTTCGGTGGCTACGAACCTAGGGGGTAGGGGTGTCTGGGTACACCCCTACAGTTAACAGATGGTTGTGGGGCCTCTCTGGTAGGCCGTGTGTTACTGGTTATATGTTAAGTGAATGTTAATTATTGTTCAAAAGATAGGGTCATTGTCAGGGGTATTGTGCGGGGGGATAGTAATATAATGTTAGCTGGACAATGACCCTAAATTGTTAATTTATTTATTTATATATTTAATAATTAATAAAGCTGTGGACGTTATAATCCAACAGATAAATTCGGTGTCAGTGTTTTATTTAAGGTAAACTAAAATAGCACCTGCCAAATAACGACGGTGCATATGTCATGAAGCCCATGGAACAGTGAAACAGGGGAGTGGGCCTTGACAAGGCCAGGAAGTAGGCAGGTGGAAAGTTATGGGATGTTTAGGGAGGGGCTAAGTAGGGGAGGAGTCAGGTAGTGTAAATAGGCGGCCATCTTAAGTGAGGAGCCAGTTAATCTGAATTGCACTGACCTGTCACTTGTCCCACCCACCCTCCCTATAGTTGAGTTTTGATCCCGTTTGGTCACAGCGGCGGGAACAGGGCGTGTTAAAGCCAGGAGTTAGATGGAATTGGGAATGGACAGGCCAAGGCCTAGGCTGGAGTAGGCCAGATGGATTAGAGTGTTGGTAGGTTCAAGCTCTTCGGTGGCTACGAACCTAGGGGGTAGGGGTGTCTGGGTACACCCCTACAGTTAACAGATGGTTGTGGGGCCTCTCTGGTAGGCCGTGTGTTACTGGTTATATGTTAAGTGAATGTTAATTATTGTTCAAAAGATAGGGTCATTGTCAGGGGTATTGTGCGGGGGGATAGTAATATAATGTTAGCTGGACAATGACCCTAAATTGTTAATTTATTTATTTATATATTTAATAATTAATAAAGCTGTGGACGTTATAATCCAACAGATAAATTCGGTGTCAGTGTTTTATTTAAGGTAAACTAAAATAGCACCTGCCGAATAACGACGGTGCATATGTCATGAGCATAAACTTAACCTTGATAAAGAAATTAGATGTGTATGTTTAGCTTAAGCAAATATGCAAATCTTCTCTATATCACTTTCTTGCCTCCCTCATGTCTCAAACTTGTTTTAAAAAAAAAAATAGTGCAGCATCTCTTGACTATCCGTACTAACTGTTTATGCTGATCCCATGTGTTGTATAAGTCAGTGTTTATGCCTGTAATTTGCTCTGCACTCAAAAATAAAGAATTTAAAAAAAAAAACTACCTTCTGCGGTTCAGTTGGCTCAGGTATTTACCAAAGAGGTTTTCCGCTTGCATGGTATACCACAGGATATCGTATCCGACAGGGGTCCTCAATTTGTCTCTCGGTTTTGGAGGGGCTTTTGTGCTGAGATGGGGATTTCCTTGTCATTTACTTCCTCCTATCATCCACAATCTAATGGAGCTGCCGAAGGGGCGAATCAATCTGTGGAGTTATATTTACGCTGCTTCACGAACGCACACCAGGACAACTGGTCTCACCTCCTTCCCTGGGCTGAATTTGCCAGGAACACTGTGACTCATTCGTCCACTGGCTTAAGTCCTTTTTTGGTTTCTTATGGGTTCCAACCCTCTGTCCTTCCCGGCGTATTCTCCGACAAGGGAATACCCGCTTTGGACGAGCACCTCGCCTCCTTACGGAAGATGTGGGATCAGGTCCATGCTACTCTTTCTCGTGTGGCTGTTACTCAGAAGAGATTTGCTGATCGTCGTAGAGGTGCTGCTCCTACTTATGTCCCGGGTGATAGGGTTTGGTTGTCCTCTAAGAATCTCCGCCTCAGGGTCCCCTCATTGAAATTCACGCCCAGGTTCCTTGGCCCCTACAAGGTATTGCGTAGGGTCAATCCTGTGTCCTACTCCCTGGCCTTGCCTCCTTCCATGCGTATACCTAACACTTTTCACACCTCCCTTTTGAAGCCCCTGCTCTGTAATCGATTCTCTGGTCCTCTCAGGCGTCCGGATTCCCTCCGCGCTGTCTCTAGCGACGTGTACGAAGTGGCTGCTCTGCTTGATTCTCGTTTTTCTCGGGGTCGCTTGCAGTATCTGGTTGATTGGAAGGGATACGGCCCTGAGGAGCGGTCCTGGGTTTCTGCCTTTGACTTGAACGCGCCCTCTTTGATCCGCTCCTTTCATGCGCGGTTTCCTTTGAAGCCTTCGGCTTCCCGCCCGTTGGGCGGTCCTCGAGGGGGGGGGTTATGTCAGGGGTCCGCGGGCGGCTATGAGGGGAGGCTCTCGCGGTCTCTCCTCCTCCTACCTGTCGGCAAGCGGCGTCTCCTCTCCGCCGCTCGCATCCTCCACGCCTCCCAGCGGCAGCATGTATAACGCTGCACGCTGGAAGGTCGTTAGTTTATGCAAACGCCGGGGTCACGTGAGTGACCCGGCGTTAAAGCAACAGTACCACAATCACAGTGGGAGGCGTAGATATCTCCCACGTGTGATTGTTAATTCTGATTGGAAGTTATCCAATCAGAATTAAACCTAGGGTATTTATACTTACCTTTCCTGTCTCTCAGTGCCCTGTTGTGGTCTTGTGATACCTGTAGTGCAGTTTTCTCATGTTGCTCTCTGGTTACCGATTGTTTTGCTCGTTATTCCGATTATCCTGTCTTCTCCTCTCCTTTGACCTCGGGTTGTTTCTCGTTCTCCCGTTTTCTGGCTCCCTTTACTTGGCTTGTCCATTCTTAGTGTGCTTAGCCCGGCCACTCTAAGGACCGGTATAGCACCCTTCCTCTTTGTGACCTGCTAGCGTGTTTGGTTCCCGGAATCGTGACACCTATGGGCGCGGCGAGGGAGAAAAGGAGAGTAAAATCCACCTTGATTGTCCACAGAGAGGGGGGCAGTCACCTAATAGTGTCAGAAATACACGTTTGTACTCCTGACAATATTGTGTTACTTTAATTCCCTCTACCCAAAGTAAGAGCATGTGGTGAGTAGTAAAAATAAATACATAAATAAATGATTGTATTTTATTTTAAATCAATAGGCATATTGCATTGGCATTGGCCTGTGACCTTCAGCTCCATTAGTCCCTTTGCTACTTTGGCCATGCCTATATCCAGCGTCTCCACACTCTGTATGGAGATGCTGAACATTCTCCATAGAGATACACTGATTCAACGCATCTCTATAAGAAAATACTGATTGGTGCAGCATTGCGTTTTGCTGCCCATGAGCAATAAACTCCCGATACTTTCATATGTCGGGTGGTTACCTCTTTCTTAGGACTGTTCAGCTGGTTACCAAATATCCCAGCAAGCTTTGCAACTGATGGCGCAGGGCTCTCCTCTGTTGAGTTGGTCTCCTCTGATTTACCCTGAAAAATGAGCAAAATTAAAGATAGTTCAAATAGTGTAAACAATTAGCAGAAAATAAAAATCTATTGTTTCTATCAGAATTATGAGCAGATCATGCCCTTGGCAGATTAGTGGCATAGATGTTGAGGTGTCTCGGTCTGTCCAAGATTAGTGGGAGTTACATGGGAGCTTAATGACTGGAGAAGAAATAGGAATTGTAATGGTCACTAATGTCAATTCAATGCAACTATCCTTGCACAGAACGTCATTTATAGGCTGACAGCCACAAATAATTGAGTTGTAAGAAATCCAGCTTACCTGCACAAAATCCACCATAAACACTTTTGTCAACATAATCATTTTAATTAGAAATACAGTTGACGCTCGCGTGTCCTTAACTTGTACAGTGTTGTCACTTACGTTATACATTTCATACATGGACTGACCATGGTTTCCATCTGCAGGAGATTCCATTCTGATTATATCCTCAGAAGGAAATGGGACTTATCTCTGTATTCATGCTACGCAGAACACTTAATGGGAAAAAACACAGCTATTTGTGGGAAATTCTCAGAGTACTCCCAGTGTGTGTGTCAGGCTTCTAGTTTAATTCAAGTGCTGAATGTTACACAATAAGAGACAATCACAGACTCTGGGCCTGCAGTCACATCCTTCTCTGGATCCCCGAGGGCTAATAAGCTTGGCAAATATTATGAAGAAAATTTAGTGCATATCTATAAACGGAATTCACGATTGTTTCAAGGCTGACTCTGATTTTTCAGGGTAAGCTTGCGATGCTTACAGAATTTACCTTTTAAAAAATATATTACAAAAGTGTCTCTAAAATCTGAAAGCTATATTCTTGCCGCTGTCCCCAGTCATATTCTATGATCTTATATCTTAAGGTTTAGAATGATCAAATGACATCAGCAGAGGGTGGGAATTAAATTTAAAAATAATATGTTTTATTTCCATAACTAATTATCTTCAACCTCTTTCATGTAGGTTTTCTCATTTATGGACAAAAGCAATATTGGCATTTTTATTTTTCCTATGTAAAACGAAAGTTTCCCTCTCGTCCAGCTCACCCAGTCAAACTACGTCCTGCTTTTAAGGACTGAATGGCCGTTCTTATGCTATCTGTGATTTTCATTGTCCTTATTTGTAGCTAAATAACTTTATAGCCCCAGCCCATCACCCAGCAAAACTCCCCGCCCTAACCCCTGAAACCTCCTCAGAAGAATTAGTAAGACATGGACAACAGGTTGGTAGGAAAGCCGTCACCGGTTGCTTTATGGATACATGAAAATACACCTGAAACGTTTAACTGCATGCCCCAGACCACAAAAGGATGTGGATCGCATGTGGACCTGCAGCTTCCACTCGAGCAGATTCAAAATGGACAGCAGAGGAGATCTTTGGCCCCAGCATCTCCAAGGTGCTTTGGAAGGGCACCCCAGCAGGCCATCACCTGTAGGGAGAAGCAGCCCAACCACACACACCTGCCAGCACTCCCTTCCTTTATCTCAACATCTCACTCTAGAGCTGCACCCTCTAGCAGGAGACGGAATAGAGAAGATCTCCATACCCATAGAACTGTGGGGTTTCCAGGCCGCACAACCAACAGCAACTACAGGAGCCTCTAAATTACAAGGCCGGGACTCACAGGGCTAGTTCGACTAAACAGACCCCACCATCACAAACAGCACCAAATAATGAGAGGTGAGAAACCTACACCACCACCAATGGGTTGGGAAGAGTGGGAAACCTGCAGAGGGATTAAGAAGACAGATTACCTAACTAGCTGTGATAAGGTAAGTCGAGACCCCCTCTCCCCCCTTGCCTACTATCCAACTGTTTAGTAGACTTCCCTGCAAGGAGACAACCTGTTCATATGTTACATGCCCACTAGGGGGCTCTTCACTCGTAGACGTGGGAGTTGTTATTTCATGTACATTAAATCCCTTCACTATGGAGGACATAAACTGTACACCAGGTCACTGTAAACTCACTGCCCTCTGGGTGGGCAATACTGTATTTTACAAAAATCGGAATGATCTGATAGGACCGAGTGTGTGTTTTGTTTTCACCGTTGTAGTTTTTAATATCATTGTGTAGCTGTGTTTAGACATTACTCATTGGATAGTATCATAGATTTAACCGTATTGGAAATATATTTTGTCTAACGTCCCTATTTCTTTTTACCTACACTTTGCACCTTGTTTGTCAGCTTGCGTCTAGAGAATAAACCCCAACAGAGCAGAATGGGATTCACGGTAAATTTTGTGCTCTCCCCAAGCAAGTTTAAAATGTTTTATTTACTCAGAGCAACAGCTTGAAAATCACAGCTGCCACAATGGTCTCGCTGTGCCACCAAATAAAATGGTATCACATTATTTTGAACATTATCACAGTATGGGAGATAACAGAATAATGTGTGGATTAGAAAACTGTTAGCTGTTCACATCATAAAATCATTCACCCAACATTTCATTATTGGAATTACAGAATAAAGTCCATTTTTACACCTTAGGAGTTTCGGACATCTCTATTCAATGATAAAAGCACGGTTTTGGTTCAATAAAAGTGATTATTGGAAACACAGACAATGTTCCCTTTGTGGGTGTAAATATCGACTCTCTTACTGCAGGCCCAATATGTGTTAAGGTCTGGAAGACATAATACCGTGTTTAAATGTTCACACCTAAAATGTAAGCCAGGTACAAATGCACAGCTTTCTTTTATTATTTAATCCATCTGGTGCAAGAGATTACAGTGCTTCTGTATTGTTAGGAACCAGAGTATAGTTTTTATTGTGCAATTCTTCATACTGGTCGAATCAAATTAAGCTGAATGATAAATATCCGTTTGAGAACATGCAATATTTGTGATTGGCTGCAGTGAGAATTGCCATGAATTCAACGTAAATTAAAAGGGAATTTCAAATGTAAAACCAGAGTAGTCCACCTGGAAGCAAAGCTGAGAATTTCTACTTTGGCTATTGTGATCTTAAATTTGAAATGAATTTTGAATTCAGTTTGAATTTACACTCATGACTTATAAAAGCGCATATTTAGTTCACTTTTGATTTTATTATAATGTTTTGATTTTCTTTATTCTTTAATATTTCATTTTTTTTTTTTTTTACTTTTTTTTAAAGTCATGTACGATGTACGAGTTAGTGGTCTCAGATGGGCTATTTTATGTGAAATTTAGGACTTTCTTACTGATTATCTTTTTTGACACATGACACTAAAAGAGTTTAAAACAAGAGAATACACATACCCTATGCTAATCTCTGGCCTTCACCTCTCAACCAAATCCATGCCCTACAAATATCAATGTCCTATTTAGCAGGATAATGGTGGACGAGGTACAAGGAGGTACGTCAGTGATGCCAATCGGGTAACTAGCACTGCTCAGAAGGGGTGGACCCACCCAGAAAGGGATCAATTGGTCTGCCAATCATGTAGGCAATGACTTAAGGCCAGATTACACAGACAGCACTGTTTCAGTACCCTGAGTTTGGCGTGAACGATACGCACGCTCTGCGTTTTCTGCCATTTCCTCGGTGTCCCCCAGCACTCACTTGTCCTTTCCTTCCCTTCTTACTAGCAGGCAGAAGCTCCTGGCATACAGTCTGTGACAGAGAAAAAGGTGGATATAGTGGGTGTAGCAAAAAGGTGACATGCCACCACACTGTGGAGACCGAGGCAGCAAGAACACTTTGCACGGTGCGCAAAGTCAGTTTTATGTTAACCATTTCATTGCCAGCCAGTCCACACATACCCTGCATACCTCCTAAATTCCCACTCTTAACCCCTAACGTGCAAAGTAAGGGCATGTAAAAAGTAATACAACAATAAAATTTATTTATTTATTTATTAATCAATGGGCCTGTTTCCTGGGCATGGGCCTGGAGCTTCAGCTCCATTAGCTCCTATGTTAATCTGGCCCTGATTGGGAGGATAGGACTTATTAAAAAACACACTTTTTTTTTGGCTATGGCCCCTGAGCAATGTTAGCACCTCACCCCGCAAGATGTTTTTGTGATCAATACAGTGTAAGCTAATAGAATGACTTGATTTTAAAATTCACCTTGATAAAACGGAATACTCATTTAGCAGAGGGACTCACGTGAGTAATATTTACTTTGGAATCTACAGGGAATAGCCCTGTAGGAGTTTACTTACAAGTTTTTGAAATGACTGATCACACTATAATCAGTGGAAAGCTGTAAATGACTAGGGGATTATTTCAGCCTAAAGGCCTATCCAGTAATCTCTTTAAGAATTAATTTCCCCTGGCTGACAACCTTTCTTTGATGTTAATATCTTCAGAAACTGACTGACAACCACCTCCAGCGTCTTTACTTGAAGTATCAGTGCCGAAAGTATCACAAGGATTTTGTAAATACTGCTCTGGTAAAAGGTTCAAGACAAACCCTACAGTTTGCCCCGTACATGCATGTTATTTGGGCTATATAGCAGCAGGGTCCGTGTCTTTGCTATTCCTGTATTCAATTTTTGTGTACAGCATCCAGTTCAGTCGTAGCACACCTTTCGTTTCATAAAAACGACTAAAGGTTAAACTAACAAATCTCACGCTGTGTTTCTACTCAGTTTACTGTTAATTTATCAACTCACTACAACTCTATTTTTTTCAAAACAGATTACTAAAAATACATATTACAATGCTTTACTAACTTGTTTTAAAAGGACACTATAATCACCAAAACCAGCAAATCTACGTGTAGTAAAGTTAGTGTTTACATTGGTGCCTAAAACCACCTGCAGCGACTGTCAATCGGACAACCACAAGAGGCACTTCCAGGGTATATTCCTGTAAAGGTTGCGATTTATTGCGCATGTGCACGCGCCTCCCAGTGCTTCCCTATGCATTGAATTGGTTTAGATCATCAGGACTGAGGATCTAAGCCAGGGAGGCAGGACGGTTGAGACTAGACCATCACGTCGCGGAGGGAAAAGAGGGACTCAAACGTGAGAGAAGGGCCCTGACACCTAAATAGTTAGAAGGACACTAAAGCATTAGTAGTGTTCCCTTAAATAAGATACATCTGGTGCTTATTTGATTATTGGAATGAAAACATGAAAATGTAATTTTAGACCAAAATTATAGCCCAAGGACCAACAAAGCTGACAGAGCTAGTAGGCAGGCATATAGGTGGGTGGTTGCTTACAGGTTAAGTTTTCTGTGTGTGTGTGGGGGGGGGGGGGGGGGGGAGAGGGAAGTTCACTGGTTTCATATAATAGTCACAGACATTTTAGTTTAGGGGCCATTTTAATTATCCAGAGTTATCTGTTGTTGTCCCACCCACCCTCCCTTTAGTCTATCTTGGAGTAAGCTAGTTTTCTTTTTGGCCGTTTGGTCACAACGGTGGGCAGAGCCGGACTGGGAAAAAAATTAGGCAAGGGCATTTTTCAATCAGAGCGGCCCCCTAAGAAGGGGGCGAGGCCAGAGAGGGTGTGTTTTGTCATCACTAATGACAAGCACGCCCCCTCTCAAAGTGAGCATGTTGGTTCAATGCGCAGAGCCCCGCTGAAGAGCTCTGGCATTAGAAAAAGGCCCTGAATTTGTTCTGCGCAGCGCAAGCAAATTTAATAACATGCTTGCGCTGTGTTTGCTTTTAAATTGTCTCTGGTGTCTCCACAAGTGGGATACCAGAGGACAAAAGGGCCAGGAAAGTGCATGGTGCATGTGTTTGGAGCCTGCTTGTGGGATTGCGTGTGTGTAGAGTGTGGTGTGGTATTGTGTATAGGTCAATTTAATTTGTGTTTGTGGTGTAATATGTGTGGCTAGGGGCTGTAGAGAGTGTGTGTATAGGGGGCATAGTGTTATAGGGGATGTAGCGAGTGTGTGCATATGGGCTGTAGTGTGTGTGTATAGGTGACATAGTGTTTGTAGGGGTTGTAGAGAGGGTGTGTTTAGAGAATGTTGTATGTGTTTGCTGACAAGGAATGTAGTGTGTGTGTGTAGGTGGTGCAGTGTGTGTGTGTAGGAGATCTACTGTGTAAAGGACCCAGAGTGTGTATAGGAGATTGTGTGTGTGTGTGTGTGTGTGTGTAGAGGATTAAGAGTTCATATAGGGTAAGGGATCTAGTGTGTACCTGGAGCGTAATGTGTGTAGTGGTGCAGTGTGAGGGGTGCTGTAGTGTCTGTGTGTATATGTATATATATATGTATATATTTGGATGTATTGTATGTGTGAGGGGCGCAGTGTGTGTGTATGTAAGAGGGGTGCTGTGTGTGAGGGTGTTTTTATCTGCCTTCACATTCTAGGTTTCTAATTTTCTTTGTCTGTTAACTCACTGAGGGTTATTTTATATATATATATATATATATATATATATATGTGTGTGTGTGTGCTGCATATGTGTGGGAGTGTGCTGTGTGTGTGAGCGAGGGTGCTGTCTGTCTGAGGGTGCTGTATGTGAGTGAGGGTGCTGTGTGTGTCTGGGGGTGCTGTGTGTGTCTGGGGGTGCGCTGTGTGTGTTTGGGTGTTGTGTGTGTTTGGGGGTGCGCTGTGTGTCTGGGGGTGCGCTGTGTGTCTGGGGGTGCGCTGTGTGTCTGGGTGCGCTGTGTGTTTGGGGGTGCGCTGTGTGTCTGGGGGTGCGCTGTGTGTCTGGGGGTGCGCTGTGTGTCTGGGGGTGTGCTGTGTGTTTGGGTGCTGTGTGTGTCTGGGGGTGCTGTGTGTGTCTGAGGCTGCTGTGTGTGTCTGAGGGTGCTGTGTGTGTTTGGGTGCTGTGTGTGTCTGGGTGCTTTGTGTGTTTGGGTGCTGTGTGTGTCTGGGTGCTTTGTGTGTCTGGGTGCTGTGTGTGTTTGGGTGCTGTGTGTGTCTGAGGGTGCTGTGTGTGTCTGGGTGCTGTGTGTGTCTGGGTGGTGTGTGTGTTTTGGTGCTGTGTGTTTTGGTGCTGTGTGTGTTTGGTTGCTGTGTGTGTCTGGGTGCTGTGTGTGTCTGGATGCTGTGTGTGTTTGGGTGCTATGTGTGTCTGGGGGTGCTGTGTGTGTCTGGGGGTGCTGTGTGTGTCTGGGTGCTGTGTGTGTCTGGGGGTGCTGTGTGTCTGCGGGTGCTGTGTGTGTCTGGGTGCTGTGTGTGTCTGGGGGTGCTGTGTGTGTCTGAGTGCTGTGTGTGTTTGGGTGCTGTGTGTGTCTGGGGGTGCTGTGTGTGTGAGTGTGAATGTATTTTTTATTTAAATTGAAATATATTTTTTATTAATAATAAAAAAAAGTTATATTTCTCCCCCCCCCACACTCCCTTCTTACCTTAGCCTGGGAGGGGGGAGAGACGTTCTGCCTGGGATGGGGGGGGGGGAGCCGTTCTGCCTGGGAGGGGGAGCCATGCTTCCTTCCCTGATGGTCCAGTGGTGAGAGTGAACCGCAGCAACGCTCAGAATCCCGCGAGAGGACCCGGCGGAGCTGCTGCCTAGAGCTCCGCCGGTCCTCTCCTGCCTCCCTCCCTCACACCCCAGCAAGCGGCCGCCTGTAACTGCCTGTGGGCCGGTGAGAGAGATCTTTGATCTCCCCTCCGGCCCATGGAGGCACACAGCGCTCGGGTAGCGCTGGCCCTGCAGAGGCTGGCAGGGGAGATCCTGTGGCGGGGGCTGGATAAGAAATTGGGGGTATGTAGGATTGGTAGCTGGTATGTTTGAAGTGCGGTAACAATATTCACATTTTTTATTTGGTAGGTTGGAGCCCGTTGGTGGCTTTCAAGCTGTGGTGTAGGAGTATCTCGGTATACCCCTACAATGTTAAATCATTCTGGAATATGATGCCTGTCATGGCTGAGTTTTGAGTGATGCTAATTATATATTGTTGTATGGTTTTATTTATGTTATTATGTTATGGATCATTGCCAGGGGGTATAGTGGTGTTAAATTGTTGGTGTATTTATGTTTACAGGATATAGAAAAATTGTGTTTTTTTGGCAATGACCCATTTTGTTATTTTTATATATATATTTATTTTATTAAAGCTGTGATATTTAAGTCCACTTTAACTTTGGTGTCAGTGTCCTTTTTGGGGGAGGGGATGTATGGTCACCATTTTATTGACATATGCCAGAAAAAGGCGACAATGTGCATGTCAAGTCGAGCTGGCAAACAAGCAAGTAGGATAATTTTTCTACACTCGCCTATTTTGGTCTAAAACTTGCAACCCCCTTGCCAGTTCTCAATAAGTCCTGGTCAGGTTTTTTTTTTTTTTTTTTAACCAAAGTTAGAATTCAAAGTGAATTTCAAAATTAAGATCAAAGTAGCCAAACTTTAGCTATACTTGCAGTTCTGCTACCCTGGCCTTAAATATGAAATTCTCTTTAAATTCCTTTCGAATTCTCACTGTAGTGAATTATACGACAAGTGCCATGGTAAGTATACATTATACATACATCCAAACACACCCCTCAACGCTACTGCTAACATTACATCCAAACACACCCCTCAACGCTACTGCTAACATTACATCCAAACACACCCCTCAACGCTACTGCTAACATTACATCCAAACACACCCCTCAACGCTACTGCTAACATTACATACAAACACACCCCTCAACGCTACTGCTAACATTACATCCAAACACACCCCTCAACGCTACTGCAAACATTACATCCAAACACACCCCTCAACGCTACTGCTAACATTACATCCAAACACACCCCTCAACGCTACTGCTAACATTACATACAAACACACGACTCAACGCTACTGCTAACATTACATACAAACACACCCCTCAACGCTACTGCTAACATTACATCCAAACACACCCCTCAACGCTACTGCTAACATTACATCCAAACACACCCCTCAACGCTACTGCTAACATTACATCCAAACACACCCCTCAACGCTACTGCTAACATTACATCCAAACACACCCCTCAACGCTACTGCTAACATTACATCCAAACACACCCCTCAACGCTACTGCTAACATTACATACAAACACACCCCTCAACGCTACTGCTAACATTACATACAAACACACCCCTCAACGCTACTGCTAACATTACATACAAACACACCCCTCAACGCTACTGCTAACATTACATCCAAACACACCCCTCAACGCTACTGCTAACATTACATACAAACACACCCCTCAACGCTACTGCTAACATTACATCCAAACACACCCCTCAACGCTACTGCTAACATTACATCCAAACACACCCCTCAACGCTACTGCTAACATTACATACAAACACACCCCTCAACGCTACTGCTAACATTACATACAAACACACCCCTCAACGCTACTGCTAACATTACATACAAACACACCCCTCAACGCTACTGCTAACATTACATACAAACACACCCCTCAACGCTACTGCTAACATTACATACAAACACACCCCTCAACGCTACTGCTAACATTACATTCAAACACACCCCTCAACGCTACTGCTAACATTACATCCAAACACACCCCTCAACGCTACTGCTAACATTACATCCAAACACACCCCTCAACGCTACTGCTAACATTACATCCAAACACACCCCTCAACGCTACTGCTAACATTACATCCAAACACACCCCTCAACGCTACTGCTAACATTACATACAAACACACCCCTCAACGCTACTGCTAACATTACATACAAACACACCCCTCAACGCTACTGCTAACATTACATACAAACACACCCCTCAACGCTACTGCTAACATTACATACAAACACACCCCTCAACGCTACTGCTAACATTACATCCAAACACACCCCTCAACGCTACTGCTAACATTACATACAAACACACCCCTCAACGCTACTGCAAACATTACATCCAAACACACCCCTCAACGCTACTGCTAACATTACATACAAACACACCCCTCAACGCTACTGCTAACATTACATACAAACACACCCCTCAACGCTACTGCTAACATTACATCCAAACACACCCCTCAACGCTACTGCTAACATTACATACAAACACACCCCTCAACGCTACTGCTAACATTACATACAAACACACCCCTCAACGCTACTGCTAACATTACATACAAACACACCCCTCAACGCTACTGCTAACATTACATACAAACACACCCCTCAACGCTACTGCTAACATTACATACAAACACACCCCTCAACGCTACTGCTAACATTACATACAAACACACCCCTCAACGCTACTGCTAACATTACATACAAACACACCCCTCAACACTACTGCTAACATTACATCCAAACACACCCCTCAACGCTACTGCTAACATTACATCCAAACACACCCGTCAACGCTACTGCAAACATTACATCCAAACACACCCCTCAACGCTACTGCTAACATTACATACAAACACACCCCTCAACGCTACTGCTAACATTACATAAAAACACACCCCTCAACGCTACTGCTAACATTACATCCAAACACACCCCTCAACGCTACTGCTAACATTACATACAAACACACCCCTCAACGCTACTGCTAACATTACATACAAACACACCCCTCAACGCTACTGCTAACATTACATCCAAACACACCCCTCAACGCTACTGCTAACATTACATACAAACACACCCCTCAACGCTACTGCTAACATTACATCCAAACACACCCCTCAACGCTACTGCTAACATTACATCCAAACACACCCCTCAACGCTACTGCTAACATTACATCCAAACACACCCCTCAACGCTACTGCTAACATTACATCCAAACACACCCCTCAACGCTACTGCTAACATTACATACAAACACACCCCTCAACGCTACTGCTAACATTACATCCAAACACACCCCTCAACGCTACTGCTAACATTACATACAAACACACCCCTCAACGCTACTGCTAACATTACATACAAACACACCCCTCAACGCTACTGCAAACATTACATACAAACACACCCCTCAACGCTACTGCTAACATTACATACAAACACACCCCTCAACGCTACTGCTAACATTACATACAAACACACCCCTCAACGCTACTGCTAACATTACATACAAACACACCCCTCAACGCTACTGCTAACATTACATACAAACACACCCCTCAACGCTACTGCTAACATTACATACAAACACACCCCTCAACGCTACTGCTAACATTACATACAAACACACCCCTCAACGCTACTGCTAACATTACATACAAACACACCCCTCAACGCTACTGCTAACATTACATACAAACACACCCCTCAACGCTACTGCTAACATTACATCCAAACACACCCCTCAACGCTACTGCTAACATTACATACAAACACACCCCTCAACGCTACTGCTAACATTACATACAAACACACCCCTCAACGCTACTGCTAACATTACATACAAACACACCCCTCAACGCTACTGCTAACATTACATCCAAACACACCCCTCAACGCTACTGCTAACATTACATACAAACACACCCCTCAACGCTACTGCTAACATTACATACAAACACACCCCTCAACGCTACTGCTAACATTACATACAAACACACCCCTCAACGCTACTGCTAACATTACATCCAAACACACCCCTCAACGCTACTGCTAACATTACATCCAAACACACCCCTCAACGCTACTGCTAACATTACATCCAAACACACCCCTCAACGCTACTGCTAAAATTACATACAAACACACCCCTCAACGCTACTGCTAACATTACATACAAACACACCCCTCAACGCTACTGCTAACATTACATACAAACACACCCCTCAACGCTACTGCTAACATTACATACAAACACACCCCTCAACGCTACTGCTAACATTACATACAAACACACCCCTCAACGCTACTGCTAACATTACATCCAAACACACCCCTCAACGCTACTGCTAACATTACATCCAAACACACCCCTCAACGCTACTGCTAACATTACATCCAAACACACCCCTCAACGCTACTGCTAACATTACATCCAAACACACCCCTCAACGCTACTGCTAACATTACATACAAACACACCCCTCAACGCTACTGCTAACATTACATACAAACACACCCCTCAACGCTACTGCTAACATTACATACAAACACACCCCTCAACGCTACTGCTAACATTACATACAAACACACCCCTCAACGCTACTGCTAACATTACATACAAACACACCCCTCAACGCTACTGCTAACATTACATCCAAACACACCCCTCAACGCTACTGCTAACATTACATACAAACACACCCCTCAACGCTACTGCTAACATTACATACAAACACACCCCTCAACGCTACTGCTAACATTACATACAAACACACCCCTCAACGCTACTGCTAACATTACATCCAAACACACCCCTCAACGCTACTGCTAACATTACATCCAAACACACCCCTCAACACTACTGCTAACATTACATACAAACACACCCCTGCACGCAAATGCAAACATTACATCCAAACACACCCCTCAACACTACTGCTAACATTACATCCAAACACACCCCTCAACGCTACTGCTAACATTACATACAAACACACCCCTGCACGCAAATGCAAACATTACATCCAAACACACCCCTCAACACTACTGCTAACATTACATACAAACACACCCCTCAACGCTACTGCTAACATTACATACAAACACACCCCTCAACGCTACTGCTAACATTACATACAAACACACCCCTCAACGCTACTGCTAACATTACATCCAAACACACCCCTCAACGCTACTGCTAACATTACATACAAACACACCCCTCAACGCTACTGCTAACATTACATACAAACACACCCCTGCACGCAAATGCAAACATTACATACAAACACACCCCTCAACACTACTGCTAACATTACATACAAACACACCCCTCAACGCTACTGCTAACATTACATACAAACACACCCCTGCACGCAAATGCAAACATTACATACAAACACACCCCTCAACACTACTGCTAACATTACATACAAACACACCCCTCAACGCTACTGCTAACATTACATCCAAACACACCCCTCAACGCTACTGCTAACATTACATACAAACACACCCCTCAACGCTACTGCTAACATTACATACAAACACACCCCTGCACGCAAATGCAAACATTACATACAAACACACCCCTCAACACTACTGCTAACATTACATACAAACACACCCCTCAACGCTACTGCTAACATTACATACAAACACACCCCTGCACGCAAATGCAAAGATTACATACAAACACACCCCTCAACACTACTGCTAACATTACATCCAAACACACCCCCCAACGCTACTGCTAACATTACATACAAACACACCCCTCAACGCTACTGCTAACATTACATACAAACACACCCCTCAACGCTACTGCTAACATTACATACAAACACACCCCTGTATCAAAACGCTAACTATATATACAAACACCAACTGTACACAAAAAAAGCATACTTGCTCCAAAGTACTACTGTTTACTACCTGCGCTATGGCGCCAACATTTTTGGGGGTTCCACGTTGCTCGTGCATTATGTCAAAGGGTTCCACAGGAAAAATTAATTGGGAACCCCTGGTCTAGAGACATTTTAATATTGATAAGATGACACTAAGTATTCCAAATCACATGCAAAACGTGCAAAGTGTGTGTGCTACATCGTTAGATGCCTGTTTTATATAAAAGTGCTTATAAACGCTGTTTTGAGTGGGACCTTCCATAAATAAAAGTTAGTATGTAACAGACTCCAACTAAATTGAACTAAGTCTGAATTGAGGGGTCCATCTTAATAAGCACTGTGTGGTGATAAATTAAGAGGTTATTTGCTAATTTTAGACCAAAATGGAAACGTTTAAATAAATAAATCACTTTTTATTGAATAAATGCCTCACAGAAAAAACTGAGGATGGAAATATAATCAAGGAATGTCTCATACACAGTTCATGCACTATAACCACTCTAGCTTAGTGTAGTGATTATGGTGCTAAGACATTATGTAGGCCACTCCTACAGGACTGGTGTTAATTTTGCTTTAAGTAAGGTGCCAAAAGAGAAAGTGTCTCATAAGGCATGCTCAGGCCCAGAACTCTAACTCCCATTCCTCTCAGCCGCTCTACAGTAAAAATGGCTGCAGAGGCTTGTCTGGCCCTAACACTTAAGACGGAAAAATAACGGACCTGCATTATTCTTTATAATGGAGCTGTTTTGCCCTAACATTTCACAATTCAGTTGTGAAATCACTATTTAGTAAATAAACAAATAGCGCTACGATTTTGGTCATGTAACTAGACCCTAATCATGAGTTAGGCCTGGTGTGACTAAGTGCACGTTGCCACTTTCAGTGTCTGGCTTTAACCCCTTAAGGACCAAACTTCTGGAATAAAAGGGAATCATGACATGTCACACATGTCATGTGTCCTTAAGGGGTTAATGTTCCATTTAGATTGCTGCAGCCCTTACGAATCTACTAGGTACAAAAGTGCACGCTGAGTAAATTAACTCTATAGTATCTAAAGGCTGATGTCTGGAAATCCCACAGAGAGATGTACTTCCTGCTTCACAGAAAAAGCTTCACATGCTCCCATCTGCTGTTAACGTCTGAGGTTAAGAGGGGAGTGCAGCCTACATATGAATCAGACATGTACTCTTATATAGCAACACTAGTATACTACCATCTAACTTGTCGTATGTTCATTACAATAGCGGAATGTAACACATTTTATTGGAAACCAAGACAAAAGTTTAATTTTGAAGATTAGCAGACAATGCCCCCTTTAATAAAATGTATTTACACTTGACGTGGCAGATCCCTTTGACCAGAATAATTTGTCATTTTAATTAAACCGGGACATTTTTTTAAGTATATGGAGATATGGCCTGATAATGAATTAAAGACACTCAGCCGTAGCAGACCCTCAGTTCTCAGGCTACTGTCCATGGTACTGGTGGATGCAGTGGGGCATCCTCGAGAAACATCCTCATTTTCAAAAACAATAATGGGAAATATTGATCTGTGATGTTGGGGTTTTGAAGGCCCCCAGGGAGCAGAGGTGAAAAATGAGTGTGTCTCCCCTCAGTGCTCCTGAAGTGCTCTGTCATGGGCTACAGTTTACCCTGTACAGCACTTACACATCTAATGCGTGCATGCACTAAGGAAATTGGGGCCAACAAACCCAGAACAGGGAAAATAACTTGTGAAGGAATAGTCCTGCTAAACCCGGGACAATTGGAAGGTATACACTATGCAACCAAATTGCCTTTAATTACATGCTCAAAAAACATTGTGATGGGACCATTAGAAAAAGAGGGTTTACAATGCAAATGACTGAAAGAAAATGTGGGGTTTCTTCAGAAATCTCTTAAATATAGTGAACTAAAACCGAATTCGAAAATTTAGGGAAAATTGTATCAAATTGGAAAAACCCTCTAATGCTATAGCTATAGTCCTAGCTCGACTATTCAGCCTAAATTGTGTAATTCAGTTTTTGATTCACCACAATTCAGTTTTAATGGATAAAAACGTAAGATTGAGCTGCAGCTAAGGATCAGTCAGCCATTTTAAAATTGCCCATTACGAAATCTCGGGATTATTTTACTTATTTGTTCTATAGTAATGAAGTACTTTAACAAACAAACTCGTTTTTCCTGGCACTATACCTTCCCCTTCTGTCAAGGCCCCTTCCCACAGCGCTGAAGGGGTTAAGCACCGATGTCATTTGGTGCTGGCTCAGCTCTGCCCATGCTCCTGCGGAGCCGACGTCCGCCGGCAGGGGAGACCTAATGCGCATGCGCGGCAATGGCTCCACTCGCATTAGGATCTCCCCATAGGAAAGCTTCATGTAATGCTTTTCAATGGGGATTCCTGCGATGCTGGAAGTCCTCATGCATAATAATCGAAAATGTTATAAATGAACCTTGTAACACACCCCTAGGTTTCAATTAGACACTTAGAACCATATTACATTCATCCCCGCTTGTCATGCAGACAATAGGTCCAGTTACTTTCCGTTTTGTTTAGCTCAGTGGATCTAAACTCAAGAGGCAGCAATTGCCCAGAGCACCTGTCTTGCATAGACTCCTCATTGAGCTGCATTGGGAAGTCTGTGATTGGACAGCCACATAAAGTCTGGGCGGGGCTAGATGGGGAGGGCTTGTAAAGACTGAAAACATGAAATCTGTAGCTTTAAGAAACTGTTTTAGCTATACCCCCATTCAGTAAAGGCATATTTAAAATCATGCATGTTTTCATTTGGGTATATCAACTAAATAGTGACTTTTTTTTTTTTTCGTATTTGGACAAAGGGATTAATCAGAAGATTGGGTTGTGGTTGGTTGCTAACATCTGACGTTACATGTATAAAAGGAGTTATTAAAGGGACTAGAGGCGATGGATATATTTACATCAAATTCAGGATTCAGTTTTGGGTTTATGAGCAAGGCAGAGAAATATCCCTATAGCTTATTATTTCTAAAGTAACACTATATTCTGTAGCACTGTACAACATGGTAAAAGTACAACCACACAAATTGTTAGGTACCAACCGTACAATTTTAGAAGTCATAACTAACTTATTCCTGGGATTTTTCCAACCCTGCTGACGTGTCTTTTGAGTGGGTAGAGAGATGTACTAACAGTTACCCTTGGTTGACAACCAGTGCCTGTGATGGGTGTCTGTCTTATCCCTCTCACTGATACTGTAATACCAATAGGAATTTACAATTCGTTACACAGTATTATATACACATTTAACATATCATGTAATATTTTTGCAATGCTATCTTACAAACACTCCATTAGTAAACTCTGAGTGCTATTTACTAAACTGAGAAATTTGGGCAAATCACAAAAGAATTATTTGAAGTATTTGATCTGTCAAAAATAACTGCCCTGGAGAAGTTTTGACTATTTTGTTATTTTTTTTCCCCCAGAATGTCCAATTTCCTTGTCGGTTCTCTATAATTCCCGGTTTGAATAAAGCTCATAGATAACAGCTGCCAGTATTACATTACCCTGTGCTGGGTACCGAACACACACGGCTTAGTGATCCGGGTCCCCGAGGGTACAAGATTCCACGACTTGGCACTGATGCCAGGGACAAATGTCTGCAGGTCTCTGTAGATTACTGGGAGAATGTCATGTGAACAACAGCTGGGTAATACAGGTCATACGTGTGGGAGAGTATAAGAGAGCATCTTCTGAGAGGGGGGGCCAAGGCTATATTTATCAGCTATCACAGCAGCGCACACCACAAGCAAACCCTAAGTTATGGTACGGACACAACACAGACCCATTTTAATGAGAAGGCGAGGAATCGGAGATCTACGCATCACAGCTTCCCAGAGAATAACATGATTACACTATTGTAACCACTCGGAGTGGTATCAACACAGAGGATCTGTCTAATAAGATGTCACACGGCGTCTTATATAGAATGACATTCTCAGCGTGCTCAGCAGAATCTCGCCCCTGCTGTGTGCAGTGTCTGATATGTTTAAAGGGACAGCGACACACTCTGACTGGCAGGGGTCGGCTTTGCGTGGATATATTTTACTGAATTGTCACAGGCATTTCATTCATCCCAGCTGCTCTGCGTCCCTTAACCATGTCAGCCTCCATCACAGCAAACAAGTGTGATGAATTATAGGGAAAGAGATTCTACAAATTCCAAACGCATTCTCTGCTGCAATTTCGTTACAGTTACCGAATACTATTACAGGTTAAATGTATAGACATGGATCTTATGTGTCACATGCCTCACATTCCAAATACGTCCAATTATAGATTTAAATATAGGCGTTAATAATAATAATAATAAGAAGAAGAATCTGCAATTCTGTTTTAAGTAATTTAACAATAATTTAAAGTATGTCAGTAACAGACTGACTTGTGTGAGTGTATGCCGTTTGAAGAAGATTAAGTGGTTAACCTGTTTGAAGTAATAAGTCATATCTGCTAATATGCAGGCTTCGGAAATCCTGGCAGGACACCTGGGCTAAACACCGGATTGTAATAAATAGAAAGTCAAACTGCAAGCTTTAGGGATATTTTTATAGAAATGTTAGAAACATTATCCAGTTTTACTACAGCCACAGCTATTTTAGCACTAATTCATCAATTGAGTTTTTTTTTTAAAAGGTGGAAAAGTGCTCTCAGCATGGTCCATGGTCCTAGTGCCTTTTCACAGCGTGAGTGCGTCTATTGATGCGAACGCACTGTGCAGTCCGTGGACAAAATAGGGGCTGTTGGGAGGCCTAACAAAGGAGCTGCAAATGTTAGGACAAAATAGCAATATTGAAAATATTCAATAACTTATGCAGCTATTCCTCCAACTTTGCTGTTGTAGCCCCAAAATGAGCAAGTTCTCTGTCAGTTCTCCGCAAGATAAGGTTAGGTGATTAAATACCTGGTGCCTGTATTTATTTAGACTATGTGTGCCACTGGTGAAATTAGTGCATAGAAACGCTGATTACCAAGAGCAGAACAAATCCTGACAATTTGCAATA
This sequence comes from Pelobates fuscus, assembly GCF_036172605.1. Classification (NCBI taxonomy): domain Eukaryota; kingdom Metazoa; phylum Chordata; class Amphibia; order Anura; family Pelobatidae; genus Pelobates; species Pelobates fuscus. The sequence goes on from NC_086317.1 coordinate 21,653,129, forward strand.
ACTGGAGGTACAATACACAGAATATTGGAATTAATACAAATTAATTAAAATATCAAGGATTCAGTGTACTTTGAATGTATTGTTAATGCTTCCCCTCACTTGCAGAGCCCAAATCGGCTATTTTTGCAATATATTGGAAATTCACCTTAAAGGATCACTATAGGGTCAGGAACAGAAACATGTATTCCTGACCCGATAGTGTTAAACCCACCATTTTGGTGGCTTGCCCCCCCCCCCCCCCCCCCCCGCCCTCTCCCGCCATTTATAAAAGTTTAAAACTAATCTTCTTTTCCAGTGCCGCACGGGTCCGCTGGCGCTGGCTCTGTCCCCCTTTGTGACATCATCAAAATGACCGATTTTTAGCCAATCCAATGCTTTCCCATTGAGGAGTGGCCACTTGGAGGTGTCCCTAGGGGCAATGTAACCACTGCCTTTTCTCTGAAAAGACAGTGTTTGCATAAAAATGCCTGAAGGGAGCTATTATACCCAAAAGAACAACTACATTACGCTGTAGTTGTTCTGGTGACTATAGTGTCCCTTTAAATTCACTCTGAATTCTAACTCTAACCATGTTGGAGTCATGATGAGTAAAGGGCTCACCCCAACCCTTTAATGGGTGACTCCAGACTTCTAAAGCACTTTAACTTGCTGAAAAGCTTTGTGTGAAGAGTGTGTCCTATTTTTTCATTTTGGAAAAAATGCAGATTTCAATAGATATTGACACTTTTTTTTTTATAACTTATACTGGTTACACCCCCCTGGCTTTTCAATCAGACAACAGGTCCTGTTACTTCCTGGTTTAGTTAGCTTATTTGCATTGAACTCAAGAGGCAGCAATTGCTCAGAGCACCTGCCTTGCCATGACTTTTCATTAAGCTGCATTGGGCAGACTGGGATTGGACAACCAAAGAAAGTCTGGGCGGGCTTAGTAGGGGAGGGCTTTCAAAGGTAGCAGACAAGATATCTGCAGCTTTTGCAAGCTGTTTTTAGAACTCCAATGAAAAAATGCATTATAAAATGCATGCAGGTTTTCGTTTGGGGTATATCTACTAAACATGGATTTTTTATTTATTTTGTATTTGGGCAATGGAGTGTCCCTTTAAGCATGTCAGCTTCTTAAAAGACTTACCATATATACTCGAGTATAAGCCGACCCGAATATAAGCCGAGGCCCCTAATTTTACCCCCAAAAACTGGGAAAACGTATTGACTCGAGTATAAGACTAGGGTGGGAAATGCAGCAGCTACTGGTAAATTTCTAAATAAAATTAGATCCTAAAAAAATTATATTAATTGAATATTTATTTACAGTGTATGTACATAATGAATGCATTGTGTGTATGTATGAATGCAGTGTGTGTGTGTATGAATGCAGCGTGTGTGTATGAATGCAGTGTGTGTGTGAGTGCAGTGTGTGTGTGAGTGCAGTGTGTGTATGAATGCAGTGTGTGTGTTATTAATGCAGTGTGTGTGTATGAATGCAGTGTGTATGAATGCAGTGTGTATGAGTGCAGTGTGTGTATGAATGCAGTGTGTGTATGAGTGCAGTGTGTGTATGAGTGCAGTGTGTGTGTATGAGTGCAGTGTGTATGAATGCAGTGTGTGTATGTATGAGTGCAGTGTGTATGTATGAGTGCAGTGTGTGTATGAGTGCAGTGTGTGTATGAGTGCAGTGTGTGTATGAGTGCAGTGTGTGTGTATGAATGCAGTGTGTATGAATGCAGTGTGTGTATGTATTAGTGCAGTGTGTGTGTGTATGAGTGCAGTGTGTGTATGTATTAGTGCAGTGTGTATGTATGAGTGCAGTGTGTGTATGAGTGCAGTGTGTGTGTATGAGTGCAGTGTGTGTGTATGAATGCAGTGTGTATGAATGCAGTGTGTGTGTGTGTGTGATGCAGAGTGTGATGCAGAGCCTTGGTGGGGGGTGGGCATTTTTATTATTATTTTTTAATTATTATGATTTTAATATTAATTTATTTTTTGTTATATTAATATTTTTATTATAATTAATATTTTATTATTTATATATATAATTTTTTTCGTCCCCCCCTCCCTGCTTGATACATGGCAGGGAGGGGGGCTCTCACTCCCTGGTGGTCCAGGGAAAACGTATTGACTCGAGTATAAGACTAGGGTGGGAAATGCAGCAGCTACTGGTAAATTTCTAAATAAAATTAGATCCTAAAAAAATTATATTAATTGAATATTTATTTACAGTGTATGTACATAATGAATGCATTGTGTGTATGTATGAATGCAGTGTGTGTGTGTATGAATGCAGCGTGTGTGTATGAATGCAGTGTGTGTGTGAGTGCAGTGTGTGTGTGAGTGCAGTGTGTGTATGAATGCAGTGTGTGTGTTATTAATGCAGTGTGTGTGTATGAATGCAGTGTGTATGAATGCAGTGTGTATGAGTGCAGTGTGTGTATGAATGCAGTGTGTGTATGAGTGCAGTGTGTGTATGAGTGCAGTGTGTGTGTATGAGTGCAGTGTGTATGAATGCAGTGTGTGTATGTATGAGTGCAGTGTGTATGTATGAGTGCAGTGTGTGTATGAGTGCAGTGTGTGTATGAGTGCAGTGTGTGTATGAGTGCAGTGTGTGTATGAGTGCAGTGTGTGTGTATGAATGCAGTGTGTATGAATGCAATGTGTGTATGTATTAGTGCAGTGTGTGTGTGTATGAGTGCAGTGTGTGTATGTATTAGTGCAGTGTGTATGTATGAGTGCAGTGTGTGTATGAGTGCAGTGTGTGTGTATGAGTGCAGTGTGTGTGTATGAATGCAGTGTGTATGAATGCAGTGTGTGTGTGTGTGTGATGCAGAGTGTGATGCAGAGCCTTGGTGGGGGGTGGGCATTTTTATTATTATTTTTTAATTATTATGATTTTAATATTAATTTATTTTTTGTTATATTAATATTTTTATTATAATTAATATTTTATTATTTATATATATAATTTTTTTCGTCCCCCCCTCCCTGCTTGATACATGGCAGGGAGGGGGGCTCTCACTCCCTGGTGGTCCAGTGGCATTGGCAGTTCAGTGGAGGGTGACTGGCAGGAAGCACTTACCTCTCCTGCAGCTCCTGTCAGCTCCCTTCTCCTCCGCGCCGGTCCGTGCAGCTCCCTCTGCAAGTCCCAGTGTAAGTCTCGCGAGAGCCACACTATGACCCCGCGGCTCTCGCGAGACTTACACTGGGAGCTGAACGAGGTGCTGACCGGACCGGCGCGGTGGAGAAGGGAGCTGACAGGAGCTGCAGGAGAGGTAAGTGCTTCCTGCCAGCCCCTAGTCTGTATTATGGCAATGTAAATTGCCATAATACAGACAGTGACTCGAGTATAAGTCGAGTTGGGGTTTTTCAGCACAAAAATTGTGCAGAAAAACTCGCCTTATATTCGAGTATATACGGTATGTATAAAAAGTGCATCCTCTTTTTTTTCATTTTACAAAAACTGCAGATATCAATAGAATGGGCACTTTTATAAATGAACCTTGTTACACACCCCTAGGATTCAATTAGACAACTGGTCCTGTTACTTCCTGGTTGATTAGTTCAGTGGAAACAAACTCAAGAGGCAGCAATTGCCCAGAGCACCTGCCTTGCAAAGACTTCCCATTGAGCTGCATTGGGAAGTTTGTGATTGGACAGCCACAGAAAGTCTGGGCGGGGTTAGAAGGGGAGGGCTTGCAAAGGCAGCATAAAAAAGACCTGCATCTTTTGCAGGCTGCTTTTAAATATAAACTAAACAGTGGTTTTTAGTCTATTTTTCTTTGGGCAGTAGAGTGACCCTTTAAATGCAGGTGCCTACCATTCTTAAAAGAGACCCACTTAGGTGGGGCATGACCAGCTGAGCACGAATGACCCGAGGGTCCCCCACAACAGACGAAGAGACGGGATAGAGACGGGATAGGGCTGAAAGGGCCAATCCATCAGCTGGTAGTATAGACCCTACCTGAACCCAGGCCCCGTTTTACCAACAACTACCGACACCACAGGGGCCTGAACGCCCCAATATAACCTCAGATAACACCCAAGGTTGGGACTCCCGGGTCCACCACACACACCTCCTGAACGGGCCGCAAAGTTATAAGCGCAAACTATGGCACGGAACTTTCGTTCATAGCTGGAAACACTTTGGAGCTGATTCCACCGTACAAGGTTGTGTTTGGTATATGTAATAATACTGCGGCCTGACATGCTCTAGACCTATATCACATGGAGAAGCTTGTAATTATTTACGGATTATAACTGTATACTTACTATGCAATGTTGGCCTCGGCGTAGGCAACCACACGCTTTTCTATCACGATGTAACTGCCTCCTATTGTTGTGCTAACAAAATAAAAATACTTAATTTGAAAAAAAAAAAAAAAAAAAAAAAGAGACCCACTTAGGAAAGTAATTGTTTGAATGCATTTTTAAGAAAATGACTATAAGAACATTAGTACATGATTCTTTATTTTGTACATAATTAAATGTACTGTGACTAAATAAGTGCACCATTTTTCCATTGTCCCTAGGGACCACAAATCTTCGAGTTTCCCACTGCTTAAGTGGCTATTAAATTATGTGCATCTCTTGGTGATATTTCTATGTTGCAAACAGTGTTTGCACAGTTCACCTCTTCAAATTATTCATCCTGGTGATTGCTCCCTCAGGTGACTTGTCTTAAATTCATTAAAAAAACTTAAAGTTGAGCATAAATGCTCTAGAACGGTTGAAAGTGCTTGGAATGCTCTAGAAAGGTTGTCAATGTGCACTATGTGCCTCTTGCAAGTGTTAAGCCCAGCTCTTCCTATTTTTGGAGGAAACATCTGGAGTGCAGGAAGTGAAGAAATTATCAGACAAATAATGTTGCTATCGCATACAATGCACCATCGAAAGTCAGTGAGTGAGCTCATCTCTTTCAATCGAGTTCTTAAAATAGAACCCACCAACAGGGCACATCCTCTGCAAGAATAATTTGTACCAACCGGCATTAACAGGTGCCCTCTGTAGAACGGAAACTTTTTACAAAGGTCATAAATAAACCACAATGCATAATCCGCATATCAAAAGGAGCGCTCCAATTAAATTTTTTTTATTTGATACTGACCTGACATTACTAAGCTTATCTGTTTCTGGACGTTTAGCACCTTCTACGAAGCATGGATTTGGGTGTTATTTGTTATTTCTTGGCTATTTTATTAATGTATGTCAATGGAATTTCAGATCTAACCATGGTCTCCTTTGGGATTTATATAGCAATACTAGTCAGACTTCTGCTTCAAATATGGGACTTCCCCTGCAATGGTAGCATGGGCATTACCCCTCCCAATGGTTTGTTTGTTTCTTTCTTTCTTACCAGCAGTCTTTCGAAATTTGGCTTACTTGCCTGGACCAGTGTCTTGTAGTATTTGCAGATGAATTCCTGATTGCAGGTAGATTAGCTGAATGCTATCAGCCGCCAAACTTAGGTTGAACTAGGGGTGTATATAATCGCCTCTCCGTTAGTGTGGAGCAAGCATCACCTCTAATACAGTGTTTGATGGTTATAACCCAGGCGTACAATGAGCTATAACATTTGTGAAAGTCATAGAACAACACAATGGCCCAATGTCATAACTATAGAAATCACCTTCTGGTGAATAATGATACCGAATTCCAAATATTTCCTGTGATTTACACTTTATCTCCTAATTGTTGTCTACTACTTAAAGCTATCAAAAGACCAGCTTTATAGTGCCCGCTATCACCTCACCCATGTGCTGTGGATGAGCTATTAGTAAATACTGAGGGCCCCCAAACAATCAAGTGGCAGCATTGTGCTCCCACATATTCCCATATCCCGAGTTAGATTCTCATATCCCGAGCTAGATTCTCATATCCTGATTTAGATTCTCATATTCAAAGTTAAATTCTCATATCGCGAGTAGTGATGTCCCGAACGGTTCGCTCGCGAATAGTTCCTGGCGAACATGTCATTTTACACAGCGTGGGAAAGTTCTTTGGAACTTTCCCACGCTGTGTAAAATGACACAGAGCACTCTGATTGGTTAGATTCCAAGCCCACCAATCAGAGTTCTCTTTGTCATTTTACACAGCGTGGGAAAATTCCAAAGAACTTTCCCACGCTGTGTAAAATGACACAGAACACTCTGATTGGTTAGATTCCAAGCCCACCAATCAAAGTTCTCTTTGTCATTTTACACAGCGTGGAAAAATTCCACGTCATCATCACGCTGCGCACGTCGTCATCACGCTGCGCGATGCCGCGGCCCGCAACGCTCCTCCTCCTCATAGAAGAAGGAAGTCCCGCTGGGCCGCAAAGGTAAAATGCCTAGGTCTTATTTTCGGGGTAGGGCTTATATTGCAGCCCACCCCGAAAATTCAGCTAGGGCTTATTTTCGGGGTAGGTCTTATTTTCGGGGAAACACGGTAGGGGTGGGGGCTGGGGGGGATAGTAGGTCCCCCCTTATTGTTTTTTTAGGGCCCCCACCCACCGCTCAGGGGTGGGGGCCAGGGGGGGGAGGACAGTAGGTCCCCCCCACATTGTTTTTCTGGCCCCCACCCACCGCGCAGGGGTGGGGGCCAGGGGAAGGACAGTAGGTCCCCCCCTCATTATTTTTATGGCCCCCACCCACCATGCAGGGGTGGCGGCGGGGGGAGGACAGTAGGTCCTCCCCCCATTGTGATTTATGGCCCCCACCCACCGCGCAGGGGTGGGGGCCAGGGGGGAGGACAGTAGGTCCCCCCTCATTATTTTTATGGCCCCCACCCACCGTGCAGGGGTGGCGGCGGGGGGAGGACAGTAGGTCCTCCCCCCATTATGATTTATGGCCCCCACCCACCGCGCAGGGGTGGGGGCCAGGGGGGAGGACAGTAGGTCCCCCCCCTCATTATTTTTATGGCCCCCACCCACTGCGCAGGGGTGGGGGCGGGGGGAGGACAGTAGGTCCTCCCCCATTGTGATTAATGGCCCACACCCACCGCGCAGGGGTGGGGGCCGGGGGGAAGAACAGGAGGTCCCCCCTCATTATTTTTATGGCCCTCACCCACCGCGCAGGGGTGGGGGCAGGGGGAGGACAGTAGGTCCTCCCCCATTGTGATTTATGGCCCCCACCCACCATGCAGGGTGGGGGCCGGGGGGAGGACAGTAGGTCCCCCCCTCATTATTTTTATGGCCCCCACCCACCACGCAGGGGTGGGGGCAGGGGGAGGACAGTAGGTCCCCCCCAGTGTGTATCAGGGTCCCTGAGGACAGGTGTCAATCCATATCTGCCAAGTGACCCTATGTAGGGGGAACAGTCCCTATTCTGCTCTGTGTCAGTGTGCATCAGGGATCCTTAGGATAGGTGTCAATCCATATCTGCCAAGTGACCCTATGTAGGGGGAACAGTCCCTATTCTGCTCTGTGTCAGTGTGTATCAGGGATCCTTAGGATAGGTGTCAATCCATATCTGCCAAGTGACCCTATGTAGGGGGAACAGTCCCTATTCTGCTATGTGTCAGTGTGTATCAGGGATCCTTAGGATAGGTGGCAATCCATATCTGCCAAGTGACCCTATGTAGGGGGAACAGTCCCTATTCTGCTCTGTGTCAGTGTGTATCAGGGATCCTTAGGATAGGTGTCAATCCATATCTGCCAAGTGACCCTATGTAGGGGGAACAGTCCCTACTCTGCTCTGTGTCAGTGTGTATCAGGGTTTCTGAGGACAGGTGTCAATCCATATGTCAAGGTGTCAATATGTCATATGTCAGGTGTCAATCCATATCCATTGTGATTTAGGAATGTTAGGTGATTTATGCCCTTTATGGATTAAAATCAGACTCTGCATCAACTATGTAATTTTCCATGGGAGTTTTGCCATGGATCCCCCTCCGGCATGCCACAGTCCAGGTGTTAGTCCCCTTGAAACAACTTTTCCATCACTATTGTGGCCAGAAAGAGTCCCTGTGGGTTTTAAATTCGCCTGCCCATTGAAGTCTATGGCGGTTCGCCCGGTTCGCCGGTTCGCGAACGTTTGCGGAAGTTCGCGTCCGCCGTTCGTGAACCAAAAATTTTGTGTTCGCGACATCACTAATCGCGAGTTAGATTCTCATATCCAGAGCTAGATTCTTATATCCCAAATTAAATTCCCATATCCCGAGTTAGATTCCCTTATCCCAAGCTAGATTCTTATATCACAAATTAGATTCCCATATCCTAAATTCGATTCCCAATATCCCGGGTTAGATTCTATGGGCTAGGTGTGGAATAGATTTATGGTTGAAATGTCATTAAAACAAAAGACCATGTTAAATCAGTCTCCCCATTAAAAGCCAGGCTGTTGAAATTGATTAAATGCCCCTTTGTACTATGTTACTCTACTTATTCATGTTTTATAGTCCCATCCTTCTGGTGTTAAGGATCCGGGTGGCATTACAGCAGCTGTAATTCTGACGATCACATATACAATGTTGTATTTATTGGGAATTCATTTCTGTTTGCTCTAGTCTGTACGGTTTAAGACGTGTTTTGCAATACATAGCTGGAACCTCCTGGGAGCTTGATTACCCAGGCTCCTACGTGACTTTTTTGCTCTTAATTCCAGTCAACCACAAAGATTATTGTGTGTAAATAACATGTAAATGGGGGTGAACAAAAATTTTTGAAAAAAAATAAAAAGTAACGAAGGAAATTGTACAGAAGCAGGGATGGTAAACGTTCAAGAAAATTGTATAACAATCATTAAAGAAGTATTTACGAGTAGATTACGTTGTTGTTGCAGATTACAATCTGTTGATGGATAGATGAGGCCTCGCTTGTGTTTAAGGAATACACATAGTCTTTCCTCTGCCCACAAGCATGTACAAAGAATTCTAGCCGATTACGTCTACAGTAAAACAGAACTACAAGAAATGGGCTGCTGGGAATTGTGTAAGACAAATATTTGAATATGGCAACATTAAGACAAATAATCGAAAATACAAGAATTGCAACATTTTATCAGATGCAAACTATAGTGTGCAAAATCGGGTTATTATGCAAACAGTATAGAACACCATACATTCTAGTTAAACTAATAAAGTTATATACAATACACTAAAACAAAGAGACAATTAAAAAGACTGCCACAAAGAGGATATTTCGCTTAATATCAGCCATTCTTTGAACCTGTGACGTGTAGTGTGAATAAAGATCATTGAATGGATTCATCTATAAAACAAACTCTCAGCAGTTAGGACTTTTTTATTTTTCATTCAAGTTCGAAGGGGTATTCTAAGCAAGCTAGCCACCAAAGTTTGTTGTAGTTGCTCGGTTGCCAAGAGTCCCCTATCACCATTCTATCTTTTAATATTGAGCTGTTTGAGAACGGTTTGAATCAAACCAAGGGGTCTCCACGAGACCACGCAACCGCGCACCGCCCCAATTTCGACTGCATTGTTAAATCAGAATTAACAATATTACAGGATCAGTATCACTTTCACCTGGCCTGGACAATATCGGCTGGCTGAGAGTGATGATGTTGGTTATCACCATTGGTAGATCAGTGTGGAATTTTAGTAATCTAAAGTAATCTAAAGGTAGCATTTCCTAAATATGAACCCTTTTTGTTTTGCTTTTTAACCATTTTTTTTATTTTTGACAAAGTTGTTTTTCATTTAACTATAACTTAGCTGTTGCTGGAATAACAATCAACCTAATACTATAGCTACCTCCTTAAAGAGAATAAAAGGGATACTATAGTCGCCAGAACAACTACAGCTTAATGCATTTGTTCTGGTGTCTATAATCATTCCCTTCAGGTATTTTCATGCAAACACTACCTTCAGAGAAAAGGCAGTGTTTACATTGTCCTCCAGGGACATCTCCAAGTGGCCACTCCTCAGATGGCCTGCGCCTCCCCGCTTTTTATTGAGATGCTGAATTTTACTCATAGAGATGCATTGATTCAATGCATCTCGATAAGGAGGTGCTGATTGGACAAAACGGTATTTGGCCCCGCCACCATCCAGCCTCTTTGGCGATTTTATCAAAAAATTGGCAATTCTGATGAAGTCACCAAGGAGGCAAATCAGGGGCGGAGCCAGCGCCAGCGGACTCCCGCTGCGCTAGAAATAAGGTACGTTTTAATTCCTCTTAAGGTGACCAAGGGGGGGGCAAGCCACCTAAACGGTGGGTTTAACACTATAGGGTCAGGAATACATGTTTGTGTTCCTGACCCTATAGTGTTCCTTTAATGAGTGGTTGTATTCTAATGATATTTGTGGGGAGCCGTGTCGTAGTGAATAGACTGCTAAAACGTCACTTGTTGGTTTGTTTCTGCCAGTGTTTGCTCTGTACATGGGATCAAGGGCAAGTACACATTGAGCCAAAATAATTGCAGCTGTTAGACCTCTCCCCAATAACGCACAGTGGGATCATATTAGAGGGTTCTACAGCGTGTTAGATAAATGTATTACTTAGAAAACATTTACAGTAACAGTGACTCAACACTCCTTATTTATCACCAGTCTCCAGCTAGAACGAGAGTGTTCAGGAAAAATGTCCATGTGCTATCGGGGACAGAAATAACACACAGCAGCTCTGATTACGGATATTTAATATCTGCTGGGCCCAGCAAACACATAAAGGATAGATACCGTGCTTTCATTTACCACTGACCACAATCATGTCTGCGCTTGGCTACATGAACATTGTAAGAGTTATTCTCTAAACTGTGAATTACTGGGATTGCAAAATGAATTACGAGTGAACTTTAAATTAACAAATTTAATTTCGGAATAGCCAGGTTAAAAACATAGCTGACGGGGGGGCGGAGCTTGCGCCTGAACCGGAGCGGACGCAAGTCGCAGTAGCACCGATACAAACGAGAAGAAAAAAACCCAAAATTTCCCTAAAATACCCACACGAACAAGCGACTCACCCGAGAGCACCGAGGACACGAGCCCGACATGCCATATGCCGTTCTTCCAAGCGGCCAAAGCGCCAAAGAAAAAGCGGAAGACCAGGGCCTACCACGCTACCCAGAGCCTGGGCTTGGCGGCTCTGTTTGGCGCCTTCACACCACCGGGTACGTCGGGAGAGCAGGGGCCGGCACGGCAGGCTACAACAGAGGCCGAGATGGGACGCAGATCCCAAAAATCGCCCCCACACACACCATCAGGGGCACAGAAAATCGAGCATATGCTCCAGCGGCAGCCATCTCCTAAAATGGCGTCGCCTGGAAACAACAGAGCCGCGGAAACACCAGAGAGTCCTCCGCAGACTGAGACTCATACACAGCCCGTCCAGCTTCACACAGGACCCACCACACTGGCTGCAGGGGACGGGTCAGCTCCAGTCACCCAAAGGGACTTCCAAAACTTGGTGGGAGAAATCAAAAACCTACTGGCAGCTAACGTGGCAGCCATCAAGGCAGATATGCAGAGAGTCAATGACAGAGTGAATACAGCAGAGGGGGACATTGCTGACCTTTAACAAGGCATGAACACTGTACAAGAAACCGTCCACCACCTACAAACCATGCAACAAGCACTCTCCATACATCTAGCCACACTGGATGATAGGTCAAGAAGAAATCATCTTAAGATAAGGGGCATACCGGACTCAGTAACCCCAGAAGAACTCCCCTACTATGTGAGGCGACTGGTGGCCACCATCTTGCCGGCCGCACAGGCCAAAAAAGTCACTCTGGATGGAACATACCGCCTGCCTAAGTTCAGCGGGGCCCCAGCAACGGCAGTACAAGACGCCATAGTGCGATACTCACACTCACAAGACAAAATCGCCATCTGGTCAGCGCTGCAGGGCAAGACGCCACTCACCTTCGAAGGCGCTAACCTCACCTTCTACCAGGACCTCACAAGGTCCACCCTGCAGTGGCGGAGATCCCTACAACCTCTCACAACCAAGTTGAGATCAGCAGGTATCAAATACCGTTGGATGTCCCCCAGGCTACTGGTAGTAAACCACAAAGAGACCGCACACAAACTCTCATCGCTGTCAGAAGCCCCAACTCTCCTCACGGCACTGGGTCTACCGCCTCACGAAAGGACCGACGACAGACAGGCGAACTCTCATACCTGGAACCACTCCTGAGCAAACCCGTTTGTGCCTGCCGCTGGCGCGGCCGCCCACCCAGGGACCTGAACTCCTGAAAGACTGTATACCCACTTGCAAAGTTGCAAAGTATAATGCGAGAAACTGTAACAAGTTGCTCATAACTAAATATGTTACCGCACTACACACATGAGAGTCCCCCATGGAGGACTTACAGCTATTGGAAAATGGGCACTGCATGATAAGTGCTCGGCCCCACACAGGCCATCTTACCCCCCCACCGCCACTTAAGGGGTGCCACCTAAGGCGGGCCAGTTTACCCACCCTCCACAACCACACTACACACTATCATAGGATAGCTCTATACTGAACAGCCCGAACCGACACATCCCTAACACCGATCTAGATTTAATACCACGCAATCCTACACCACACGCTCGCAGTCACCTCTACAAACCATCCTTGATACACTAAAACACACACGTTCAAACAATTTAAAAAACTGTGCAAGACAATTACAGTAAAAACTGTTTTAACGGGGGGGCGGAGCCAGCTAGGGAACTGGTTGGTCGCAGAACCCTGAGCTCCGTATCTCATCCAGAGAATTTGCACCCTAAAAGGTGGAGAAGACCCTCAACCTTGAACAACCCTCTTACCAGTGGTACACTGAGGCGTCATGGGCAAAAAAACAAAAAAAAACAGGACAGATAAAGTCCCCACGAGCCGAGATATCGCAGATATGTTCCGCGGCACGGCCAAGGCCGCATGGGACAAAATGGCGTCGGTGGACGACCTATACTCCTACTCCTCGGATGATTTTACTGCCGACCTGGACATAGGAGCCACGGCTAACAAACCATCGGAGCCTGCCAAGGCCACCTCGAAGCCGGGAGACCCGGTAACGGCGGACCTGCTCCAACATATGCTGAGCGAGCTGAGGAAACAAATCGCGGCCGATATGGCCCACTACAAAACGGCCATAGACGCGGTAAGCTCTAAAACCACCAAGCTGGAAGAAATCACCGGAGCCCAAGATACAAGGCTAACAGCGGTGGAACAACAATTTGCCGACCTCCAGCGCAACCTGAAAGCCTCCACAGATAGGCTGGACGCAATGGAGGACCGCCGCAGGGGGCACAACTTGAAAATCAGGGGCATCCCTGACTCAGTGGGGACCGTAGAGGCACCACATTTCCTTAGACGCCTTTTAAATACCGTCCTGCCGCCCAAACAAGCGAAAGCCGTACAGCTCGACGGTATGTTCCGGCTCCCAAAACCTCCCAGAGCCCCTGACACCGCATCCATGGATCTAATAGTTAGATTCCAATCGCTCCAACACAAGGCACTGACCCTTACGGCGCTCCGAGGGAAAACACCTCTGATCTTTGAAGGATCTACGCTGTCAATTTTCCCGGACCTAACCAGGACCACCCTTGCATGGAGAAAGGAGTTGCAGCCGAGCCTACAGCACCTGAGAAACAAGAATATACCGTATAAGTGGGGATCCCCAAGAGCGGTCATCTTCTCCCACGGTGGGACCACACACAGAGTAACCAGCGCCCAGGAGCTTGACTCACTACTTACCACCCTGGGCATACTGACACCGCCACGCCAGGGAGGACGAAGCCTGTCGCAAATGAACCCAGCCGACGTCCCAGAGTTCACACCCAGACATGCACGGAAAGCGCATGGACCCGCTGTACCACCTTGAAGGACATACCCTGAGGGTGATAAACACTGCACCATTTACCCCCTCCTGGGGAAGGACTACCCACCACCACAACTTACTGACATTCCTGGAAGCAAGACACACCACGCACAAACCCGACCTACACCCTAGCACTCGCACCATACACACGACTCCCAAGCTGCGACTAGACACGTTTCATACCTCACCGGACACTATGTACATACGAAACACAAAGGGCCTAACCTGTGAGACTGGGCCTGCAAGGGAGCAATGGGCTCAATTTTACGATCCCCCCCCCCCCACTCACCCCCACGACAGACCTGACATACATCACTAGGATACCACAGCACTGGGGATGACCCCCTCTTAGTGGCACACATACATGAAACCAATAGACAGCCGACAACAAGGTTGCCACTGAGACCACTCAAATTTTTACTCTGTCTGTACCTCATCTTTTAAAAAAAAAAAAATATTTCACAATGCATGATATTTTTTGATGTGTATACCACATATGTTTGCATCTTATACATGTTCAGTTTGCATTTTCCATGTGTTAAATGAGCATTGTGAAACAAAAATAAAGAATAAAAAAAAATAAAAAAAATAAAAACAGTTTTAACCGGGGGGCGGGGCCTGACTGCAGAACCGAGCGGACGTGTCTCCTTGGGGCTCCCGCACCAAACGACCAAACAAAGCTGGAAAACCACCTATTTAACTATAGAAGGGACGAACACTGCCCCTGACATGGCACTCAGAACCGGGACCTACCTGGAGACACCACTCATGCAGCACACCCGGACAGAATCTCCGTATCGGCCCTTGCAGCCTCCTCACGTGGCTGGCATGGGGGAGGGGGGGCGGCCGCTCCCCTGCGTCTGATAGCCGCAACACGCCCAAGCATGCACCCCCCCCATGGACCAGTGGGGGTCATCCCGGTCTCCGCTGACCCGCGGCATGAAGCACAGTCATTCTTGGCGGCTCCAACTCGACCAAGCATCACAGGCGGCAGCAGAAGCAAGATGGCGGACGAGCCCATGCGACCTGAACCCATAATGCCACAAGCTACTGGTGTGCAGCTCACCTCAATGGAGCACTATACTGTGCGCCTAGACAAGATCTTCCAGCGCTGTTGGGACAGCCTGGAACAACGCAATAAGGTGAAACACCCTACCTCTGAGGAACAGACGGATAGGCGAGGGATGTCGGGAGAGAGGGGGCCGTGCACAGGCACACCACATGGAACCGCAACCGACTCCCATACCGGCAGCCATCCTAGGCCGAAGGCCAAGCGGAGACTCACTCCAAGGCACCGACCACAACGCCGGAAGCCCGACCGCCGCTGGCAGCGGCAGAACACCCGGGTTTTCCAGGACGCCCACAATGGGGTAGACCCGGCCTCAAAAAGTCACTGAGTCTGTGGCATACAGGTGCTGGCCTTCCCAATGACCTGGGGCTGGATGGCGGCCTCCCAACACATCCCCCTCGCACTACCCCTGGGGATACTGCAAATACAAGCTACCATACCACCCCGCAGAGGTATCGGATGAAAATGGATAGACTGACCCGCGAGACCAGCTCGCAGACACTCCCGGCTGTGAGCTGCAGGGAACACCATCGGGACTGCCCGTGCTGCACTCCACATACCCGAATGCATCTTTAACTGGTTGCCGCCAGACGGTGCCATGATGAACTGGCGGTCTTTAAAGCATGTTCCGTAAGCCACTGTAGCCTGCCCTGTTATAATATGTTTATAATGTATTGACCTTGTATGTTTCACCCAATTTAGCACAGAGAAGGGATACTTTCTTGTTTCTGTGAGCCACAGATGCCTGTTAGCAAAGAAACCAGATGACATAGTTCCCTATGTCGGCTTTATGTACCTATGCCTAATTGCTTAGGATACACATAGAGTGAGGCCTGGCCACAGACTAGAACAAGCTCGACCATCAGCCAGCCACATCCCCTGAGACCCCTGTAACACACACGCAGACCTTAAGGCAGCAACATAACTGTGCGCTAAATACTAGTTGACCTTGCACTAACATAAGCATGAAAGGAAACCTGTAGTCTCGTCTCCACTGGTTAGTCTCCATACCAGGCTACAGATATACCCAAGTTTTGTTTTATGTTATTACTATGCAGTTACGTATAAGCCATTAACCTATCTACTAAATACATAAAAAAGTACTAAGCAAAACAGTTCAGCATGTTTACGTTTTAATAACCCATAAAAATGAGGCGCTGGTATCTAGGAAATGTTATTTACAGCTGTGATTTCCCTAACATGTATCTAAAATTGCACATTTCCCTTTTCTTTTTTCTGTATCCCAACTCAATTGCCTCAATAAAAGAAAGATTGACACAAAAAAAAAAAAAAAACTGTTTTAACCATGTTAATGCTTTATGTTGGTCAAACCCCGCTGCAGTTGTTGGGGCGCAGCGGAGCGATATGTAGGTTGTTACCTATAACAAGCACAACAAAAATAAAGAATTGAAAAAAAAAAAAAACATAGCTGACTTTGAGATTCTTTTTTCCAGTTTGGAAGAGTTGCCTAAACTTTAAAATTCTGGTTGAATTTCCAACAATTCACTCTTTGGTCAATAAAACAGCGTCAGGGCCGATCACCAAACTGAGAATTCAGAGTGAATTTCAGATGTAAACTCAAAATATCCAAACTAGAAGTATTCCACGCAAGGGACTAAATCTACCTGAAAAATCCCACAGGGTAATAAACTAAATTAAGAATTCCGAGTGGATTTAATGAGAATTTTAAATTCAAGGTAATAACAGGAAACAGTCTCTAACTCAGCTATGCTTCCAGTTCAGTTAATTTGGCCTGAAATTTGAAATTCCCATTGAATTCTCACTTGGTGAATACCCTGATGATTTATGATGTATAAGGAGTGTCTGCTATCTTCTACCACTAGGGGTTACGGATACAATTTGCTTTCCGTGACACATATTTACTAACTACTAAACTATGGGGCATCATTCTACATATTATTTGTGAACCAGTCGCCTTTTTGTAGTTTATCGACGGGAAAAGGGAAAAGTCATACTGAATTGAAGTGCCCACCTAGGAAAACTGTTTTACTTGGCAATGTCTTATTGCATGCATTGTTATATAATACTTTAACCCCTTAAGGACACATGACATGTGTGACATGTCATGATTCCCTTTTATTCCAGAAGTTTGGTCCTTAAGGGGTTAAAGGGGGTGGTATAATACCACAAAATGTATCTCTGGTACAAGTGAAGTAAATCACTGTATGGATCGAGCAGCGATTTTGCATAGAAACACTGTTTACATACTCACCATCAACCCTCGCCCAATGTCACCAATAGGCGGACGTGTACCTGGGCATATACTGGAAATAACATTTGTTGCTGCTGGTCCCTATTCTAGGCATCCTGATTTTGGCATGACTATATTATCACATCTCACAGCAATATGTAAAGGCCAGAAATTAAAGATTAATTTGAAGGGAAAAAAAAATAAATCTACATTTCCATTAAATTATAATGATTGAACTTTTGATTGCTCATTCACT
This sequence comes from Pelobates fuscus, assembly GCF_036172605.1. Lineage (NCBI taxonomy): Eukaryota > Metazoa > Chordata > Amphibia > Anura > Pelobatidae > Pelobates > Pelobates fuscus. The sequence goes on from NC_086317.1 coordinate 21,670,399, forward strand.
TGTTAAATGAAGATATAAAAAATATAATTCATAGTTTTAGTCCTTTTTATTTTGTATCTGTTAACATATTCTGCCTGACAGATATTTGCTATAGTATTTCCAAAATGGACAATTATAACCATACAAGCTCTTATTAAAACGTTCTACGGAATCTCGTATCAATTATTCACTCCTAGTGGTATTTATTTATCCTTAGTTCTCTTCGTAAGTAAAACTGACATTTATCAAATAAATCAATAAAAAGCTAGCAGTACATGCTTCGTCTTACTAATTTTCCTTGTATTAACCCTAATTAATTTACTGTAGAAATCCCCTTTAATGTTCAATAATAAAATAAATAACTGTGGCTGTATCGAGCTATTGTTTCATTATTTCCCATTAAAAGACAGATAAGGTCATGCTGTATTTGGCATTGGTGTCTGTGCAGCTGGGCTAAGATTAAATAAAGCAGACTTCGGAAATAAAAACCAGATCCTCTCTCCAGTAATAAAAACAGAACAGTCAGAGCGAGGAGTAAACAAGGATATGCATATTATTTATCAATTAATCCAGGGAGCTGGCATTAGTGCAGTTTGAAAGCAATTTTCACATTGTCCCTGCGCAATCTAAAGGATACTCAAATGTGATTGGCACAATCTATAGTTTGATTTAAACTTTGTTGTTGGGTGGCATTTTTGTTGGGGTTTTTTTTGCTGTAAAAACCCAGATGTTTCATTTTTTGGGCTTATTGAACAAAACAAATTATTTAAAATAAACGAAAACATTAGTGAAATGAAAGCACCCTAGATAGCTAACTTTACCCCTGCCTACACATTACACACAGAGTTACCCTCTATGTATTAAAGGACGCCATCCCCTGAGTTCGGAACATCAGATCATGCACTTTCAACTTCCTTATTATATATCCAAAATATTTGTTCGGGTAAGTGGAATACAGACACTCTGAATTACTCTTAACTCTTAACTTTTGATACAGGTCGCTTTTCGAAGCACTCATTTTGCCCATGAAGGAACATAACTTAAAAGAGCACTATAGGGTCAGGAACACAAACATGTATTCCTGAACCTATAGGGTTAAAACCACCATCTGGCCCCCCTGGCCCTCTCTTGCCACCCTAAATATAGTAAACTCTTACTTGTATTCAAGCTTGAAGCTGCTGGCTCTGCCCCTGTCTGCCTGCAAGCTGTCTGCTGACATCATCAGAAGTGTTGTTCTGAGCCAATCACAGTGATTCCCCATAGGACTGGATGAGACTGTGAAGGAGGCAGATCAGGGGCAGAGCCAGCACAAGTCAAACACAGCTCTGGCCAATCAGAATCTCCTCATAGAGATGAATTGAATCAATGAATCTCTATGAGGAAAGTTCAGAGACTGCATGCAGAGGAAGGAGACACTGAATGTTTGGATGCATTTTAGGCAGCCATGACCCAGGAAGGATCTCTAGCAGCCATCTGAGGAGTGGCCAGTGAAGTTATCACTAGGCTGTAATGTAAACACTGCATTTTCTCTGAAGGTAATGTTTCTACTCACCAGAACAAATTCAATAAGCTGTAGTTGTTCTGGTGACTAAAGGGTCTCTTTAACTGTAGCACTGTGCGCCAGTGTGGCCGACACGTTCATAATCCATCAAATCGGTGCTGTAAACCGGTGCTTTCTTCTAATATTACCCTGTTGTAATTGGACACAATCTTACAAGGTTATTTACTAAAATGAGAATTCTAAGTGAATTGAAAAAGATTTTCAAATGTAAGTCCGAAATAGTCAAACTGAAAAAATTCTTTAATTCAACTTTGGCCTAAAAGTGAAAATTCACTTTGAATTCTCACTATAGCAAATAACGCTGTTAGACTTTCACATTTGGCTACTTTTTGTAACTCCGGGAAGATTAAATGGAATACTAGCTGTCTGAACGGCAGGGGAATAACCCGTGAAAGCAGTAAGGCGAGAGCTCAGCTATGACTGACCAGTAGGTATGGCCGATACCTTGCTCAATAATTGTATGCAAATATGTAAATTATTTTTTGTAAATAGCCCCATAAGACTTATATAAGTATTCATAAAAAAATCATTATATTCAAGAGCAAAAAATATATAGTCTGTTTATCCCGACTTAGGTTTTAGAGGTAGAGTGTTAAAATAAATATTGTTTTTTGTTTCCTTTTTGTGGGGGAAAAAAAGTTTGACTTGAAGCCGTCGGCACATTTCTATGTGAGGTCATGTGATGGTTTAGAAGTCCAAATAACCACTTTGATTAATAAACCTGATTGCTCAACTCTACATCTCTGATGCGTCGCCTCCTCTGCAATCATAACATGTCTTGGCTTCATCCTTGTTGAGTCCTACTTGAAGCAAAATTGTTTATTCTTTCCTTCTGTTCTGTAAAATGAATTTCATATTTCATAAATATGTTGCAAAATATTAGATGGCCAAAGAGAGACACTCACTTTAGAGAGTATTGCTGAAGAAGTGGTCACGGTGGGCTATTCTGGGACCTTTCCATAGCATGGTTACACAACATTCAATGAGCATCTAAATCAATTCCTTGTTTAATGAGTGCATATCGCAGAAGCAGCTAAAACTGGAAGATTTGGCAAGAATTTCACATTTATCTTTATTATATATTTTTGTATTTTTTATTTATGAAGTTTCAACTGATTGATTCCAAGATGGGATCTGCTCTGTTGTAATGAGTATTTTCCCACACTGTTATAAAGTCTCAGACAGAATGGCCCATGATAATGTGGATGGAGATGGTTCGGGAAGTCATTAGAATTTGTGCTAATCTGGCTAGACATTGTATGCTCTTATAATTCAATGCGGAAGTCCGTTCAGAACATGATTCTAGTTTTTTTTTTTTTTTTTTTTTATAATTCTTTATTTTTGTGTGCACATGTTTTACATAGCATCTTTCAATGCCCCAACAGCACTAATCAGGCAGTTAATTAGACATTTCCAAGTTACAAGGCATTCGAGTATTCTGCACATTTAGTTTTGTTAAGCATGGTAGATTAGATTACAAGCTAAGTGAAGCTAGAGTTAGTTAACATTAGGTACACTATGCAGATGGCATTCAGAGATATTGCCGCTGAGGTCTGACAGATAAGCCTAAACATAGTGTGAAAAAATAAAATAAAAATAAAGATAACACATGGAATTCCTACTTAGCATTGATCTGATAAGCAATGTATAGCGCTGCCGAAAATCTAGACCTAGACTGAAGAAAGACAGTGTTATTTATGAGAGGAGTGATAGCAGGTCATAGAAGGTAAAGACAGGAGGCGTATGCTGCATAGATAGTATTATTTATGCTAAACAGACAGGATCAATTGTCCGCCGAGTTACCGCTCCGTACCATTACACTGCTTGTAAGTGATAGTCCCCTCACTTCTCCGTGCAAAAGGTATATTATATGCTGGCTGACCATGTAGCTGACCAAGAGAGAGCAGGGGGAGGACAGTCCTTAGCTGGAGTGATGAATGCTTGCTTGTGTAGGTATGTGTCGGCAAATGCAGGTGGGGTGTCGCTGTTGATTCTGTGTGGAATCGTTCATGAGTCAGACTGAGTAATAGGCTGTAATCAGAAATGCCAAGTGTTAGGCTCCACTGAGTTCTCACCGGAGGGATCATGCTGTCTTCTGCATGGTGTTGCTGAGCTGCTTATGCAGTAGGCTTGCTGTGTCTCGTGGCTCACCCTTCTCCAGCCTGATGTTGCTGTGAACGGAGGCTTGATTCGAGGGCTGGTCTGGTATGCTCCACTCCGACAGCCCCAGTCTCTGCTTGAGCGACCGCTCGTGCCTCCAGTTCCGGTACCAGTTCTGGCCGGTAACGGGATGCCTGGCTGATGGTGTGTGCCTGGGGCTGCGGTTCGAGGAGCGTCCTCAGAGGGCTCAAGACCAGGAGACCAGGTCCAGATCCTGGGTATGCGAGTCAGGTAGGCTGGGAGTTTGCCGTGGTGTGTGGCAAGGCTCTGCTGCTGTGTTCCCTTGTAGTGAGGAGACAGGACTCGGGTACTCTTCTTGCACGCCGGCGATGTGTGTACTTGCGCCCGGTGTTGCAGGCCTTGTACACGCGCTCAGGCATCCTGCTGTGCCGCCTGAGCTCCCTCCAGTGGGGGCCAGGATGACCCCCCCGGCCCAAGGGGGGGGGGACCGGGGCCTGTGAGTCGCGCTGCAGGGTTGTGGCATGGCGACCAGGCTTTTGAGTAGGGCAGCGGCCGTCTGCCCCGCGTCTTCCCCAGGTAGGCCGCAGGCTCTGAAGTCTCGTACCTCTGGGGCCCCGAAACTCCCGATCTCGGGGTCTGCGGTGGTGCCAGCCCTCTCCTGCATGCTTATGTGGGCTATTCCTTCCAGTTTTCGGCGGCATGCCCATGCTTTTTATCGGTTGGAGGTAAAATTAGTTGGAGCCTCAGGGCCATGCGACCGGTCAGCATGGCGGTCAGGCCCCGCCCCCCAACATGATTCTAGTTTATAGCTTATCTGGCCTCTGGACATTTAGTGTATATACAAAAAAGAAATTGTGGTTAGACCAAACATGATAAATCTCATGTTTAAGGGGAGTGGGGACCATGCTGTCCCACCACAATTTATAGAGCACCTAACTATATGCTCTCAGAGAGACTTCAACTTCCAGATCAGAACCAGCTGATATTACAAACAGGTCGAAAGTCCGTGGGTGGGTTCTGTTCCTCTTCATCCTTTTGGATCATATACCATGCTCTGGTTTAAGAAAGCTAAACAAAAAATACCTGCAATTAAAATTGCATCCATTGCTAAGTGTACCTGCAGAAACGCTAAATAAAGTCTGAACGCGATGCCTGTTTAAAACACGTGCTGTGGTTGCTATGCGTGGAGAGCTGAAGGGCCACCTCTGGAATGTCTCACCTGCTCTTCCTGTCACCGAATTCTTTGGCACCGAGTCTATGCAGAAGAATTGATTGACAGGTGGGATAAAGACCTATTTCCAAATATTGTGCTTTGCTCGATCTATACATTTGTTAGCAAACCTGCTAGCACAATGTATAGATAGAATTCTGGACTGTAATTGTTATCACTCTCAGCCAGGCCAATATTAGAACTTGATGTGTTTTAACTAGTGTATAATTTGGCATATCTATCTAAAAATTGCTAATGTATGCCCCTCCGCCATAACCATACCTCCTACTAGCTTTTTCTGCTGCTTAGCTAAATTTCCCAAATATTGCCTGGACCGTCCTAAGCTGCTCCCTCGTCTCACCTTATCGTTCCCCTCTGCCCACTAATTAGCTGCAGTTCACAATCTCGGTCCTAGCTGCTGTGCCCATCACTCACATGTTAATGATGCTGCCAAGAGAAGAGAAACTGGACTCCTGCTGCTCAAACAGCTTTACACACTAATCCAACTTCCCTTCTGATACCATACCTCTCAACGGTCCCTATTAAGGAGGGACAGTCCCTATTTTGAGGTCAATTCCCTCTGTCCCTCTTTACTCTCCCAATGTCCCTATTTTCTAAGATTTCCATATTGTTTATGTCTCTGAGTGTATAACAGAGCTCCACTGCAACAATACTCCCAGTAATGTGTATGACAGAGCTCCACAGCAACAATACTCCCAGTAATGTGTATGACAGAGCTCCACTGCAACAATACTCCCAGTAATGTCTCTGAGTGTATAACAGAGCTCCACTGCAACAATACTCCCAGTAATACAATTAAAGGAATTACTACCATACAATCTAACCACACCATACAATACAATGAAAGGAATTACTACTAGAGATGTCCCGAACAGTTCGCTGGGAACTATTCGCTGGCGAACATAGCTTGTTCGCGGTTGCTGCGGCGGGCGAACATATGCGATGTTCGGTCCGCCCCCTATTCGTCATCATTGAGTAAACTTTGACCCTGTACCTCACAGTCAGCAGACACATTCCAGCCAATCAGCAGCAGACCCTCCCTCCCAGATCCTCCCACCTACATGACGAATAGGGGGCGGACCGAACATCGCATATGTTCGCCCGCCGTGGCGACCGCGAACAAGCTATGTTTGCCGGCGAACAGTTCCCGGCGAACTGTTCGGGACATCTCTAATTACTACCATACAATCCAACCACGTCATACAATACAATGAAAGGAATTACTACCATACAATCCGACCATACCATACAATACAATAAAAGGAATTACTACCATACATTCCAACCACACCATACACTACAATGAAAAGAATTACTACCATACAATCTAACCACACCATACAATACAATGAAAGGAATTACTACCATACATTCCAACCACACCGTACAATACAATGAAAGGAATTACTACCATACATTCCAACCACACCATACACTACAATGAAAAGAATTACTACCATACAATCTAACCACACTATACAATACAATGAAAGGAATTACTACCATACATTCCAACCACACCATACAATACAATGAAAGGAATTACTACCATACATTCCAACCACACCATACAATACAATGAAAGGAATTACTACCATACAATCTAACCACACTATACAATACAATGAAAGGAATTACTACCATACATTCCAACCACACCATACAATACAATGAAAGGAATTACTACCATACATTCCAACCACACCATACAATACAATGAAAGGAATTACTACCATACAATACAGTGAATGCACTTGCTTGCTCATTTCATGCCTTGAATTCAGTAGCAGATGCTCTCTCTGGGCACATCATGCCTGCTCAGCATGGCTCATATATCCGAATTTAACAACTATCAAATATTCCTCGGGACCAGAGCACTTCCCAGCCTCTAGATGTCTTTACAGAGATGCCTGCACACCTTCCAGAAAGGAAACCGGGGAGATGGTGGAAGGGATAGGAATCACTGCCATATAAGCTTTTATAATCCCACGCTAGGCCTCCATTTTTAGCGTAGGTTTTGATTATATGCCCCCCCCCCCCAGTCAAGCTCATTTAACCTGACATATCATTATCATGTTTTATATTGGGCCACTATCAATATGTTGATACTGTGTAGCTCCCTATGTGATGGATCCTTAAAATCCACAATCGTAGTAATAGTAATAGGGTATGTTCTACATATTCTATGACGCAGTATGTTGAAAGTTTATCAATACAAAATGATAATAGGGTTGAAAATGTTCTGTTTATTTTGGGGTGTTGTATGTATTTTATATTCTCCCTCTGTGACTGAACCGTCATTGCTGGGCCCACATCGCTGCCTCCGACCCGATAGATTTTTAAATTATGGCTTTCTCCATCCATTGACATAGAGGTCCCCAGTGCCATATACGTAAATCCCCACAGCCCACTCAGCCTTCAGGAGCCGGCACTGTCCTGGTCCTACAGCAGAACCTTGCCTTCTCACTCTGCATTGGCCTGTGGATACCAAGCTCCAAATCAAAGCTTTTCTAAAGTCCACTCCTGTACCTTCCAGGAGACTGTGTTACTCTAGCTTCATATCAAAACCTTACCAACACCCTGTACCCATGAGGAACTGTGCTATTCTTGCTCAAAATCAAAGCCTTACCAACACACCATACAATACAATACCTTTTGAGGAGACTGTGCTACTCTAGATCTTTATCAAAGCCTTACCAAGGCCCTAGGGTCTGCACTCTCAATTAGCCTGTGGATACCAAGATTCATATCAAAGACCCAGCATGGCTCTCTCCCTCATTGGCCTGTGCAGCTCCAACTCTTTATCAAGAGACCCATAATGACCCCATATCTTAATCAGAACCTCATCTCTCACTCTCCTGTGGCTTGCAAGGACCCAGCTTGTTTTAGAAGCCCACCAAGGATTTCTCATCTTCCAGTGGCCTCATATCAGAACCTCCCGGAGACTCTCTCTTCAGCCTCCTATTGTCAGAAGGTTTGCAGCTGTGTGCTGCTGTCCTATGTGTTTATAGATGTCGTATGGGTATTCATCACAGTGCAGGTTTAGGTGTCAGTCTCTATGTGCCCATCAAGGTGTGTCCATGTGTAATAGTGTGACTGTAGCTGTTACACACAGTTTACATTGTAAGCCGTCAGATATGTCGTGGGGTCAGTGATGAAGCACTGTATGTGTGTATGTGCCAGCTATATATTACCCAATCATTCTAATGCCAGTGGGTTACAAAGATGTTTAGTAATAGCAAATTAGATTTTGGCACAACAGCTAATCCAGACACTGGAGAACCAGTGGGCATTTTGGATCTGGACTGCTTATCTGAATGATTTCCGTCTGATATGCCAATAATATAGGTTCTCTCTGCAGTGACACAATTTTACTAAAGGCATATGTCGGTATATTTGAAGGGCATGGTATTGAGCATTTGTACATTCTCTTACTTCCTGTTTTGGCTTAGATAATGGGATATACCAAACAATAATATCCTGCCTGTATGTATGCATGCGTATAAATACTCTAACATTACTTTTTTGGTAAATGGCAAATAAAACCAAATAAACAAAACAAAATCGTTTTGAAATAAGTGTTTGGTGGTTTTCGTTTGAATCTTCAATTAATACATGTATATAAAAAAAAAAAGAATAGACAGAACAATTCTGTTGCAATCTCCTCTCCTCATTATAGAGAATAGATGTTAAAGTAAGGGTAGAATGATATTGATACAGATAAGAGCAGGTATGTATGTCGGTCATTTTTAACTCCTCAGATGGAACTCATAAATGGTTCTACTTTTGAGATGGAAGTCACAATTGGTTCGCATGTTATTTGATTTTGACATGTTATATTGATTACAGCGGCACAGCCTTCCCCAATGCCCCCTGGACACAAGGACATCAAATTATTATTAGATTTTAATTTGTGGTGGGTCATCATATTAATGCCATGTACATAATGTGGGTCCTGAAAAAAGATTAAGAACAGCTGATGTACGTACTGAAATACAAGCAGAAGTAGACTTTATGAAGAGTATAAATTAAATGTTTTCTACCGATATATCTATGATATGCACGGACATAGTAACTATTTGACATATTTTACATATATGATCAATTAGCATATTCTTATTTATCAACTGGTTGTATATCTGATCCTTGTCTACATTTTCTCGCGCATATCTTATTTAGTTCTACAAGATATTATATATGTGAATATGGATTAAATTATACTCACATGTAAAAGAGCCCATGAAATGTCCATACAGATGTTTAAACTGCAATTGGATAAATACTTGCAAAAACATAACATACCGGGATATAATTTCTAATTAGTGGGGTAATAGCTCTTGATTCAAGGAGACATCTGACTGCTATTTTGGGGTCAAGAAAGATTTTTTTCCTAGTTTGTTGCAAAATTGGAAGCGCTTTTTTTTTTGCCTTCTTTTGGATCAACAGCAAAAACATATGTGAGGAAGGCTGAACTTGATGGACGCAAGTCTCTTTTTAGCTATATAACTATGTAACTATGTAACTATGGAATATGGACTTTTGGGGGAAAGTGGATATATCTGGATGGTGTCCAAATAGACATAAACTATTAACTCTCCTCAAAAGATGGCCTACACACACATTTGGATGGTATTCCAGAAGGATTTTTTATTTATTTGATTTAATTTATTTCCTGCAATGTATGTGTGTTTTTTTCACTCTATGGTACAGGCTGAGTTGGTGTATTTTCAGCAGCATATATAAAATACCTTTTATTACAAGCATGCAGTTCATTGTATTCTACCTGAAATATTGTGAGTGTTACAAAATCAGTTGGTACGGGTAATTGGTTCTGCCCCCTGTATTGGCTAACTCTAACATATTGGCAAGGGCTCCCAGTGAATCTGATCAATATGCCACTGCACAATGCACTGTGTAATTTAGACTCAATGCAGGAATAATGTCATTGTATCCGTGACGGCATTAGAAGTATTAAATCACACTTAGCCCAGTTAGTCGTCTAATAAACAATCGGAGTTGGTTAAATCTTATCTCTCATGTAGATGTTAGAAACACCAAAAAGGACCTGTAACTAGTAGTATAAATCCATTCCACAATCACAGCCTAAATCCTCCTAAATTTCCTTGGGGTTTCAAGGGTTTATCACCCCATAAAAAAGAAGTGCCAATCCTTTGACAAACTACCTACTAGCACTAGGGTTAGGTAGGCCCTAGGTGCCATTTACCTGTCTTAGCTGTTTGTTTGAGAAAAAGAAGCTGGTGTGTAGCATGTGGCGAAATGTGAAAATTAAGCATTTTCCAGCGTACAGGCCTCTTACAAATCCAATGCTTTAACTCATAAATCTTTCCTGTCATCGCGGTTATATTGGGGTTGGCTGTTACATTTATTACAATAACATGTTGCCTTGTACCATGCAGGGCGATGGATGTTAAATATATTTAATGCCAGAGCACTGAGAATCTCTTTCACTTATCATCCTGACACTCAATGGGTTATATAATTATTTAACACCACATTGGCAGCCCTTTCTAGTAGAGTGTAAGCTCTGCAGGCCAGAACATGCATACTCCAATATGGCCACCCTTCCCTGTACTCTCATTAACAGTATAAAAGAGGTGATGCATTAGCATTATATAAATGCAACCATACATACAGACACAAATACACTAACATTCTCAAATCTGGATGCCAAGTGATCTGTAGTTGTTTTACCTATTTCCAAAATCAAAATGAACGAGTTATTTAGGATATCCTCTCCATCTTCATAATCTGAACGCAATGTATCACTGTACATCAGCCCCTGTCCATCAGCCCCGTATCATTGAACACTTTAACTACTCTGACTGCAAGAGATGCAGCGAGTAAGCATGGTCCTAAATAACTAACACAGGGCTCACGCAGAAGCCTACATTGTCTTGTGGCTAATTCCGTCATATATCAGAGATAACCCACTACATGCTCACTGGCACAGCAGGGCCAAGAAAAGTGCTAATTACCTGACTAGATAGATGCATCACTTCCTTAAGCTCCTGCAAACATTTCAGGAATGCATAGAAAGGTAAATGCAAACATCACTATATAGTACGAGGCACTAGGGCAGTAATAGGCTTGGGTCCTTCCTCGTTAGTGTCAACACTGAAATATGTTGCATTTTCATGTGGCACCGTGCTACGGGTCCAATTATGTCATTGGGTCCCTGGGATTTCCACCTGCTGCACCAATTATATTTTAGACTCCAAACTATGGGACCCTGTGGCTCAAGGCTGTGTTTTATACATCAAGCATCCTCCTGTTTCATGCCATAAAACAAACACTATAATTACTTTGTACCAGAGGGCAAATTTCATCCTTATTAAAGGTGTTATGAGTGAATCGCATCCAGTTATTTAAACAAATGAATTAATCAAATGTGTGTACATTTAAAAAAAATAACATAACATTTAGTTATTACATTTAGAATGTTATTCCCTAATCAGTGGATTACATTGTCAACTGACAGGCAAAATGTAAAATTTGTGGTACCCATATGGTATAAATTTTAAAATTCAGTTTCAGATAATTCACACCAATTCGCTGTCTGTTGAATAAAGCATTTGGAAAAATAAACTTCAATAATGTCTCACGTAATATAATATCAGACTTTTTAAATATTTATTATCTATAACACGTTTAATTTCCTGATAAAAAAGCGGAATCGTAGGTATCACTTTTGTCACCCGGTGAGCACATCGCAGAAATAAACCGCCATCGCGCCAAACCACAACTACCTTCAGAACCCTTACAGAGATTACAAGAGACATAGAACTGTATTTTAAAAAGAACACGTTATTTTATGACTGCAGTGAAAAAAATTATCCTCTCTCTTTCACTATAACATTAACCAACGAAAAAACAAAACAAAATAAAAAAACAGAATTCATTACCTCCATGGCTTTGATCTCGACAAAGTCTTCTCTGCAGAAAAGTTTAAACGTTTCTGTGCCAGTGGGCTAATGCCTTGTAGGTTCCTCTTTCAGATTGCTCTTATTGACCCAGGGGGTTACCACACAGGTCTCAGTAAGGAGCCTCTTCACCACCTAGTCCTGCTAAACTGGAGAGAGCAGGAAGGAGGGGAGGGGAGGCAATCAGTGTTTAAATTTAGACTCAAATCTAAACAGATACTGTATGTCCCAGAGTACAGAGCTGAGTCGAGGGGGTGAGAGGGAGAGACAGAGGAAAAAAAAGAAACAGCAGCCACTGAACTGCCCATACATGGGGACACGATGCATCTATTTCCTCCTAATCTTTTTATTTTCTCCGCCCCAGTTTTTTTTTTTTTTTTTTTACTTTTGCCAAACTCTGTTGAAACTATTTCGAGCAAATAGTAGTAAAGTTCAAACTGATGGAAAGTGAAATGTGACTGTCACGTCAAGAAGAGCGATTTTGTGTTTCTGGCAACAAAATGAAAAGAGAGGCAGATTAAAACATGCCTTTATTTGTAGCCCATTCTAGAGATGTTTAATATTCTAGATCATATATCAGTGACAGTATACTATGTTGTTTCTCATTGCAGCCTGTAGTAGAATTACACGTGGTTTGCATGCAGGTATGTTTTGCTTTGGAGAACTCAGTCGCAGGGGCTGGAATTTAACTTCTATAAATAAGTACCCAGGATCAGCACGCCTTCAAAAAAAGAACCATTTATAACAACACCGCTAGGTTAAGCCGAGTTAGGAGGTTAGAGTAAGGTTAGCGTTAGGATAGAAGCTAGGGTTAGGGCTAGGTGGGTTTAGATTTAAGACAAACGAATGGTCATGTGGAACCTGCTTTCATAAAAGCTTTAACATTAAGTTAAGGGAACGGCTGGCTGAGAGTGATAGCAGTTCCAAACAGCAGTATCTTGAAGGCCTGCACTCTTTAACCTAATAAACCAAGTTAGAAAGAGGCTGCGATCTTAACGTGTCACTTTAATAATGCCCGGGTTTTTATCTAAAATTTTGTATATTTTTACATTCATGGATTTTTTTTTACATATTTCGGATAACCTTTTAATGCATGTTAATTCCCATATAGACATTCCGCGACACCCGATTTGGCCGGCCAGATACATTCTTCCCCAGCAATTACAAGTACATGTAGCATGTCATCCATATCACTCCCAGCATTAAGCAGATCAAATAGTACGTCATTTGTGGCTGCTAAAAACTATAAACAAAAAAAACCTTTAATGATATTAGACAAGGAGTGTTGTGACGGAAGTTGATAGATGCCTCTGCTCTGCCTTGAGAGGTAACAGCTGGACCCTCTTTCTGGATTAGCTGCACGACTCAGACTGAGGGGTGGATGAGAAGATTTTTCAAGTTCACCCAGGGATCGGAGAGGCTGACTTTCAGGACGTGAGTTGGCCCTTGTCTTTATACACCCTGAAACAGGTCACTTGGGCAGACTAGATGGGCCGAATGGTTCTTATCTGCCGTCACATTCTATGTTTCTAGGACAGACACGGTCCCCTCTGCCTAGGTGTCTCTGGACACTGTCTTTATCGAGACACATATGATCTCTGAAAGTGACCATCTCTTGTTCTCTCACCGAAGTACATTCTATTGCAGCATTTACAGCGTTGGCCAAATCAGCATATGTAAGTTTTTTAAAAAGGCCATACCCCGTCTGCACTGCTGCCTTGTGAGCACCTTTACCACAATACCTCGGGTGTGCTCAGGCTCACAGTAATATCTGATTGGGTCTTTCTTCATAGTACCATACAGACAGCTTACGTATGTATGGCAATGCCGGGGTTAAACTCATTTACATGCTGTATCCAGTGTGCCAGGCAAGGCATGCAAATGAAAATAAAATAAACTAGTGATATAAAAAATAATAATAATAAAAAATAATAATAATATTATTAGCACAATTAGTAGCAAACCTTTAGTTAGCTGTGCAGGTGTGAAAAATCTCAAAGGTGATAATTCCTTCTTAACAACCTTTGCTTAATACAAAGTGTAGCCTTTAGCAACTCTCAGCTCAACCCGTGACGTACTTTGAAAATAATGTGGAGAAACAAGTTGTCAACAACATAAATGGAATTTTCAGTCTGTAGAAAAGGAGAAAATATTCTATATTATCTATAGAAGTTAAATTCCAGCCTCCAAAGCAAAACATACCTGCATGCAAACCACGTGTAATTCTACTACAGGCTGCAATGAGAGACAACATAGTATACTGTCACTGATATATGATCTAGAATATTAAACATCTCTAGAATGTGCTACAAATAAAGGCTGCAATGGCAACGACAAATGACTCTGATTACATGAGCATAATATCCAAGCAAGGGTACCACCTATACATCAATCTGTAAAGGGACAGCAACTCACCATCACCACTATATCACACTGCAGTGATGATGGTGCCAGGAATGCGCAGGGCCATCATATGGTAAGGAGTCAGTCTGTTTCCAGCCTCCTTCTCTGATATATCTAAATTAGAAATGTCCCTTCTACAATATATATATAAATTCTGCCCCTATTAGTACACAAGAACACAAGTCTGGGCAGAAGGATAGAACTGAAAGCCAGACTGGAGGGCCAGATGAGTTTTGTGTCAAACCATTTAAAAAGTAGTTTGATTACCCATCATAGGATTTTGCCAGGGAACCATAACCACTAGTGAAATTAGAGCATGACACGTACTAATTGGCATTATGTCAAACTTTTGTGAAAGAAATTTCAATTTACTAACTGATGTAACTTTGCAGGAATGCCAAACGAAACAACGTTCTAACTGGAGTAACAATTGGAAACCATTGAAATGCCAGTCGATATTTACTAAAATGTGTTGTGTCTTCACATCTCTCACTCGCACAGATGCTACGCCTAGTGAGACCATAAAAATAGCATAACTGGGCGAACGGAACTGCACCAATGAACTTTTGGAACTGCAAGTGAATGTATTTATTAATTAAACTAATAAATGCTGGGATCTGTGAGACCTCAGTTCGTCATTCAAGGGCGAAAAATAGCTATCTCACACTGAAAGTCCCCGTCAGCTCTCTGTAACCCTAAATAAAAGAAAAAAAGTGGAGTCAGATAAAATAAGGTTTAACTGTCAAAAATATTTATTTTTAACGTAATTTAAAAAATAAAAATAAAATACTATTCTATACTGCTAAAGACAGTTGATGTTTTGATTGAAGTTATTTTCTTAATTCTTTTTCTAGCCTTAATATAGTCCTCTCCCATCTTAGCCAGGGAAGGTGTCACTAGGGCTGCGTAAACAAAGTAATTTAACTCCAAAGTGATTTAACTCCGATGATACTGCTGGTGGATGATCGCTACACCAAAACCGCTTAATTAAGCGAAATTTCTTTTGGTCCTGAATGTGTCCCTTTAACAACAGTGTATACCACAATGCATCCTATACAGAGCATATATGAACTCAGACAAGAATTAAATGAACAAGGTAGTTCCCCCAGTCTGCAATTATAGATATGTAAGGTAGGAGCTGAAGGTGTTAATAACACTTTACTGCAAATATTTAGCAACAACCACAAATTAAATTAGCTCTAACTTAGAAAACGTGTAGGACACCTTCCACTTTTATTGTTAAAATGGAACTGTCACATGTCGGATTGTTTTCGCACAGCTTGTGAACTAATGCTTTGGTATTGTTCTTTTTTTTTTTAATATCTAAACTATTTAATTTTTTGCTTTTTAAAAATTTACATTGTCTGCATTGTACACTGTCCTTTAACAGATCATACCATGCAAATTAACATAAACAGTGACTTACTGTACACGTGGGCACGTGCCCATCTGTGGCACTATTGAAAGTCTGCGGTATTTCTCTGCTGAGGCCCACGCACATATGAATGCATGTGGATCATCATGGGGCAATATCATCATCCTGGACTTAAAATGCTCTGGCTATAGAGTTTGTCCTTTACTTTTCTTTTGTCTCCTCTGAATTACTGAATTACCACAGTGAGAGATTTAATAGTATTTGCTAGGGTGAGGAAATGAACTGTCATTTGAAGGGCGCGGGGCCTGACCTCAATGGCGGATAGTAGCATGTCCAGAGAGCTCCTCACTTGTTGAGTATTCTTTCTAACTCAAATATTCACCCATTACCGCTCTCTGCACTACGTTGACTGTGGTTCAACTCACCGTTTACTGGCAAACCTGACTTGATGCAGTGTCGCCTGGTGAATAATTAGAGCAGGAGAGGAGAGAAGATCTCCTGGTCTTGAGTGAACTGGGCCCATGTGTTGTTCCTCAGGTGTCCCATTACCCCACCCCCTCTGGACTGATGGGGGTTATCCCGGACTACCCCTCAGAGGCCCTGCTGTTTCACCACAACCTACGAGCGTTGTCTAAAATGGCGGATGCCTCGAGTCCCACTGTTCTATATTCAGAGCAAGCCGACATCTCCTCTCGCCTGGACAGAATCTTTGCCGCGTTTTGGCAGAAGCTCCACCAGCGTCAGCAGGCAACTGCTCAGCAGGAAGCATACTCACCATGGAGACTGCTGGAAAAACTCCAGCACAAGTCATCAGTTCCAATCCTGACTCTGGCCCATTGCCGATAGTAAAGAGAACGGCCCGCAAGATAGTGAAATCTTTCCCTGGCCCACGACACAGCCCTGATGCTCGGGGACCACACCATGGATCTCCCAAAGGAACTGTGAGAAGGGAAAAGAAGAACACCGGGGATGCCTCTCCTCGCTGCTTGGAGGCTGCTCCTCATGACGCCTGGGCCCTCAAATCTACCAACTTGCTCTGATGCACGGCACTCAAATCTGCCCCAAAGGGAGTCGGTTGAGCCGAGGACTGTGAGCTGCCCTCGGAGAGTGAAGAATTGCATCAACACACATTTGTCTTACACTGTCGCATGGCATTTGTTTGTTTGTGTATTTGGTTGTTTTCTTTATTTCCTTATTTAGTTGTGGATGCCTTACTCATTTAATGTGCCCACATTGCTGTTGACCGAAGCGGGGTTTCCTGGGGGGTACAAGCACAAATATATAATTAGATTTAATAATTTGTCTTATGCTTGTGAATATTCTATGTCCATGTCCGTAATCAAACCTATGAGCTCATTGATTTCTAAAGGCTTTGGACATGTGATATCTTTTGTTCCATCCTCACGTTCTATACCATAAAACCAGTGCATACATTGCAAGACATCGCTGAATCTGCTACAATGTCACTAACGTCTCTTGATATAATGTCTTTACCAAACTATTCGACATTGCACTGCAAAAATAAAGAATTACTTTAAAAAAAAAAAAAATCACACTGCAGTAAACTCAGAGTGAACACAGCAGCCAAACTAAAAAACATAGGTGACATTTTTCAATTTTGCTAATTTGGAATAAAAATTTTAATTACAAAAAAACAACCCAAAAAACCCCCTGTAATTTGAAAAAAAGGTTTAGTGGTAAAATCCCAGTTACTGATTGTCACTGTTCTGTAAGCAGGTTCTAATTGTAGTTCTACTAGAATCTAAACGAAAATAAACCAGAGGTTGTCTCAGCGAGCTAAAGGAAGCTTGTTGAGATATTATCAAATAACTGCCTTCCGCTTTTGGCATTAACAAACCTTGCCTCATATAGAGCTCAGGAAGTGAAATTGCAGGTGTTCACAGATCACCACCCTGCAGAACACAAACTAATATAGAAGTATTTATGGCTTCTGGTAACAAATTATTTGGGACCCAGTTCTGATGGACCCAGACATCTGACCTGCCACTGTAGGCTATGGTGCGTGGAGGTCCTACATCCGATTCTCACTACACATAAAGTTGCTCATATCTGACACACTTTGCAATTATTTCAGCAGCTTTAAACCCACCCCTCTCCACCAAATGTCACGGGTAGAAGCTAATACTCTCCCTGCCTGTCCAATTCCCTGTACAGCCTGTTTCTGCTGGCCGTGTCAATTGTAAACAGGTCTCACATTTTCGGATATAGACTCCTTAGCCTAAGCATCAGCAGTATCTGCAAATATAGCTAAATTCCCAAAAGTTTCATTGTCATTACGGGCAACTAGTGATGTCCCGAACGGTTCGCTGGTGAATAGTTCCTGGCGAACATAGCGAACATAGCGTATTATACATTATCCCCCCATAGCCAGTAACCTGTGTTTATTATACATTATCCTCCCCATAGCCAGTAACCTGTGTTTATTATACATTATCCCCCAATAGCCAGTAACCTGTGTTTATTATACATTATCCCCCCCATAGCCAGTAACCTGTGCTTATTATACATTATCTCCCCCATAGCCAGTAACCTGTGTTTATTATACATTATCCTCCCATAGCCAGTAACCTGTGTTTATTATACATTATCCCTCCCATAGCCAGTAACCTGTGTTTATTATACATTATCCCCCCATAGCCAGTAACCTGTGTTTATTATACATTATCCCCCATAGCCAATAACCTGTGCTTATTATACATTATCCCCCCATAGCCAGTAACCTGTGTTTATTATACATTATCCTCCCATAGCAGTAACCTGTGTTTATTATACATTATCCCCCATAGCCAGTAACCTGTGTTTATTATACATTATCCTCCCATAGCCAGTAACCTGTGTTTATTATACATTATCCTCCCATAGCCAGTAACCTGTGTTTATTATATATTATCCCCCCATAGCCAGTAACCTGTGTTTATTATACATTATCTTCCCCATAGCCAGTAACCTGTGTTTATTATACATTATCCCCCCATAGCCAGTAACCTGTGTTTATTATACATTATCCCTCCCTGTTGGAGATAGATGACCAAAAATAGCATGTCGGAGATAGACGACCAATAATAGCATGTTGGAGATAGACAACCAATAGCGATGTCCCGAACGGTTCGCTGGCGAATATATGCGATGTTCGGTCCGCCCCTTATTCGTCATCATTGAGTAAACTGTGACCCTGTACCTCACAGTCAGCAGACACATTCCAGCCAATCAGCAGCAGACCCTCCCTCCCAGACCCTCCCACCTCCTAGACAGCATACAATTTTGATTAATTCTGAAGCTGCATTCATTTTTAATTTTTTTTCTTTAATTTATTTTTTTGTGTGTTTGTGTTTATTATACATTATCATCCATAGCCAGTAACCTGTGTTTATTATCCATTATCCCCCATAGCCAGTGACTTGTGTTTATTATACATTATCCCCCCATAGCCAGTAACCTGTGTTTATTATACATTATCCTCCCATAGCCAGTAACCTGTGTTTATTATACATTATCCCTCCCATAGCCAGTAACCTGTGTTTATTATACATTATCCCCCCATAGCCAGTAACCTGTGTTTATTATACATTATCCTCCCATAGCAGTAACCTGTGTTTATTATACATTATCCCCCCATAGCCAGTAACCTGTGTTTATTATACATTATCCTCCCATAGCCAGTAACCTGTGTTTATTATACATTATCCTCCCATAGCCAGTAACCTGTGTTTATTATACATTATCCTCCCATAGCCAGTAACCTGTGTTTATTATACATTATCCCCCCATAGCCAGTAACCTGTGTTTATTAGTGAGTGAATAATATAATACATATGTTCAGGAACAAATTAGTAATATATGTAAATCGGGTTCATGCAAAGAGGGTGAAAAGGTATTAAAGAAAAACACACTTATTGCATCAAATTTACAAAGCCAAACTTTTAAAAGCTTTCTTCTTTCTCGGGATGAGGAATGTATCGGTTGTAGACTGAGGATTTCCATCTGCCCAATCTTTTAATAATATGCACTGGAGTGTCAGTGTTGAAGGAGACCGAAGCTGCCCTATTCTAAATGAAAGACCCGAGACATGGATACAACCCAATCTTAGGAGTAGTGTTCTGATGTAGAAGATGAATTTAGCCGTAGTCAGAGGGATTCAGTGAGAGTAGTGGTGAAATGTGTGTGGCATGACTGAGTGTGGGTAAGTAAGAGTCAAGTATTTTAACTGGGCACTAGTTCTAGGTGGGATGAAGTGGTATAGCGGATGGATGAGTAGTTTGGTTCGTTTTAGAGGTTTGTAGAGAAAGTACATAGTGATCATGATTTTTAGCGCTATCCAATATTTTTAAGGTGGTCCCAGTGCCACCACTCATATCTGGTGTCACAATAGCTTGCATTTAAAAAAAAAAAAAACTTTTTTGACTGTAATATAATAGCAGTCAGTTTCCTTCACACGTGTGCGTTTCAGGGCCTGCCAGGGCACAGTGTCACACCAGTGCAACTCATATCTGGTGTAACAGTAGTGTACATTAAAAAAAAAAAACTAGAAATTTGACTGTGAAATAATAGCAGTCAGTTTCCTTCACACGTGTGCGTTTCAGGGCCTACCAGGGCACAGTGTCACACCAGTGCAACTCATATCTGGTGTAACAGTAGTGTTCATTTAAAAAAAAATACAGGGGGCCTGTTGTCACCTTTTGGGGACCCTTGGTGTTATACGTGGCTGGGTGGAGGAAGAGACCTTCAATGACATCAGTGAGGACAAGGAACAGGACATGGCTAGCTTGGTATCCAACCTTGTGCAAATGGGGAGTTTGCGGTTGTGCAAATGGACTGTTTGCGGTTGTTTGCGGTGCGTTAAATGGGGAGTTTGGTCTGTCACTGTGAAGCGGGCGTAACCCTTACACTACCTGATCGATACAACATCATACCTGATGTTTTAAAGCACGTTATTCCAAACAATTTAGGAATGTTAGGTGATCTATGCCCTTTATGGATTAAAACCAGACTCTGCATCAACTATGTAATTTTCCATGGGAGTTTTGCCATGGATCCCCCTCCAGCATGCCACAGTCCAGGTGTTAGTCCCCTTGAAACAACTTTTCCATCACTATTGTGGCCAGAAAGAGTCCCTGTGGGTTTTAAAATTCGCCTGCCTATTGAAGTCTATGGTGGTTCGCCGGGTACGCCCGTTCGCGAACATTTGCGCAAGTTCGCGTTCGCCATTCGCGAACGGAAAATTTTATGTTCGTGACATCACTACGGGCAACTGCACTGTGGCATGTTTAACTGATTAATTTACATTTTTTTTATAAATATTCACTGTACCGATAGAATGAGAAGGAGAGTATCCCTTTAATTCTGTGCCATTTAAGCAGGCTGTTAAAAGCTACCTACATTTCAAAGTACAGCTGCCATGTCCCCAGCTGGCCAAGTACATATATTATGTTTGCAAGTTAGCCGGACATGAATTTTGACATTTCGATTTGCCTGACAGAGAAATGTAAATTGCTCATGCATTGAAAGGAAGTATTGTGGGGAGGTTTGGATGTGTCACCGTCAATTGTTTTTAGTTTATAGTATTAGAGTTCTAACCTGCTCACAGTTTAACACACAGATATTCAATCTGGATCTGCTGCAAGTGTGTGTTTAGATTGAAATGTATATTTATAATCCCTTATTTAACCAAATCCAAAATCCAGTTATGTGGTTTCACATAAACCCGATACGCAGACTGACAGTAATATTTACTAAAGTGGGAATTGTCCAGAATTTACAGAGAATTCCATAGTTACATAGTTACATAGTTACATAGCTGAAAAGAGACTTGCGTCCATCAAGTTCAGCCTTCCTCACATTTGTGTTTTTTCTGTTGATCCAAAAGAAGGCAAAACCCAGTCTGAAGCACTTCCAATTTTGCAACAAACTAGGAAACAAAATTCCTTGTTGACCCCAGAATGGCAGTCAGATTTATCCATGGATCAAGCAGTTATTACCCTACATTGAAAGATTATATCCTTGAATATTCTGTTTTTGCAAGTATGCATCTAGTAGTTGTTTTAACATCTGTATAGACTCTGATAAAACCACTTCTTAAGGCATAGAATTCCACATCCTGATTGTTCTTACAGCAAAAAAACCTTTCCTTTGCCTTAGACGAAATCTTCTTTCTTCTAGTCTAAACGCATGACCTCGTGTCCTATGTAAAGTCCGGTTTGTGAATAGATTTCCACGTAATGGTTTGTATTGGCCACGAATATATTTGTATAATGTTGTCACCTCTCAGGTGACATCTTTCTAAACTAAAGAGGTTTAAATTTGTTAACCTTTCTTCATAGCTGATATGTTCCATTCCTTTTATTAATTTTGTAGCCCGCCTCTGCACTTTTTCTAGTGCCATAATATCCTTCTTTAGAACAGGTGCCCAAAATTTCACAGCATATTCAATACGTGGTCTTACCATTTATTTTATAAAGAGGCAAAATGATATTCTTATCCCGAGAATGAATGCCCTTTTTCATGCATGACAATACCTTACTGGCCTTAGCCAATAGCCAATAGCCACTGCTGATTGACATTGCACATTGTTGCATAGTTTGTTGTCTATAACAATTCCCAAGTCATTTTCATGTGTTGTTATCCCTAATTTGCTTCCAAATGTAACAGGAATTCACATTGGAGGCCAAACTATCCGAACTGGCCTTAAATTTGAAATTAAATTAGAATTTACTTTGACTTCCAAACAATTCTTACTTTATAAGGCTATTCCCTGAAGTGAAAATTTTAATTTAAGGCAAAATAACTGGTTTTGTGCACATACACCCTTTTCATTTGTAAAAATTTCCACCCTATACACAATGATGCCTTTAATTTCCATGTCTGCAGTCCTCCAATATAACCCATCTTTCTACCACTTTCTATTTTTTTCTTGTTTTTTTCCCCCTTAATATTTTACATTTAATTACGTTAAATGAGTCATATTACTTGTTTAAAAATGGTGCATTTACAGTTGTGAAACAAATCTGAAAGCTGATTATATTTCTCAGAAAACGTACCAGTATGACAGAGGAGGAAATAAAATGTTTTTTTTTTCATACATGGGAAGAGACACATTTGTGAACCAAATGAACCTCAAGAAAAGGACACAATGTCAAGAATCCGACTTGGGAGGAGTGGTAGTAGATACTTGGAATAGTCTCTGGCGGGAGTAGTGAAAGCTAATATCAATAAAGACATTGTGAATGCTTCAGATATGAATAAGACTATTCTGAATAGGAAATAATTTAAAGGGACACTTCAAGCAGTGTAACTACTAAAGCGTGCTCTAGTGTTTATGGGTCCAAGAGAGCCCTGACGCTCCCCCATTGTGAGCAGTCAAACCATTTTAGAATATCTTGTCTTTTCACCTTGTGCTGCTCCACACCTCCACTACTGACAATGTAGAGCTTGAAGCTCTGCAGGGCTTAGCTCATTGGCTGAGAGCCGTGCACCACTTCTGTTATTATTGGAGCAGACCTTTTTATGGGGTTAGACTTGGGAAACTGGGGATTATTATCCACCCTAAGTATACACTCTATCGTTATAGCTACCCCCTCTCTCTGTCTCTATTCTTTATAACAGACTTTGTGGTCTATTTTGAGCTATTCGGGCTCTACTATTTACGTGCATTCCTCGGTAACATTCCACTTTGTTACCTAGTAATAGTTACTATACTTAGTCTGCACTGCAACTTTGTTTTGTTGCAAGTGATCTGTACCAGAGGTATCCTGAAAACTTATGAACAGGTCCTCTGTGTTTTTTCATGCGTTTTATGTTTCTCTTTTTTTCTTGTAAATGTAGCAATTATATATTTTGTTATACTTGCACTTATTTCATAGATCTAGCATCTACTACTACAACTTTGAACTTCATCCTAACTGAGATTTGATGCAGACCTGCCTATATATATACTGCACTCCTTGTCAGCAAATATCGTTTTTTCCTACATAGGTTACAGGGTGGGCACATGTTTGTTACATTATCTATTATGCATTCCCTGCATTATTGAATTTCACTCCAACTGAGATTTGGAGTGCCTTGCCGGGGTTCTGCATGTACAACCAGTAACCATTGTTTTTGTTGTTTTTCTTGAAATATACTGTTTTAGTGTTGGTGCACGTATATTTGCTACCCAGCCATCAAATCTATATCAGTACGTTTAGTACCTTGTTTCTCTCTCTTGGCTTGTCTTACATTTGTTATATTATAATTGCTAATTGGCCATCAGACCTATACTAGTACATTTAGTACCTTATTTTTCTCCCTTTGTTTGTTTTATATTTTTGTTTTATATTTTTGTACTATTTAAAGTTAAATTTTAAAATCATCCAACTCTATTAAGGGCACTCTAAGTTTTTCTCCTCTTTCCTGTTACTACCTTGGTAGTTTATTGTGGGTTAACCCCATTTTTTGAGTGTTTTTCCCTTAGCTTCCACCTTCTTCTTTCTTCCATTGGCTGAGAGTGATCCACTGATATTCTCAGCCAGTGAGAGGGAGCATAGTTCTGGAGAGCTAATGGAAGCTCGCCGTCTCCCATAGTGGAGGTGGCTAGTGGCACCCAGGGGACACCAGGTAATAAGTAAATCTATTCTAATAGAGCTTGGCTACTTTAAATGGAGGGAAGGGGAGCCAGGTTACTTCCTGCACCATAACCACTACAGTAAACTGGAAATTTGGTTGGTGCTTCACTATGGAGAAGCATTGGATTGGCTGAGATCATTGGGACTGCTTGTCTCAGCCATGGAGTCAGAGCAGCAGCACTGAGACCAGTTTGCCACGAGATGTAAGTTAGTAAAAGGTACCTTTTAAACACATGCAAGGTGCGGATGGACACCGTCAATGTTTCTGTAAGACGATAGAAAGCGTACACTGGAAGTAATGAGGTACTCTAGGAGGGCCAGCAACTAAACTTGTGCACAAATCCAAATGCAGCTGCGACGAACAAGTCAAATTTCTGCTAATCTACACCAAACGAACTGATCCGCCTGACTCCACCGGTAAACCTTGGACCAATCGGGTGTAGAGTAGCTGGAATTCGATTTATTAGTCATAGCTGCAGTGAATTTGTGTAAAAGTCTACATGATTTTCTAAATATAATTCATTTTCTGTACTACTATCAACAAGCAGATCAACTCCATGTCGTTCTTTGTTCATTAACCCCTTAAGGACCCATGACGGACATTTTCCGTCATACTGGCCTTTTGCTTCTGAAGCTGGGTTCTTAAGGTGTTAAACCCACCGGGGTAGATTTTGTTTTTACAGGTCAAACACGTGTAGAGTGAAAATGTTGCTCATTGCATCTAATTTGTAAGCTGATATATAAATTCCTTAAACCCTCTTTATTGTTAGAAATCTTAAAAGTATGATGGCCTTTTTTATCTTAACACAACATGCTTTGTCCTACGCCGCCGTGTTCACAAACAGCTTCTTTGTATGTCATTATATAGTTTACTTGTTTAAACTTCCAGATGTTTGTCATTGAAAATCATAGAACTGGGCCATTAGTCAATTGTCGTGTTAAATGTATTGAGTAACTTCCTGTTTTTGTGTAGTGTTTACGAGAGCCCAGTCTAAACCTCTCCCATGCATGGCCAGCTGTGAGGAAGTAACGTTAGTACATTGTATTTTAGGAATAATTCTTACTGGAGACCAGTATATTAATGTCTGCTTTTGCTGTTATTAAAAGTTTACAGAAGACAGTTATAAATAGAAAAATAATGAATTGTGAAATCTCAGTCTGATTTAAAAGAGCATTCCAAGTTCTATAACCACTGTAGCGCACTGTAGAGGTTATGGTGCCAGGTGTGCCCTGGCGGCCCTCATTGTAAGTAGTTAAACAATTTTAGAACGACCTCTTACCTGGGGTCCGCTGGGTGCAATTCCCCACCTCCTCTACTGACGATGGGGAGCCAGAAACTCTTTGTGTTAAACCCTACAGTACTTAGCAATCAATTGACATTCTCAACCAATGAACTAGCCCTTCATTGCTGGGCTTGGCTCAGGAGCAGGGCCTGGCAGACCCCCAGGTGAGAAGCTGTTCTGCGCAATGCAGGGCTTAGCGTAAGAGGGTTCACTGAACCTCCTAGTAGGAGCTTTCTGCTCTCACTTCCACCTGCAGGGCAGCAGTGTGGAGCAATGCCAGATGGACCTCAATTAAAGGAGACTATAGTGTTTTGAATACTGTAACGGATCGACGGGCACCCCGACTGGGTACCTCCGTTGAAGGATGCTCCTAGCGTTTCCTGAGGACTCCAAGCACTGCAGAAGACACCACAACCACCGAACTGGAGAAGCATACGAATGCTCTCAAGCATGAATGCTGTAAACAGCTGAACAGGAAAAGCATACAATCAGCTTACACTCCTGGCAATCAGCATAGAATCCAATTCCCCCAATAACGAGACGACACTTTGTTTTGAGGACAAACAGAACTCACTGCACTGGCACATACAGCCTCTTTTATTCACAATCTACCCACATAGTACTGCCCACAGGGTTTTACAGAACAACCAATAACACACGTACATTACAGAAAACACTCCCAGCAATTATACACAAAATCCTCCCCTCTGCCTGTGATATAATTATGGTACACAATGGGTTAACATAATTATCACAAGGAGGAAAAATACAGTTTGTATACATGTTCTATCCAATCTTCATAAAAATTACATATTCAGAATCAGCACACTTTAAACATAAACACTCTCAAAAATCAGACAAATCCATCCAGTAGATCAAAAGTTAGCTGGGAGTCCTTTATGACCGATCGCAAGTACATTTTCCTGCCCAAAACAGTTCCATAGAATTGGGCTGTGCGGTCGGTCTATTTTACACAGAAAAATGACTAAGTCCCATTCAAATGCACGAACGGGGCCGTTTGTGCATTTAGCTTAGTATAGCAGTGAGTTCAAACTGACGAACGGGACTTAGTCTCTGCAGCTGAAAACAGAGTGCAGGAGAAGGTAAGGGTCAGCGGTGTTCGTTGAAATGTGTAGCCGATTTCAGTTCCATGGATTTGGCTACACATACCGCTGACATTGTTCGAATGAACAAAGATGGCCGCCGCCACGTGTTCGTTTGTCGAATGGCGGACTACTTCGGCACTTCGGCTGCATCCGAAGTGCCAATTTAAAGCTACAGAACTGCTCCAATACAATTTAAAGGGGCAGCAAGTCTTTTAAAATCCAATCTGCTAAAATATTCTTTAAAGGACCACTCTAGTGCCAGGAAAGCATACTCGTTTTCCTGGCACTAGAGTGCCCTGAGGGTGCCCCCACCCTCAGGGACCCCCTCCCGCCCGGCTCTGGAAAGGGTAAAGGGGTTAAATCTTACCTTTTTCCAGCGCTGGGCGGAGAGATCTCCTCCTGCTCTCCTCCTCCGATCCTCCTCTTCTCCTCCCCGTCGGCTGAATGCGCACGCGCGGCAAGAGCTGCGCGCGCATTCAGCTGGTCACATAGGAAAGCATTCATAATGCTTTCCTATGGACGCTGGCGTGCTCTCACTGTGATTTTCACAGTGAGAATCACGCAAGCGCCTCTAGCGGCTGTCAATGAGACAGCCACTAGAGGAAATAGGGGGAAGGCTTAACCCATTCATAAACATAGCAGTTTCTCTGAAACTGCTATGTTTATGAAAAAATGGGTTAACCCTAGAAGGACCTGGCACCCAGACCACCTCATTAAGCTGAAGTGGTCTGGGTGCCTAGAGTGGTCCTTTAACAGGCAATATCTTCCAAGGGCCATAGTCTTAAAGGGGCATTGTTCCCAAAAGTCACAGTATGTCCCCAGATGGTTCTTAAAGGGCCAGCAGCAGCATAATAAAATACAATATGCCCAAATACTGTATTTAAAGGGCCAAATCTCCAAGGGGCCAAAGTCATCACGCAGGAGGTGGGCAAACAGGCTTCTCCAATGCCCAGTGGCGAGGTTGATTTCGCCACAAATACAAATATGTATTCCTGGGAATATAGTGTCAACTTAACTATTCAAGTTAACACTACGTGTTTTACTCACCTTTTTTCCCATGCCGCGCCGGGCTCCACCTCTATGGCCTAGAGAGCTAGTTAACCAGATTCAGTGGAAATCTTTTTAAAAAATGATGGATAACTTTTTTTAGCAAAGCTTTTCAGGGCTACGATAGTTAACATGCCTGTATTAACAGCTTGTTGATCCAATGAGAAATTTGATTTTGGAGTCAAGAAGGAACATTTTCCCTTTTTGTTGAGAAATTGGAAAATCTAAAAACAAAAATTATATTTTTCAATTTTTTTGCTCAACACCAGAAACTGGAAT
This sequence comes from Pelobates fuscus, assembly GCF_036172605.1. Classification (NCBI taxonomy): domain Eukaryota; kingdom Metazoa; phylum Chordata; class Amphibia; order Anura; family Pelobatidae; genus Pelobates; species Pelobates fuscus. The sequence continues at coordinate 21,698,343 of NC_086317.1, forward strand.
GTTTGGGAGGTCAAATGTGATGGATTCCTTATTTCAGTGTTTTCAGCTTAGATATATCAATCAAAAATGGAAATTTCATTTTCCTCCCAACTCCCGATTCAGTTAGAAAACAAACAAAAGAAAAAAAAAATACAGTATCTGTTATGTCATAAATTGTGGTACAGCATTTCACAAACCCAGCACTGGCACCACATAAATTGTCATTCAGTAGCTGCCAATGCTCTGCTGGTAAATGTCCTCACAGTGAGTCCCAAAATACAATGTTACACTTGTAAATTCAACGCCTGGACGCGGCTAAGGTGCTGGTCGATGCCATTGTTATCTCTCTCGACTACTTAGAGAATTACTGCATTAGTAATATCTTACTCAAAATGCTGCACAACTTAACAACTAAAAAGAAAGATAAAACAACAAAACAGCTTTTACTTGCACCAGACCAGAGCTTGCTTGTATATATCTCAGGTAACAAGTTAAAGTGAATGGAAGTATTTCCCGGTAGAACGACTTATTCCATGATAAATTAATGCTACTCTTTTCACACATCTCACGGCACTTGAAAAACACTTTTTGTTTCTGCTAAAAGCAAAGTTTTGTTTTAAAGTCTAATACCTTCTTTATAAGTTCCAATAACTGCTGAAAAAATATATATTTCTCAACTTGTAAATACGCTCAGGATACAGAAAATAAATGCACACACACGCCACAAATTGACTTTGTAAAACCTTTTCTAATATGATAAAACTATGAATAAAAAAAATGAACACAAATACATATTTATCAGTTGCTGCTAGAGAAGGACTCTTGTTTGTTTACCAGTGAAATATAAGATGGTGCTGCCCCTCTGTGGTAGTAAATAAATATGCAAACGGTAGAACACAAGGTTTGTAGTCAAATCAAAGGGACACTTCACTGCCCAAATACAAGAAAATTCTGTTTAGAAGGTGCACCTCCAATGAAAACGCATGCATGCAATGCATGCATGTAACTCCTTAAGTACGCAGCTTGAGCTGGACATACGCTTAAGGACACGAGCAGTTTTTGAATTTTTTGCTGTTTGTGTTTAATCGCAATTTTCATTTTTCTCATTTATTGCACCAACACATATTGTATACTGTTTTTTTCGTTTTGTTTTTTAGAATATGATTTATTTTTTTATTTTTTTATGTATAACATTTATCATACAACAATTGCATTGGAATATAAGATTAATTAACATTGTATCCCCTACATAACAAGTGTAACATTTATTTTACTTACCTAGCAGATTTGGATATGGAGATAAAGATTTATGCAAAAAATTCTACCAATGCCCGTACATTTAAATGACAATAACACTGACAATAATACAAAACGAAATAAAGCGCAATGTGGTGAGCAGACTGTCCTAAAAAAAAAAAACAACCCAGAAATTCTTACAAAGAATAGATGGATGGATCAACAGATCGGATATTTTAGTAACCAACTATTCCACAATTGATGATATTTTCCATAGCATAGTTGTGCAGAGTAATATCCCCTTTTCCATTTGGGCTTGATGTCTTCTTTGGTTAATTATATTCACTGTTTTATTATCTCATTTTGTCGCCATTTCCTAGCTATAACAATCTTTATGACCAACAGGTCATGTATAAATAAAGCCTTGTCATTTTTGATAGCAGGGTTAATAAGGCTCTTTGAATCGTTGTAATTTGACCATGTTTCAGCAGTGAGTAATCTCATTAATGCCATTTAGACTCTTTATCCAATCTTCTAGATTCAAACGAGAGTCAAGTTTCCTCTGTCAAGCCTCAAAAGGTTCTAAATTGCTTGTTTTATCCAGCTCTTCTAGTATATTATACCATCTGGCCAGATCTTATTTCACAACTTTATTCAAAATACTTGAAATATTGAAGGCCATTTTATGTCTACTACTAAATATACGAGTTTTTAGATAATGCAACATTCTAAGTGAGTTAAAATATTCAGATTCTTTAAATGCGTACTCGTTAAGAAGCTGTGTAGGAGTTTTAATTCCCTCCTCGGTCATAAAATTTCTTATGTTATAGAATTTAAAGCTCACCCAGTTGTTAAGCTTAAAATGAGGATTATATACTGTTTTCTAAAGGACAAAAGGGGCTTCAATTTGATATGACATAAACATATATAAATTCTCATTCATTCTAAAAGATTTTTTACAAATACACAACACAGTTTTGCCAATAATAATGTGTGCATAACATGTCCAGCTTGGGAAAAGTAATTAAAAATAAATGTATTTATGTGCCTTGATTTACAGAGTACATATTGTGTGTAGGATTTTAGTTTATTTTGAAAATTACAGGTTACAAAATACAAGGAGTTAAATAAAATTTCAATGTGAAATTATTTTAGAAGTTGGCATGTTCGTCTTGTAAGTTTAATAGCCATCACAGAAAACAAAACCGTCATGCAAAAGCAGGGGCGGCTCTAGACTTTGCGAGGCCTTAGGCGAAACTCAAACATGAGGCCCCCCACTAACACCATTAGTGGAAAAAAATGGGGGTTGCCTTGTCTGTGCATAAGGAGCTATACAATAAACGCAGCAAGCGCCCCCAATTACAACCCTGGCACACCAAGCTGACCTGTCACCTTCAAAAATGTTCCAGAACTGCTGAACGCTGCTGGAGAAAGTCTCACTTTGCATCTGACTTCCTCCACTACAAATTTATGCTGCGCTCCTACAGCCTGGCTCTTTCTGCTGCAAAAGTAAATTACTGTAACACCCTCATAAGTACACTGTCCCATCAACCCAAACACCTATTTCACACTTTTTATGCTCTTCTTCGCCCTTTCACTCCCCCTCCTTCTACCACCTTGTCCGCCACAAACTTGGCATCTCACTTCACTGAGAAGATCTCTACAGTCAGAGAAGAGATCGCTAATTTCTCTCCTTCCCCTACCAATACATCACCCAACCCCGCTCCCTCCACAATTCTATACTCATTTGCACATGCTACTGCAGAAGAGGGTGCTGCTCTGATGCGGTCCTCCCGCCCCACCACCTGTTCCCTCGATCCTATTCCTTCATATCTCATTCACACTCTGTCTCCCTCTCTTGCTCTTCCCCTCAATAAAATTTTCAATCTCTTCCTTTCCTCTGGCACATTTTCCTCACCCTTCAAACATGCAACTGTAACCCCGATTCTGAAAAAGCCCAGCCTTGACCCCAACTCCCCGCCCTATCTCGCTACTGCCATTTGCCTCCAAGATCCTCGAGAGAGTCGTGTACACCAGACTGACTGACTTTCTCAAAACCAACTCTCTGCTTGACCCCCTTCAGTCTGGATTCCGCGCTGGTCATTCTGTCAAAACTGCTTTGACCAAAGTATCCAACGATTTAATTGCTGCTAAATCTCACGGCCAATACTCTATCCTAATTCTCCTTGATCTTTCTGCTGCCTTTGACACTGTTGATCATCAACAGCTTCTTCGCATTCTCCGTAATTTTGGTCCACGGGATACTGCTCTCTCCTGGTGCTCTTCCTACCTCTCCCAGCGCTCTTTCAGTGTTTATTTCTCTGACTCTGCCTCTTTCCCCCAACCACTCTGTCGGCGTCACCCAAGGTTCTGTCCTTGGTCCCCTACTGTTCTCCATCTATATTGCTTTCCTTGGTAAACTCATCAGCTCGTTTGGCTTCCGTTATCATTTCTATGCGGATGACACGCAAATCTACCTGTCCTCTCCTGATCTCCCTCCGCCCATCTTGACTCGTGTCTCTGACTGTCTCTCTGCGATTTTTCCAACTGGATGGCTGCTCACTTCCCTAAACTCAACCTGTCCAAAACAGAACTTCTGGTCTTTCCTCCCTCAAGTGTTACTACTCCCGTGACTGTCTCCCTCCAAGTCAACAGCGCTACCATCACCTCTACCTCGCAGGCTCACTGCCTGGGTGTTCTTTTTGACTCCAAATAAACAGATACTACCTTGTATTTGCCAAATGCCTTCAGAGATAGAATCAAGAAGGCATAAAAGGAAAAGACAAAGGAGTGTAGTCAGATGGTGGTGCCAGTCCCACCAAGGGGCTTGTACCCAGATAAATTAATGAACCAAAAGAGAAGAGAAAGGAAAATCCCCTAAGGGCGTTCCTAAGCTGGCAATGAGAGAAAAAATGACAATTGAAATAAAAGTAACAATTACCTACAAGTCCTAGGAAGTATAGTGTAGAAATTATAGCATTATAGCAAAGGTAGCATATTTTTGCTCCTTTATTATTATTTTCTCTTTTCCCTCTAATTTCTACACTATACTTCCTAGGACTTGTAGGTAATTGTTACTTTTATTTCAATTGTCATTTTTTCTCTCATTGCCAGCCAGTGGCGTCACTAGGGGGGGGGGGGCAGAGGGGGCCATGCCCCCCCCCCCCCCTACATTATGCAGTGCCCCCCCTTGTGCCCCCCCAATTCAAATTAAAGTCGGGAGCTCTGCGTCTCCCTTCTCACGCTGCAGCAGCACTGTAACTGGTGGACTTTTCCCACAAGCGGCCAGAGGGGGCGCTGTGTGCTGGGAGGACTTCCTCCAGGATCATAGAGAGCAGCGCAGGGGAGAGACAGGGAGAGGAAGCTCAGCTCTGCACAGAGGCATCCAGGCAGCTGCTGGTAAGTGTTATTCAGTCTGTGTGTGTATGGATCAGTCTGTGTGTGTATGGGTCAGTCTGTGTGTGTATGGATCAGTCTGTGTGTGTGTGGATCAGTCTGTGTGTGTGGATCAGTCTGTGTGTGTGTGTATCAGTCTGTGTGTGTGTGGATCAGTCTGTGTGTGTGTATGGATCAGTCTGTGTGTGTATGGGTCAGTCTGTGTGTGTATGGATCAGTCTGTGTGTTTGTATGGATCAGTCTGTGTGTGTATGGATCAGTCTGTGTGTGTGGATCAGTCTGTGTGTGTGTGGATCAGTCTGTGTGTGTGGATCAGTCTGTGTGTGTGTGGATCAGTCTGTGTGTGTATGGATCAGTCTGTGTGTGTGTATGGATCAGTCTGTGTGTGTAGGGGTCAGTCTGTGTGTGTATGGATCAGTCTGTGTGTGTATGGATCAGTCTGTGTGTTTGTATGGATCAGTCTGTGTGTGTATGGATCAGTCTGTGTGTGTGTATCAGTCTGTGTGTGTGTGGATCAGTCTGTGTGTGTGGATCAGTCTGTGTGTGTGGATCAGTCTGTGTGTGTGTGGATCAGTCTGTGTGTGTATGGATCAGTCTGTGTGTGTATATGGATCAGTCTGTGTGTGTATGGGTCAGTCTGTGTGTAGGGGTCAGTCTGTGTGTGTATGGATCAGTCTGTGTGTTTGTATGGATCAGTCTGTGTGTGTATGAATCAGTCTGTGTGTGTGGATCAGTCTGTGTGTGTGTGGATCAGTCTGTGTGTGTGGATCAGTCTGTGTGTGTGTGGATCAGTCTGTGTGTGTATGGATCAGTCTGTGTGTGTATGGATCAGTCTGTGTGTGTGTATGGATCAGTCTGTGTGTGTATGGGTCAGTCTGTGTGTAGGGGTCAGTCTGTGTGTGTATGGATCAGTCTGTGTGTGCTGTGTGTGTATGGATCAGTCTGTGTGTGAATGGATCAGTCTGTGTGTGTGTATGGATCAGTCTGTGTGTGTATGGGTCAGTCTGTGTGTATGGGTCAGTCTGTGTGTAGGGGTCAGTCTGTGTGTGTAGGGGTCAGTCTGTGTGTGTATGGATCAGTCTGTGTGTGTATGGATCAGTCTGTGTGTGTATGGATCAGTCTGTGTATGGGTGTGGGGCGTCAGTCTGTGTATGTATGGGTTAGTCTGTGTAAGGGAGCAGTCTGTGTGTGGGGGGCAGAGTGTGTGTGTGTATGGGTCTATCTGTGTATGGGTATGTCTGTGTATGGGCCAGTCTGTGTATGTATGGGTTAGTCTGTGTAAGGGAGCACAGTCTGTGTGTGGGGGGCAGAGTGTGTGTGTATGGGTCTATCTGTGTATGGGTCTATCTGTGTAAGGGTATGTCTGTGTATGGGTCTGTCTGTGGGTTTGTATGGGTCAGTCACTGTAAGTGCTTGAGCTCCAAGAGACAGAGCTCTCATCTCGTGACCCCCCCTGTACCCGATGGATAGGCAGCCTTCTCAGCCACCATCGATCTGATTGTGACACCCCCTCCCTGCAAGGTAAGATGAGGGAAAGGGGAATACAGTATTCTTTTTTTTTTTTTAAACAATTATTAAAGTAAAAATTGTAAAGCTGTTCACTGTCCCACTCTCTACACCCCCTGAACACAGTACACCCTCACAGACAGTGAAACCCCCCCACATACAGTACACTCCCACCAACACAGAGTACACCTTTGCATACACACACAGTGCACACCTCACACATCATCTCTTCACCCACATACCTTTATCCCCACAAACACATGCATACATACATACATGCTTTACCCCATTACACACCATATCTCATATATATATACAGGGAGTGCAGAATTATTAGGCAAGTTGTATTTTTGAGGATTCATTTTATTATTGAACAACAACCATGTTCTCAATGAACCCAAAAAACTAATTAATATCAAAGCTGAATATTTTTGGAAGTAGTTTTTAGTTTGTTTTTAGTTATAGCTATTTTAGGGGGATATCTGTGTGTGCAGGTGACTATTACTGTGCATAATTATTAGGCAACTTAACAAAAAACAAATATATACCCATTTCAATTATTTATTTTTACCAGTGAAACCAATTCACCTCAACATTCACAAATATACATTTCTGACATTCAAAAACATAACAAAAACAAATCAGTGACCAATATAGCCACCTTTCTTTGCAAGGACACTCAAAAGCCTGCCATCCATGGATTCTGTCAGTGTTTTGATCTGTTCACCATCAACATTGCGTGCAGCAGCAACCACAGCCTCCCAGACACTGTTCAGAGAGGTATACTGTTTTCCCTCCTTGTAAATCTCACATTTGATGATGGACCACAGGTTCTCAATGGGGTTCAGATCAGGTGAACAAGGAGACCATGTCATTAGATTTTCTTCTTTTATACCCTTTCTTGCCAGCCACGCTGTGGAGTACTTGGACGCGTGTGATGGAGCATTGTCCTGCATGAAAATCATGTTTTTCTTGAAGGATGCAGACTTCTTCCTGTACCACTGCTTGAAGAAGGTGTCTTCCAGAAACTGGCAGTAGGTCTGGGAGTTGAGCTTGACTCCATCCTCAACCCGAAAAGGCCCCACAAGCTCATCTTTGATGATACCAGCCCAAACCAGTACTCCACCTCCACCTTGCTGGCGTCTGAGTCGGACTGGAGCTCTCTGCCCTTTACCAATCCATCCATCTGGCCCATCAAGACTCACTCTCATTTCATCAGTCCATAAAACCTTAGAAAAATCAGTCTTGAGATATTTCTTGGCCCAGTCTTGACGTTTCAGCTTGTGTGTCTTGTTCAGTGGTGGTCGTCTTTCAGCCTTTCTTACCTTGGCTATGTCTCTGAGTATTGCACACCTTGTGCTTTTGGGCACTCCAGTGATGTTGCAACTCTGAAATATGGCCAAACTGGTGGCAAGTGGCATCTTGGCAGCTGCACGCTTGACTTTTCTCAGTTCATGGGCAGTTATTTTGCGCCTTGGTTTCTCCACACGCTTCTTGCGACCCTGTTGACTATTTTGAATGAAACGCTTGATTGTTCGATGATCACGCTTCAGAAGCTTTGCAATTTTAAGAGTGCTGCATCCCTCTGCAAGATATCTCACTATTTTTGACTTTTCTGAGCCTGTCAAGTCCTTCTTTTGACCCATTTTGCCAAAGGAAAGGAAGTTGCCTAATAATTATGCACACCTGATATAGGGTGTTGATGTCATTAGACCACACCCCTTCTCATTACAGAGATGCACATCACCTAATATGCTTAATTGGTAGTAGGCTTTCGAGCCTATACAGCTTGGAGTAAGACAACATGCATAAAGAGGATGATGTGGTCAAAATACTCATTTGCCTAATAATTCTGCACTCCCTGTATATATATATATATATATATTGTGATAAAGTGAAGGCAGAGAAGCCATTTAACCCCAGGGGGAGTATATGTAGTTTGTGTTTTGTACAACACAAAGCGTTGTTTAGTTATGGGCCCCTGGGGTGGAGTATTTGGAGAGAAGGGAGGGCCAATGCTCCACTCCACAGTTTAGTGGTTTTCATGGGAGACATAGATCCAGGCCAGGGTTTTTTGGACTGTCTCCAACACACTGCTCAGCTGCTGATAATCAGCTGTAGCAGTGGGAATAAACCACTCCCTGCTAGGCAGGTAGAGGGGGATTGCTGGCTTCCTCTCAGGAAGCAGGTAGGAGAGAGAGGGTGTTCTCTACAGTAAGAGAGTCAAGGAGACCAGGCACTGGGAGTGCTGGCTTGAGGCACTGGGAGTGCTGGCTTGGAGCACTAGGAGTGCGGAAGGAAGCAGTCAATGCTGGCTTGGAGCACTAGGAGTGCTGAGAGCAGACAAAGACACTAGGTTGGTGAAACCAATACATTTTGTTATAGTTTAACCCCTGATAGATAGGGAATCTGATGTGAGTTAGTGCTCAGACGAGCTAGGCTTTTTGTTATAGGGATTTGTGTTACATCATTGCATTTATGTTTTGTTTGCTGCTGCCTGATGTGTAAATTTACAAATAAAGTTGCCGGGATTACAAGAAAATAAAAGGACTGTGCATGTTTTTGCCCTAGAGGACCGTGCTATCTACTAACAAGGATCACAATATGGTGGAGAATGCGGGCACAGTAGCACATTCAGGGTCTGTGGGTGTGCCAGTCATCCGTTGGTCTGCTTATTGAGGACTTTTATTTTGGCAGACCTGCTAATCGAATAAAAAAACACTGTACCTTTAAGACTGTTACCTGCGTGGTGCTATAATGGAGGACCTGCTGAAGGCTCTGGTACAGGCAACCGCTAAACAACAAGGCACAAACAGTTTTCTGGCTGCACAGGTTAAGAACCTGAGGGACGCTCAGCAGGAGCATAGAGCTGCCCTTACTGAGGATTTGCAAATTGCCCCCTGCAGGGAGCGTGGGGACAAGGGACCCCGTAACCAAGCTACTGACATCCTGCATAAGATAACAGAGGCAGTAGAAGAAGTCTTTAGCAAGCTGAAAAGCATGGAGGAAGCAAAGCGTGATGTTGAGAAACACGCAGAAGAGAGAGAACAGGAATTAGAAGGCAAGAAGGATATAACTGAGCCCGAAAGTAGTGATAACGTGGAAGAGAGTGAAAAGGCAGCTGGATCCTCCAAGGAACAAAAAGCAAAAGAAAAAAAGGTAAGTAATGAGACCAGCAAAACTAAAGGAAAAAGCGGAATTGTCAAGAGGCAGTGATGGTGACACTGATGACATGCGCCAAAGTAAGAAAGGTCAGAGGACTCCGAAGGGAGAACAAGACAAACTGATTACTGAAGTTGACAAGTGTTTATATGAAAATCAAAACATTGCAGCTTCACGTGAAAGCCTCCAACTTGCTCTGAGTGACATCACAACAGATGAAGTCTTAGAAAAAGAGTTGAAAACTAAAACATTTTCAAGCTCAGACACTGAATCTTGCATGTTTCAAGAGAAAGCTGGAAAGGCATTTGGAAACAGAAAGGTACTGAGAAATCTTCCCAAGGCAACAAAAGGAGAAAGAAAGACTGTGACTGAGGCCAGCAGTGTAAAGTCGGTTTGTGCTATAAAGCATGAGACAAGTAAAAATACACCATGTAAAGGTGATAAGACCAAAGCATGCAGAAACATCCTAAAGAAAACTGCAAAGATGAGAAATAAATGTACGCAAGGCCAAGTGTTGGTCGTAAGCAAAACCCACCCGGAAGGTGCAAGTGAAGCTAGTGGATACAGCCAGGGAAAGAAAAATGAAGCAGAAGCCGCTGATGTTCACCCAAGTGAACAAGTTAAAGGCATGAGAAGCAGACTGACTTGGGGAATCAGAGAAGACAACAGCGAAGGAGCTGAGCTTAATAGAGAGAAGCAAAGCACCCCAGTTGAGCTAAAAAATACTGTGCACTGTTTAGTAGCAGAGGCTACCCAAAAAGTGCAACCAGCTGTTGGACAGTTTGGCAGAGAAAAGCAAGGCAGAGAAGAAGTGGCAAAACGAAGTCAAAATAAGAAAGGCAAAGTAGCCGCTTCTGATCTAAGTCAAGAGAGAGCGACAGTTACAGAACCAAGCTGTCGTGACAAGATGGGTATGTCTGCACCTAAGCCCAACCAAGTCGAAAGTGACAATGTAGATGACATTGGCATAGCAGAATTAAATATTTCTGAGACACCTGCTGCTGCTACAAGGCCTGGGTGCACTGACTACCTGGAACAGCTGGCAGATTCTGGGGACACAGCCATGGAATTAAAGGCGGAGCTCGGAATGCCTGACTGGCTGTTTGATACCGGGGCTGTCATGACCCAGCGAGAGGCCATGACTGCGTCTCTGCACACCCCCGAGGGAGCAGGGAGACTGCCAGACAGTCCAGAGGAAAGCTTTGCTGACATTGAGAGGTGGCCACTCAAGGCCGAGCAAGCAGAGGATACCCCTGGGAAGGAAACCAGGCAAAGGAAAGAGGAGCTAAGCTGGGAGTCTGGGCCTCCGGCAGAAGAACAGTGCTCCATACCAGGCCAGGCCGAGCATGATGGCATGGAGCTGAGATCAAAGGCTGCATTCATGCAGGAGGAAGTTGCTCTAGACAGCCTCCATGGCCAACCCTCTGAGGATATAGAGAGGAGACCTGTAGCATTAACAGTAGAGCGCAAGGAAGGCTCCCAGGAATTCACAGAACTGATGGAGGGTATTGTGGAGCCCTTCATGGAAGGACTTGTTCCAGTTAAGGATGAGCTGGTGACAGAAGAGGTTGAGCACCTGGAAAATTCAGCTTATGAAGGTATTGGGCGTATAACTTATAAAAAAAGGCTAGTTACACGCCAAGTCTTTGTAAAGTTTGCTTTTGAAAGTAACTTGGACATTGAGAGTGTGTCAAACCAGCAGCTGCTGTGGATGTGGAAGCAGCTGATGATTGAGAGGAACTTGGCTGCTAAGGAGCCACACAGTATTGATCTTCAGCCTAGATCCACTAGCAACCTGATAAGCGGGGAAATTGTAAAGAAAGGACAAAGTCTGGGACAATATACCGATGATGGTAGAACGTACCTAAAGTCCCATTTTGGCTACGAGACCAGACTGAGAAAAACTGCTTCAACTGCCTCATGCAAGGACATATTACACATGACTGTCCTGAGAGTGAAGAGACAATACAATGTGACATAGTAATAAGGGCTCTGCATGGGATTGTATTGACTTGCTTAAAGAGGTGTATGGTGACTGGTGGTGGTACAGCACAGATAAAAGTGGTGATGGTGGTAGGGAAGAGCGCACAAGCACTGATAGATTCAGGGAGTGAGGTTACTTTGATGAAAAGTGTTCTGTTCCAGCAAGAGTATGCAGCTGCCCACCTTGGTGGTGTGGCGATTCACAGGGTGGACTGTGAAGCACACCTGATGAAGGTCCAGTTAATTGTGCATAATGTAAGGGCTGCCGGTTTGACCGCTAACAAGTGTTATCTAGGATTTGAGGAAGCTAACTATTTGGGTTATCCACTTGGGTGGAGGTTCCTTAAACTACAAGGGAGCAAGGTAGCAGCCATCTACAATAGGCCACTTCCTGTAACTGAGGAGCAAGTCAGGGCTGGTACAGCCCTAGGTGACGTGAATGTTCACGGTTTGTGTTTTAAGGCCGCTCGACCCGATGGGTCTGAGCTGGGGGGGAGGATATGTGATAAAGTGAAGGCAGAGAAGCCATTTAACCCCAGGGGGAGTATATGTAGTTTGTGTTTTGTACAACACAAAGCGTTGTTTAGTTATGGGCCCCTGGGGTGGAGTATTTGGAGAGAAGGGAGGGCCAATGCTCCACTCCACAGTTTAGTGGTTTTCATGGGAGACATAGATCCAGGCCAGGGTTTTTTGGACTGTCTCCAACACACTGCTCAGCTGCTGATAATCAGCTGTAGCAGTGGGAATAAACCACTCCCTGCTAGGCAGGTAGAGGGGGATTGCTGGCTTCCTCTCAGGAAGCAGGTAGGAGAGAGAGGGTGTTCTCTACAGTAAGAGAGTCAAGGAGACCAGGCACTGGGAGTGCTGGCTTGAGGCACTGGGAGTGCTGGCTTGGAGCACTAGGAGTGCGGAAGGAAGCAGTCAATGCTGGCTTGGAGCACTAGGAGTGCTGAGAGCAGACAAAGACACTAGGTTGGTGAAACCAATACATTTTGTTATAGTTTAACCCCTGATAGATAGGGAATCTGATGTGAGTTAGTGCTCAGACGAGCTAGGCTTTTTGTTATAGGGATTTGTGTTACATCATTGCATTTATGTTTTGTTTGCTGCTGCCTGATGTGTAAATTTACAAATAAAGTTGCCGGGATTACAAGAAAATAAAAGGACTGTGCATGTTTTTGCCCTAGAGGACCGTGCTATCTACTAACAAGGATCACAATATATATATATATTAATTATACGCACCCAGACAACTTCACCACTTCATCTCAATGAAGTGGTCTGGGTGCCAGGTCACTCTAGTGTTAACCTCGCAGCTGTAAACATAGCAGTTTCAGAGAAACTGCTATGTTTACACTAGGGTTAATCCAGCCTCTAGTGGCTGTCTTACAGGCAGGCGCTAGAGGCGCTTCCGTGCTTCTCACTGTGAAAATCACAGTGAGAAGACGCTGACGTCCATAGGAAAGCATTGAGAAATGCTTTCCTATGGGCGGTTTGAATGTGCGCGCGGGTCTTGCCGCGCATGCGCATTTGAGGCTGACATGGGCAAAAGGAGGAGAGTTCCCAGCGCCGAGGGAGCCCGGTGCTGGAGAAAGGTAAGTGTTTCTAACCCCTTCAGCCCAGCGGGAGTGGGACCCTGAGGGTGGGGGGGGACCTAAAGAACCTATAGTGCCAGGAAAACGAGTTTGTTTTCCTGGCACTATAGTGGTCCTTTAAATATATATATATATGTAACAACAACTACAACTCCTTAATAAGCACACAGTGCAACCCCAATACACATATACTCACAATGCAGCCCCTAAATGCACATTCACACACTTTACAGGCCCTTCCAGCACACACACACACATATTTTCTCACACAATCACAATTTAATATTTTTGTTTCAATTTAAATCCACCCAGCCTTTGGGAGAGCTGAGTGGATCTTTCCCTGGCGTCCAGTGTCTCTACTCCCAGTCTTCCTGCAGTTTCTCTCTGCTCCTCTGTGCGCTCTCTGAAGTGATGCTGGGGGCGGAGTGACGTCATGTTACTAAACAGCGCACAAGGAGCAGAGAGGAACTTCAGGAAGGTTACTGCTCCCTCACGCACCATCTCCATGCTCCCTGCGGCGACCGGCTCTAATGTTTCCTGCGCGGCTTAGCAAAGGGCTGACAAATGCCAGGTGCCAGGGTGAAATGTCTAGTCGTCATGGCGACCTGGCGCCTGGAATTTGTCGAGCCCTCTGTGTGTGTATGTATGTCCCTGGCCCCTTATGTGCCCCCCCTAAATTTGAAAGGGTCTTTGTCAAGCTAACTAAAAATCAGGACTGTCCAGACGAAATCAGGACTGTCCAGACGAAATCGGGACGCTTGGGATGGATTCAACAATGCAGAGCACCTGTTTTGCAAAGACTTGGGAAACATACTGCCAATTAAAAAAATGCATAATTAAATGTTTTAGTTTGAGATATATTTATTAAATTGTGATTTTAATGGAGGGATAGTTGTGTAGTGTTGTTTTAGTACATATTCCCTCCTAAATCACCACTGGGAGGCGCACGCGCGGAGCGCTGGGGAGCCGCGCATGCGCATCGCTAGGTACTTAAAGAGGGGGGAATCCTCCCCTACCATGTAGATAAGGAACTAGCTATGTAAGCTCCTCCCACTTAGTACGTTAGCAACAAGCCCCGCCCATCCTGTCAGAGTGGAGTCGGTTAGTTTGTTTACATTCCATGTGCTGGCCCCCTGTCAGTCTCAGGCTGTGATTGGTCCAGTGATCTGGAGGTGCGGTGTGATTGGCTGAGTGAGCGGGAGGCGGTCTGTGATTGGCTGATCGGCAGGGGGTCTGTGATTGGTTGAGTGAGCTGGAGGCGGTCTGTGATTGGCTGAGTGAGCGGCAGGCAGTCTGTGATTGGCTGAGTGAGCGGCAGGCGGTCTGTGATTGGCTAGCAGTGTGTTTGTGGGTGTAGCCGGCAGGGAGCGCTCAGTCAGTCTGTCAGTCAGTATGTCCGCGCTCGGTTTGTCTCTCTGGGCTCCGGTTCTCGTGCTCGCGCTGGCCCATGGCTGCCTGGCCGCCGGTCTCCCTCCGCGGAATGACACGGCCCGCGTGGCCCGCTATGTGATCCATCAGTGTGACTGGGGGGCGCTGGCCACCATCTCCTCCCACAGCCCGGTCACCGGACAGCCCTTCAACAACGTGTTCTCCGTGAGCGACGGGAGCCGCCGGGCCGGCACCGGAACACCCTACTTCTACCTCACCACCATGGAGATCTCCGTGCAGGACCTGCAGGTACTGTACCCCTAAATATACTGACTGCACCCCCAAATATACTGTGTGTACCCCCCAATAAATAATACCATGGAGATCTCCGTGCAGGACCTGCAGGTACTGTACCCCTAAATATATACTGACTGCACCCCCAAATATACTGTGTGTACCCCCAAATAATACCATGGAGATCTCCGTGCAGGACCTGCAGGTCAGTGTGTACCCCCTAATATATATATTGTGTGTACCCCAATATATACTGACTGCACCCCCAAATAATACCATGGAGATCTCCGTGCAGGACCTGCAGGTCAGTGTGTACCCCCCAATATATATACTGTGTGTACCCCAATATATACTGACTGCACCCCCAAATAATACCACGGAGATCTCCGTGCAGGACCTGTAGGTCAGTGTGTACCCCCCAAATATACAGAATGTACCCCAATATATACTGACTGCACCCCCAAATAATACCACAGAGATCTCCGTGCAGGACCTGCAGGTCAGTGTGTACCCCCCAAATATACAGAATGTACCCCAATATATACTGACTGCACCCCCAAATAATACCATGGAGATCTCCGTGCAGGACCTGCAGGTCAGTGTGTACCCCCCAATATATACTGAATGTACCCCAATATATACTGACTGCACCCCCAAATAATACCATGGAGATCTCCGTGCAGGACCTGCAGGTCAGTGTGTACCCCCCAAATATACTGAATGTAACCCAATAAATACTGACTGCATCCCCAAATAATACAATTTTGTTCCTGGAGATCTTTAGGGAATGCTTGGTAGGTAAGTACATGTTTTAATCTGTACACTTGATGACCATTTGGCCAGCACAGAGTATAGATTATGTTTACACCTACCAGAATTTGAGGTCTGTGACTGTTCATCTGCATGAAACTAAAGGCGATTTAATTTTCTTTTTTTTTTAACTTTAGTGGTCCTTTAGTAAAATGCACATAGTACCTATTGACATAGAAACATAGAATGTGACGACAGATGAGAACCATTCGGCCCATCTAGCCTGACCAATTTTCTAAATACTTTCATTAGTCCCTGGCCTTATCCTATAGTTAGGATAGCCTTATGTCTATCCCACGCATGCTTAAACTCCTTTACTGTGTTAACCTCTACCACTTCAGCTGGAAGGCTATTCCATGCATCCACTACCCTCTCAGTAAAGTAATACTTCCTGATATTATTTTTAAACCTTTGCCCCTAAGGGTGATAACTGCTCCCAGTTTATTTTGGGATATGGAAACGGTCCCGATTTGTAATGGGATTCTCTTAGTACTGTATGATGGAAGAATCCCATGTTTACATTAAGATAGTCAGGCCTGTTGTCTTCCAGAGTTCACTTACAGCTTTTGCTCTGTGAAGAGTCACTGTGAATCATCAGTTCCTACATTTACAGTGTGTCAGCGTGATGGCCGAAAACTGTGTTGTCTAAAGATAACACAACAGATGCCACAGATATTGCTGGATACGCACATTTTCTTTCTCACTTCTCTTTTTTTATGGTTTTTTTTCCGCGTGTATAATGATGTTTAAACATTATTCTTGAGCCTGACTTCTCTAATTCTTAGTAAAAACCATACAACTATCACACAATGTATATACACTGAGGGTATTAATTAACAGGCTGCTCCCCAAAATGTGAATTGTCAGGAAGATAATTTGTAATATTAGGCTGAATTAACCGAATTGAAATCAAAGGTGACTTAAACAAACGTTTCTAGTCCCGCTATTATGTCCTAAAATGTGAAATTCACTTATAATGCATGCTTAATGCCAATATGTAGCCAATATGCCTGTGTGTTTGTGTGTGTGTGTGTTATTTTGAAACCACAATACCTGTCAGCAGATGGGATGGTTTCCCTTTACATCCATTGATGCTCAGGTAGCCTAGGCTGGCAAAGCTTGATGTGAAATGTATCCAGAAAAGCAAAATACAGACCTCGGAGGTAGAACAATTAAACCTGGTTTAAAACACAAGTGAGCACCTTTCAGATTTACACAATGTAGGGCAGTATGCCACGCCGATACTCCGAGCTGCACGAGTAGCTACCACTATTACCCCCCTTTAATTTAGCGATATCTCAACTGATAGAAACTAACCATAATACCCCCTCCTCCACCCTGATTTTTTTTTTTTTCTTCTTTCCATTCCCTCCTTTATATTCCTTCTCCCTCTTTGCTCTGTCCTGAGTTTGGTTGCTAAATACTTATTGCAAATTCTAACCGTGTGCTTGAATTTCTTAATATGGCTCTACTTTGGGCTGTTCTAATATTTGCATACTATACCACCAATGATAAGGTGATTTCAATGAAAAATTTACACGTTTTACCTGCAATTTGTGAGATGGCTGATCCTTCTGGTCTGCAGTATCTTGAATCTGTACAGTGTGAATTGTTTGACTACATAATTGTTTGATTCTTTTAATAAAGATTGTCATAAATTGCCATACGTGAAAACCTAATAAAATGTTTAACCTGATTTGTGTTTTTAAAAAAAGTTTAGTCAATCAGTAAATAACTCGTGTAATATATGCAGATGGTCATTTGCTTTTGTGATGTTAGAAACAAAATTCAAGAGAGGCCCAATTCCATTTCATATGTTGTCATATTGGTGCTGGGCCATTATATCAGTTTAAAGAAACACTATGGGTAAGTCCCTATCCCACACATACTAGGCCCACCCCTGATGGCTTGAAATGGATTCACACACCTGAATCCAGTGCTGAGGTCCTCTCCTCCTCCTCCAACATCACAACGACAGAGGACCTAATGTGCATGCACGGCCAACGCATTAAATCAATGCTTCCTATGGGGACTTTGAAGATGCTGGATGTCCATAAGCAAAGTATTTCCCAGATACATAGCCAGTTCCTACTTTATTTTTCATAGAAATACTGCAAAATGCATGCATTGTGTTTTTGTGTGTGAAAAATATACTGGCTGCAATTACATTTATTAAAACTCACAGCTGTATCTTGCCAGATTCCAAAGTATTTCCCAGAAATGTTGCCAAGAAAATGCACAGATCCATCTGTTAGAAATATGCTTGGATTGTGAATTTATTTTCTTCCAAATACTGATGGATTCAGTAGGATACTAGACAGCCACTAGAGGGTACTTCCAGGTTTATAGCACACATTTTGTGTGCTATAGCGTCGCTGGACGTCCTTACGCTATGTGAGGACCTCCTGCGTCGCTGGAATCCTATGGGGAGGTCTAATGCAGCGCATGCGCATTAGGTTTCACCGGCCACAAATGCCAATAGGTCTCCCCTGCCGGATGACGTTGGCGGGGGAGGAGCGTGGGCAGACCATGAACCAGCGCCGAGGGACATCGGCGCTGGATACAGGTAAGTCACTGAAGGGGTTTTAACCCCTTCAGCAACCTGGGATGGAGGATGGGGGATGGGAGGGAGAGGGGAGCTGCAGTGCCGGGAAAACGGTTTGTTTTCCTGGCACTGGAGAGTCCCTTTAAAAAATAAAAAAAAGACGAAAGGAAACCCAACTAGCTTCAACAAGAGTTTTTATTCCCTTTTCGAACAATATGATGTGGAGAAGCTAATCACCTTCATAGTATTACTTTGTGCTTTATCTCACAATGTAACTTTTTCCCTATGTACGTTTTGGCCTTTTAATTCTTTTAAGGTGTTTTTTTTTTTTTTTTTTCATTCAAATCGTATTTAATCATGGTTTAGATTTTTTTATACATAAAACTGGAGAAAACCATTCTTGGAGGACATGAACTTTTTTTTTTTTATATCATTTCATAATAATCAAAATTTTAGCCATAAACTCCTACCCAATGAGTCTAGTTTAGTTTTTGTCTTCGTACAAATTTAGCATATGACATTTTGTGTTACCAGCCATGCACTGCAACAACCTCATTCCTGTTACACTTGTTATTAATTTTATTTCTCCTTCCAGGTAAACCCAAATGCATCCTTCACTGCGTCCTTGGCTCAGACTCCTTACTGCAAAAAGGAGGGCTTCGACCCCCAGAGTCCCCTCTGTGCACACGTTATACTGTTTGGCAGCATTCAGCAGGTGAGGTCTAATATCTTCCTTGATACTTCCTTTGTCACCAGCACACTTTCTATGTATACTGTGCAGCACAACATATTTGGCTACATTTAGCTGCATTGGATTACACGCCAAGCCATATACCCACCCATAGTGGTTTGAAAAGCTGCTACCACCATGTTCATGATCCAGTAACTGGCTTCTGAAACATGGATAGATTGTGTGCTGGACCTTTCTGTCTGGGGGAAAAAAGTTGTTTAGTTTGCTGGGGTCCGATTTATACCTTTGACAGGTGATATTGATGTTAAAAGGGGAGTCTAAGTGCCAAAACCACTTCAGCTTAAAAAGTAGTTTTAGTATATAGATCGTGTCCCTGCAGTCTCAATACTAATTTCTCTTTTTAACATTTTTATTTCTGCAGCTCCTAGCCAAGCGACGCTGTAGGTCCTCACATAGCGTGAGGACGTCCAGAGACGATATAGCACACTTTTCGTGTGCTATAATCACGGAAGTGCCCTTTAGTGGCTGTCTAGTAGAGAGCCACTAGAGGAGGAGTTAACCCTGCAAGGTAAATATTGCAGTTTATAAAAACTGCAATAATTACACTTGCAGGGTTAAGGGTAGTGGGAGTTGGCACCCAGACCACTCCAATGAGCAGAAGTGGTCTGGGTGCCTGGAGTGTCCCTTTAAGCTCTTATGCTTATTAATTGCCTGTCAGTGCCTACTGCAGACCTGCACAACTTGGCAGTAGGTAGGGGCCCAAATAAATATAGACTAAATGTCTTCTGCCCAAAGTTTTTTAGCGCCTCACTACTTTCCAAGCAAATGTAAATATATAAATATACACACACTTTTATATGCAATTATATATATATATATATACACACACACACACACACACACACACACACACACACACACACACTTTTAGATGCAATTATTTTTATATATATATATATATATATATATATATATATATACACACACACACACTTTTAGATGCAATTATTTTTATATATATATATACACACACACACTTTTAGATGCAATTATTTTTTTATATATATATATACATACACACTGACAGACATACAGTATCTCACAAAAGTGAGATACTCCCTCACATTTTTGTAAATATTTTATTCTAACTTTTCCTGTGACAACACTGAAGGAATGACACTCTGCTACAATATAAAGTAGTGAGTGTACAGCCTGTATAACAGTGTAATTTGCTGTCCCCTCAAAATAACAACACACAGCCATTAATGTCTAAATCATTGGCAACTCACAGACACAGAGATAATAAATAAATATATATATATATTCACACACACACACACTACCCTGATGTCTAGTCTGCAGTCTGAGGATGTTGGGAGTTAGGGGCTGGCTCTTGCAACCTGCTCCCCCTCCTCTCATGCCTTCTCCTCTAGCTCCTGTCTCTGGTAGGAAGTGACTCGCAGCACTCCCGGGCTGCCGATAGGCAAGGGCCCGGTCATGCTGTTTAAAGCTCATGGCGCTCGACCAGGCCCCTGCTGATCAAGGCCCATCAACGGGCCGGATATTTTGCATGCCTGGCCTACTGTGTGAATTTAAAGTTCACAAACAAAGCTTCGCAGGAAGAAACCAGAATCAGAGAATCACATGTTTGGACTTATTTTCAGTATTGTAACAAACCTCCTGTACTCAGAGTGGTACGTTCGTCTGGACTCTCCCCAATTACCACAAGGTTCGTGTGATTAAGCCGTTCGTTCTGTCGCATACCCAAACATCAGTCGAGAGTAGATGAAGGGTACAATTCCAAGTGCCCTGCTTATATACACAGACTCACAGCAAAAACATAGCTAAACCCGCCCAGGTGTCTGTGTCTGGGAGATAAGTGAGTTTGATTTGCTTCAACTAATCTCCCAGGCATTAGAGGTACAATGCACAAAACATAAAACACCACAAAACACACACAATATTAATAGGAACCCCGACAAGTATTATATCACCGGATAGCCTGGATCGGAGCGCCTAAGTTGTCCAAATAGTGGTCAGATCCCGATAGTACAGACAAATTGCCACCGAGGTAAAGTTTTGACCAACCACACATGTGGCGGCTTTCCAAACTAGCCTATGGGAGATCCTGCATGAAATGAAACAAATGGTTCCTCTGATTCGTAGCTGAGCGAATGTTCAGGCATGTCTTTTTACTGGACAGCGCTCTCCTGGCTTGTCTGGGAAAGAATTAGGCGACGGTACAAAGTTACTGGGATTCTCGGGTTAAGGTATCCATCCATGAGTTCCATGCACTTGACGACCTCATACCGCTGCCTGCGTTCGGGAGACAAAATGGCCACCATTTGCCAGAACACGTGCGTTCAGTTATACGAATGATGGCCACACAGAGAAAACACTTGAGTTTTTTTTTAAAAGATAACGAGCTTGGGGAGGGGGGATCGGTGTTTGGTGGATAAAAGTACCAGAACCAAGGGTAAAAACTTGGGCTCAGGGAAAATGAAAATAGTTTCAGGGCAGTTTGTCACAAGCATCATATTACAAATGTACTCACTTCTCTGAATTAGTGCTTTGCTAAAATGAAGTTGATCAGTTAAGCTGCAGAGCATGCTTGAAAAACCAATAAAGGCATATTTTTATTTTAACTGCCTTGTGTTCAAGTGCACGAAAAAAATACACATTTGTAAGCTACACCTTCCCTGTGAGTGCTTTTGGTACTTTGTTTGTCTTCACTTGTGGATATGTAGTGATCAAAATGCAGAGATATACTAACTTTTCTTTTCGCAGCTGCTCTAGACTGATAGGTCTGTACTGTGCCTGCCTGAGTATCATGGGAGCTGTAATCTACAGAATGCTGAAAGGTCCTCTCCTAGTCATTCTACATTGAATAGTTACCACGTTTTGTTTAACTACAGATGTAGGCATCGGGTAAAGACATTAGCTCAGCAGCATTGTTCTTTATTGTAAAAGCACTGTGTAACATTCTTCTAATGCATCCTTTATACCCAGGTGACTGGCACTGAGATAGACACCGCAAAGCTGGCACTGTTCACTAGGCACCCCGAAATGGCCAGCTGGCCCCGCGATCACAACTGGTTCTTTGCCAAACTAAACATCATGAACATCTGGCTGCTGGATTATTTTGGCGGCATCAAAACTGTGACTCCAGAAGAATATTACAAAGCTGAGCCTTAGCAGGTACCTTATTGTTTTTTTATTTTTTCCTTCACTTTAAATACTTTTTTTATTTTTTATTTTTATTTATTAGAAATGTCCGAAATCCTTTACAGATAATTTGTCAATCATAGAATAATGTACAGATAATTTTAAAACCTTTGCAATGAAAGACCACTGTGTTTTTTAAATTGAACAGTTGACCCACCACTTGTCTATTCATCACAACTGAGGGAGGAAAAATTACCCCCTATATTCATTATGATTATGTTTCAGTTTGGGAGTCTGAGGAGTAGACAGGACAAAAATTTGTGAGTCACAAAATAAGTAAACTAAACTTAAAAAACAAGAACCTACAAATCCTAATTGTCGCTTTTCCCCAACACCCCTGAAAGGTGAAAGATGGGTAACTGTGATCTAGCAGGTTCCTTATTTAAAGTCTGACATTTCCAGCAAGGATGTATATTTGTGCTCGGAATTTATCTAATACGTAATGGAATGTAGAAGGAGAAGCAAAGTTGGTTGAGGTGTGCCGAAACCAACGTACGAGTAGGCCTGTAAAAGAGGGCAAAAAAGGATTCAAAGAAAACACACTTTATTGCAAGTTTATACGGCTTGTGTACTGAAAGCTAGTAAGGAGCTTTTACTCTGATTGAGGTATATATGTAACTAAGCTGAGGATTACCTGTGGCCCCATCACCTAGTGATGTGGACTGGGGTGTAAGAGTTTGGAACCGCTGATGCAGTGCTTCTGCGAAAAGAGAGACCAGCGAAGGAAGCCATGATGTAGCTTACCTTAATGGAATGTTTAGACATGAAGTAATGCATTAGTACTGATAGTGTGTGGCTGACCTTGGATATGTAAAATAGGAAGCTTGGGATACGTAAAACGGAGTGACAGCATAGGAGGTATAAATAAGATGCTTGATATGTAGGTTTAGAGGAAAAGGCAAAAAGTACAATAGTTTAAAAAAAGTCTTAAATCAAGCAAACTCTACTTGTGACATGGAACAATATACAAAGCCCTGGCGTGAGTGATAGAGTAGTCGTGAAACTGCGTGAAGCGTGCGTATCTGTATGAGGTGTAACTGTGTGCTTAGTCCAAGATTATCTCATGAAAAGGTTGTATCCTGGATGGTATGTAGTAGGTCGTAGGGGGAGACCTTAAACTGAGCATGAAAGAGCTTCAGCGGCTGTGTTGTGGACACCAGGAATGTAAAAGCAGACTAATAAGAGCTTAGAGGTTGCTGCCATCCAAGTCAGCCTGTGAAAATAGCCAAAAAATGGTTAGCGAGGATGGCCGCCCGAACGTAGGCCAGGTGCCATAGTGAAGGGTGAATAGATAGTAGATTAAAGACGTTGGATAAGTCCATCTTGCTCAACCAAGCCTTACTACTTGCTAAGTGATAGCTTGTATGGCATGATCGATTTGCGTAGTGCAGTGAGAACTCCATAGCGGGAATGAGGGAGTTTGATGCTGGGAATGGATGTAGAGTGCGGTGCGGAAGAGGTCCATGATCAGACGTATTATAGGGTATAGTCAATTTCTACATCGATGGGAATGGTACGCCAAGATGAGAAGTGTGATCGTGAACCCAGCGGATGACTGCTGTGGACAGAAGGTGGTCCACTGTAAGAGGGGCAATGGGTGCAGATAATAGGTTAGGGCATACGAGTGTACCTGTGGGAATGGCGATAAGGCCCGTGTGAACCCCTGTGAGAAACCCAGCACCAGAATCTATCAGATGCCTAGCTGGGTGTAATTGCAGCTAGTATATTAGGAAAACAATGTTAACATTAGTTGGGCGTATCTTACGTGACAGATGGGCTGCGTATGTGGACTAGGTGTAGGTTCTGGGGCAGATGTGCAAAACCCTGCAAGTAGTGAAATAGCATACCCCAGGATTAAAGACCTAGTGTACCCGAGCCTTCTCCAGAAATGAAATGGTCAGCCCAGCTTGTCCCTCTGGCCGCCTCCCTGACTAGTGCGTGGGTTGAAGGGGTGGTGATTGCGAGAGGCAATGATAAACAGAGGAATGGAAAGCTTGTTAAGTCGTGGGTGTCACTCTTTGGAGTACTGAAATGTCGCCACAAATATAACCTTTGTACTGAAGGGAGTCTTGTGAAGTTAAGTAGTGATGTTAGTTTAACGTCCTTTCCATCGAGAATTACTTTCTGCATGGAAATTGGAACAGGGTGGGCCGGTGAGACGTATGGAGTAGTGATAGTGGGTGGTGGGGGACGGGGAGGGACATGAGGGGTAAGCCAGACTGTATGACCGAGATCGCCAGGTGAGTGCCTGCCGGGTTTAACAAGACACCTGGTATGGCTATAGCCAATTCCATTTATCAGCCTGTTAATCATTTGGAGGCTGGCCAGGATAGCGACTGGGGTCTCCTGATTGGAATCTGAGGAGTAAGCTGACGGCCCTTGTGAGCTAGAGCCGGGCCTGGGAACATTGGGCTGAGCCGTTGTGAGCCAGTGTAGTTCTGCCTTACTGGCAGTGGCTGGGGAGGGGATACCCCTGTGTCAGAGTTATGCTGATATTTTTTGGAATGTACCAGAATCCTAGGTAACTGAGGGTGGAAGGGGTGAGGGATTCCTATGGAGACCCTGGCCAGACTGGCGTGCTGTGTATTTCGTCCAACAGCAGACCGATTATAGGGATGGATACTTGTGACGTTCTGAAAAAGAAATAATGATTTGGATAAGTAATGTGTCTTAGAGGTATGGATGAGACCTTCGGAGAACTGGCCTGCTAGCTAGTGCCGAAGCAAAGAATTTAACTAGTACCAAGTGACAGGTGAGGCCCTGCTAGTGCCAAGTGGTGGAGAGGGGTTCTACCTATGATTTGGGCCGAGGGGATTTTGTGGCCACTTGAACGTGGTGGCAGGATGTCGGCCTCTCGGTGACCGTAAGAGATTCAAAACGTGGCCGTGACATGGGAAGCCCTTACTGTAGCCCTAAAGAAGGGCGAGCGAGGTGGCTAACTATGACTTGGTCGTGGGGCTGAACCTCCGTGTTGAATTGGGGTGTAGACCTCGCGGGACCGTACTATTACTTAGGATAGCGAAGGCCAGCGCCTAACCCTCAATGCCAGTTCTCTAGCCTAATGGGGCTTGTCTCTTAGAATGGTGTGATGTAACGTATGTAGATACTTAACCTTGAGTGTTTGTCCTCTTTATTTGGGCAACGCGCAGGAAGATTACAATATATTCTTGCGTCTGCAGGGAAACGGGCTTGGTCTGGGAAACCTTAGGGGGGAAAAGATGCTAAATGGGCCTGAGGCGTACCACTGGTATAATGAGTGTAAAAATGTTGAACGTATGAGAAGGTGTGTATCAGAGATACTGTAACTTACGAACGTGGGTAAGCTGAGGGACCTGAACGTTGGTCCGTAAATTAGAGACAAGCCCCTGGGTTCCCATAAATGTGAATTTTTTTGAATGATACGAAGGCAAAGTGAGGCCTTAAGAAGAAACGTAAACGTAGTGAGTAAGATTACCAATACCTGATACTGCAATGCAGGGAATCAGGTAGCCTGTAGGTTGTCGATGGCGTAGGACTTGGTGGCAATGACACAGGTCTAAGTAATGATATGTAGAAATAAATGACAAACATGTACCGTTAAATATAGTAGTAATATGGTGGATTATGATTAAGATATTGTTGTTGACATTTTGTGAGGAATCTTAGCCCAGGTACGTTTTGAAGTGTAGAGCCCACTTTGGGAGGTTGTATGAGGCCGTAGAGGCTGAATGAGTACTCAAGGGAAAACGTAAAAATAGTAAACCTTCTTACCTGTTACCAAAATGCAGGATACTACTGGGATACAGCTTCTTGAAGGCTGATTGGAGGAAAGTGGAAGTGTATTATATACGGAAATTATAAAAGAGTCAAACTGTGCCTTAAGAAGATTACCCTGTGAAAAATAGATGTCCCACAATTATGTGACCATGGACAGAAATCTTTTTAAAAACACATATATTTCACCCATTGGTGACTTTAAGGGCCATATAATAAACTTAACATCATATAGGCAAAATTTTATATGTGAGTGCTTGGTATAAGTAAAGAGACATAACTAGATCTTTATAGTAGTTTAGTAAATTTAAAACACTGTAGCCCCTTTCGTTCAGTTAACCGAATGAACAAGAGTACTATAATAGAAAGAACTCCCACATTCGGTAAATGGAACACACGAAAGGATTTAAACGAAAGCCAAGTGAATAATCAGCTGCAGGCTGTAACGTGTAAATAAACGAAACGTTACATGAAAAAGCCGCTTGAACGTGTACGGCTGAACGAACGTACGAAAGAACAGACAAACATAGGGTAAGTGTGCACGTACGGTACATAGAATTAAATGAAAGCGTGTGTATTCCATGTTCGGCTGTTAGCCGCACGAACGCGGAAGTACACGAACAGCGTAACAGCCCGAATGTGGCCAACGCTATTTCCCAGGTTATGCTTACGTGGACGTGTCGGTCTCGTGACCGGAAGCCGGGTAGCGAGTAGGGAAGTCGGGTAGAAGCTAGTGGACGGGCACGGAAGATGGAGGTAGGAGCTGCTGGCGACGGACTGTTTACTGGAGACTGACTTTGGCGGGAACAACGGACTGGAAGTGCTGGTTGCTATGGTGAAGACAAACAGCTTGCACAACAAAGGTAAGTAGGGGGGGTAGGGTTTAAATAGGATCATAACTCCTCCCACAAATTCAGGCTAAATGGTGTGTGTATATGTATGTATGTATATAAACATATACATACATACATACATACATACACACCTCGGTTAACATAATTTTCGGTTTACAAATGTAAATCCATTGAAAATAATGCCTCGGTTTACCAAAACATGTTCGCAATACAAAGCAAGTTTCCCCAGGATGCATTGCACCTGGAAGGTTTATAGCACCGCCCCCTGCATGCTGGAGCCTGTGGGTAGCACGTGGTGTCGAGTGTGGAGGTGTTGGAGCGGCTTTTGCATCAAATTTTGGAGCCATTCTGGAAATTGTTTGCAGTTGTTTTGGGACTTTTTGGTGCATTTCTCGAGCTGAGCTTCATCGATTGCATGTTTTTTATTGTGTGTTCTGCATTGTGGATTGGTTTTGATGCCAGCTCATTTTGACTTTTTTTTCTGACCTCCAGAACGGATTAATTGGTTTTCAATGCATTCCTATGGGAAACCGTGTTTCGGTTTACAAACTTTAAGAAACGTCCCAGAGAACGCATTAAATTCGTAAACAGAGGTCCCACTGTATACATGTGAGAGCTATAAAAACAGGTCTAGTCGCTGTGTTTTCTTTCTTTTTTTTTTTTTTTTTTTTTTAAAAACCTTACATCTAAGGACACTGTATCCTATTGGATAACGATGGGCATATTTGTAAACCATGCTCCAATGGTCTCTTATATTTGATGGTTATTGCATCACCATGTTGACATTTTGAAAATTGTTTGGTTGTACACACTCTAGTCACTGATTATCTGAACTATCCAATCAGGCGCATCTTAAAAATTCTATTCTGTCTGCAGTCCAGAAATAACCCCAGCTGATTCAAAGTAGGATACAGAAGGACCCCCCTCTGCAATTCAATTTTCTGTCATTGAAATGTTCCGATTCAGATTTAGCCTAGTCTTTGGTTATTTTCTTATATTTACGTTTCAGTGTGTGGGTAAAGAAATCTAATTTAGACAAGTTTAGATTTCTACAGCCTGATACAGTTTTCTATTAGCTTGCCTGAGATTGTATTTCTTGGATCCCCTTTTGTGGTAGAGAACTTGATTGACTGAGTATTTTACGGCAACTGAACTCCCACAAAGTCTCTGACTCCCTGTAGATGGGAATCTTGAGGCTAGCGTGAAAGGAACAAGCTGGTTGTGAGCCTGATTCCACCAGAAGGTGTGTAGCAATTCTAAATCATAAGGCTGGGTACCTGCAGGGTTTTGGTCTGTAGCACTTTAAGAATATTTCACAAGGACTTTGTACATGCAAGAATCATCTCTACATTTTAAACCGTCTATTTCTAACTCTCCAATTTTATATTGTCTGCTCTCTTTTCAACAGATTTCGGAGCCCCTGATTTCATCCAGCATTTTGACTGCTTTATGAACAAACAGAAAATCATATCTTGCCGAGGGGTTTAAATTGTTAAGAAATATTTAACCAGGGAATAGAGGTTTCTAGAATTGAGTAAAAGCCATCAATATATATTACAGTATTGCCAGTGCTGAAAAATGCACTCAAATCAGGCACACCTTACCAAGGATAGCTGTGTTATTTTCAGAAGTTTGTAAACCATTGTAAAGTGCTGCGGAATTTGCTGACGCTATATAAATAATAACATAATAATGATTACAAAATGTTATGGGAAGTAATACAAGCTTTTGAAATAGCTTTTTAGATTATGCCTTTTCTATGTAAATTAGAGTGATCATAATGTATTATCTGCTCTCACTGGTGTATATAATGATCTATGTTCACAATAATATAAAGGCAGGACTGGATACACAGTATTAGGGAGGGAGGGGGGGGTGGGGCGCATTTATTATGACAAAAACTTATGATATTAAGTTGCCTTTCTGAATACTACCTGTGTGCTCACTATTGTGGATTGATACAATTTTTGGGTGAGCTCTCTCTTTCTGTTTGCACTTTGTCACAGAAGGTCTGAAATGAGAGGTTTGGTTTCTTTGTAAGCTTTAAAAGAAAATGATGAATGTGATTATAAACGTCTTGTCTGACCATGGGGAACTCTATGATCCTGGTTTGTCTCAGATTTTATTGTAGAACTAACAAATTGGGGATCTGTTTAGTAGACGAGATTAATATGAAATTCATGTAATTCACAATTATAAATATCTGCCATTGAAATTCAACGAATAATCAAATCAGATGGAGAAAATGCGTCTGTCATGTGATTCCAGACATGTTTGATTTGGTCATTTGTTGAATGAACAAACGGCTGACTTGTCTGAATGCCCAAGTAAAGAACATGGAGCCATGGAAGTTCTAGTCGCTGCCTTTACAATGAAATTGTAAACTATACTACTAGCTAACTCTTTCAGATCAGTTCTGGCACTAAAAGGGATAAGAGAAGTGCCTTTATGTGTTAATGATCTACATATTCATTAAAAAATAAAAAAAATAAAAATTATTTAAATTACCTGTAAAATAAACTTTATTGAATGTAATAAGCAGAATCCAGCAATACAGATGTATATTCTATTTTTGTAAATGAGAAACTGAAATCACATTGTGATTGCTTGTGTTAGTATGAAATAAAGATATGATTGTTACTATGTTGTTGTGTCCTTTAATGAGCTTCATAAGTTTGTATGCAGCAAATTGAAAGAAGCCTAGTGTCTCTCTCTGGGTCTGATAGTATGGGCCCTGAGAGGGGGTATCTTTGTATAATTTGTGAATGTGGGAAAAGGCCTAATGAGTGAAAGCCTGGACATGCATTGCGGATTGGGAGAACATTTAACCCCTTCCCAACCAAAAATGTATTTGTAACACTGGGTACATAACAAGCATATCATCAATTTGTGTCTAGATTGCTGTTACATTTTACACAACTTTATATATTTTTTTGTTCATTCTATAAAATATTTGGGAAATGTAAAGCTTTAGAGTGACTATTCCCTTTCTTCCAATATTTAATACAGGGACTGAAATATTATTATTATAAAAGGAAAAAAATGGTCAAATAACCTACTTCTAGGTATTTGTAAGGACCCTGTAGGCATTTCTAGTTGTTCAGTGTATATTGACAACTTAATGTAAAAATAATTTCTGTATTTGAGCATAATGCTGACATGCAGTAAGTTCAGTTAAAACATAGATTTCTAAAATAAACCTATTTGAAAAGTTCAAGATGTGAGAGAACTCCCCTCTCTTCCCTGACTTTGGGAATTGTTTGTTATCCTCTAAAAAAAAAAACTTTGCAGGGCACGCAAGGAAAATAACTTTACATTAATAACTAGAATAAATTACATTTCCTGTGTCCAATAATTTGATACTTATTTTTTTATTACTTGATAAGTCTCATGTACACAGTATCTTATACTCTGTCAGCCGAAACTTCTGGTTCCGTCATCCTCTCCGCTTCCCGCCCGTTTGTGCAAACTCACGAACCGCCAAACAGTCGAACGATAAGGTAATCGGTGAAAATAGCCACGTTCGGGCTATTTCCGCCGTTTCGACACTTGCAGTTCATATTCTATATATTTCATGCGAACAAACAAACGAACGAATTTTCGTTGAATCATCCAAAATGTAATTTAGTGCAATTACTGTTCCTTTTGGTTAGGTTTAAGGGAAATCATTAGCACATAGCCCATTTTAATTCGGGCACTCACTGTTCTGGTAATTAACTAAGGGAATGTTAATATTCAAAGAATAATGCTAACTATATACCTGTTAAGAGGGGGGGCATTAGTTCATCATAACCATATATATTTATCTATATACTTATTAAGAAACCTAAACTGTGTGTAATTCCGTTAGTTTAAATGTCCTCCTTTTGTGCAAGAATGCCCTAATCTTTAAGTCTAACATGAATCACGTCCATACATACATTGTTGTCAGATGATTCAGACTAATTAGTTTGACCGTGCAATTGCCAATCTCTATTACATTTACGTAAGTTTCACATTGATGTTACCTATTATCTTCTGCTTAACTACAACCGTTAAGTAATTTAATTTAATCCGTATAATGGCATAATCTAATACGATTAATTAAGAGGTTAATATTATAGAGGTAACCTTAAATATATCTTTTCCTTTTTAAAACTACACCTTAATTTCAGGTTTTAGAACGGCATTCTACCATTTAGACAGTTGAACACTGGTTCATTATTGTCTCCTGTCTCTACCAGTTACAAATACATTTTCGTTCACGTTTTCAATCTACTGCCTCTACAAGGCCATGCATTTCCACGATTGGGTATTGGGGTACGGGGGCTTGATTTCCAGCCTTGCCTCGTCAGGCCACGGCTCCACTTGATAACTTGTCATACGTTTATTCGAAATCACTACCTGTTAACATTCAACCTGATTCTAACAACTTTGCTCATTTCACCCTTCCTAAATCCCCCTTACGGGATATATAGTAGCTACCCCGGGAATCTTCAGCACCCTCGGGGCCTAAGGATACTATACTATCAGCTATGTCTCTAAGAACTACACTTTGCTAAACATCATTCAGTTTCTCTCTCACCTCTTCTCTCTCCCAACCACAGTTCCCTTTCTCTTCTTTCTTCCTCCTTTCCCTCTCTTCTTTTCTCATTTTCTCCGACATAGGAATCTCAAGGTACTTTTACAAACCACAAATTGGGTGTTGCTCAATACTTTACATTACCTCCTCATCAAGCCCCCGTCTAGGGTCAGAGAACTGGCTATCTAGTTAGGAGCTGGCCTTAGTTGTACAACGTAGCTGGTCCCGCGAAGCCAACTCCCCAATCTCAACACAGAGATTTTCGCCCCTCAACCCAAATCTAGAGCCTCGCATTCACCCACCTATCAGGTTTATAGTCAGGGCCTCACCTGTCACGCCCACACGTTTTTGGATCTTTTACTGTCACTGAGAGGCCGCCACCACGCTAGTGGCTCGAGCCCCATGCCCCAATCATAGGTAGAGCACCTCACCAGCCGCTTGGCAACTAGCAGGGCCTCACCTGTCACGGTGTAGATAGCTTTTCGCTTCGGCACTAGTTAGCCAGCCAGTTCTACATAAACTCAACTGTGTTTTATTAATCCGTCATTATTGTCAGTATGTCCCAAGAAGCCAACATAGGAGAAGTACCATCCCTCCCTAGCGCAACCGTTAAGCCAACACCCCTACTAGGCTTGCTACCCTCAGCGAACCTCAATTACCATGCACGCCATGCTCTTTAAGATTCTGATCTATCCCCAGGATCCTAGTTGAATTGCAAAAAAAAAAAAAAAAAACTCACCAAGCTACTCACACGCATCCTGAGTTGTTTGGTACTAGCTCACAATGACATCTCAGTCGTATTAGAATCTAAACTACATTCTGGCATCTCTTCAGTCCGTTATTGATAGACTGTCTACATCAGTAAAATGCCAGTCCAATACATATAGACCCTCCTCCGTAAGTTCTGCACAACACTTACTCCCGCCATCTCACAGGGTAGGCCCCCTGCATCACTCCCCCTCACTATCTGAGTACTCAATCACTAATTTGTAGTATTTTATCACAAGAATATAGTTCTAGCGACTACAGATTACTTTACGTATGCGCCATATGCCTTGGGACTCATGTCAAAGCCATGTGCCCGTATAAGTTGAATCAATGTCATGTATACAGAGATAAATAAGAGTGGTCGTTCTACTTAATCTACTTAGGTCACATCCGTCCCCGCGCTTGATAGAATAATTACACACGGGTTCCACACTAGGTTGAGGTCACTCCCCGTAGGCACCTTAGATGCCCCAATCTCCTCAGCTAGGTACGTACCATATACTGTAGACCACCAGCAATACTTCTATAAACAACGCCTCACCATTGATCTGTCTGCTCCTCATTCGTCCACAATTCATACCTTAACTCCTTTATATTAGCCACATCATTCTCTCTACACTATGTCACAGCGGACACAAGTAATTGTGAGGGCGGGTAAACCACATGACAGCAAGAGTGTTTTCTCCAACACCTTCATGTTGCTAATCATCTCCTTATGGAATGTTCATGGGGGTAAGTGGTGTGTGGAGTGTTGCTTCGGGGAAATATTTGATGCACTAGCGGAGGTTCAATGCTGGCTACTCCACGATGATACATTATCTAGAAGATTTCTTAATAGTAGAATAGCAACGGCACTCATGCAAGAATAAAGTACACTATAGCACTGTTTCAACTCTAGGCATTCTTCTGACACGAGACAAACCACTGAACCACCACCGGACTCGATTTCATAGGTTTCATACGGAATTCCGATACCATGCAGTCAAATCTCTCTGAGGATAAGCCTGGGTTCTTGGAACTTCTCTGTGCGCATTATCCCTCTGGGGCGATCATTCAGTTACTGTTACGCTTATTACCAGGTCTGCCTGACGGAGGTATTGATACCAGATCCTCTGGCAGGGCATACCTGGTCATGGGGTAGGAATCGTTAGAACCCGGGTTGGGGTTTTCTATGTTCATCCTGCCAGGACCTGACCAATTCCTGTTCTCGTACAGGTGCAGCCGCTAATACTGGGTCGCAGCAATCTACAAAACTATTGATTGAGGATTGCTGGCCAAAAAGACTCGGTCTGCCATCTTTACCAAACACCGGTCTTAGTCGAATTTACCATATAAATGTCGACTGCATTCACATAAGAATCCTGGTCGGGTATGACAGTTAAAGATGGCAGTCTGCGACATAATTCACATGGGTCATTCATCTTCATTGACCACTATGAAGATACTTCATGGGTTGTCCTGTTTACCGGTCACTTTCAGTTCTTCCCCTATCGGGAATGCATCCCAGGCTACTCCAAATTGGCCACGGACACTTTTGCCCCATCGTTAATTGAGAATTCTTCGTTCCTCACCCAACTGCCAAAACACCTAACCCAAACTCCGCATTTCAACGTTCTAATCCGAACTAACCTGGCTATTGGCACACGGCAACGAGTTGTCACGAATAGCCTTATCCGCTAACACTAAGAGTACTTACAATAGACCCATGGCCATTTTTGAGGGTTCTCAGTTGAATACAACGTCCACAAGTGTACAATTCTAACAATGGTCTAATTTGCCGCATTTTGCCCCCTTCATCCAATTTTCAGACAAATCAAACTCTACCTATTCCCACATCCAGCCAGCGCCACGTTACAACAGCCATTTTCAAACCATACTCTGTTTCCTTTTAATGCTTACTCAATAAGGGTATCAAACTTATAAGTAATTGGTTCATCACCCCACAAATAACATATACCCTCTCGATGGGAATTCCAGGTGTCATCAGACTCACTAGACAGCATTCGAACCACACAAACCTGGTCATATACCTCTATGTATTTAACCTTCTATGGATTCCTGAGTCCTAGAAACTTCACGATTACAGCTAATCAGACAGAAGTACAGCCACTACCTCGCGTCACTCCGACATTCAAACCAGACAATTAAGTCACTTACTCTACTAGACAATTCCCTAACTACTTATAAAGTCGATTTCTACATGTAACTCTATGCATTAAATCAGGTTGGGACCCTGCCTCTTATTTAAGACATCCGTTCAGAATAAGGGCCGAATCAATCACATCCAGTAGCAGGACACCAGCACACATGATAAATTAGGTTCATTGGAAATCAGCTATATTATACAAGATACATTCTGTTACGGGAGAAGAGGTAAGGTAAGTGAATCTGATATTGTAATTATGTTGCTAATAAGTGTGTTTTCCTGCATTTCTTTTTGCCCTCTTTTGCTTTTTCAGATCAACTGCAAAAACAGAAACATACAAAAGGTTGCCCTTGGTGGACACAAATAATTTTTCTAAATGATTACTACATAATATAAATTTTGCTATGTATTTATTTCCGTTTGCAGACAGTGTTTACATTACAAAATCCTTATCTCCTGCTCGCCCTGCTAATTGCCTAATTGTGACTACTAGTTTCTAATATCACTGCCAGCAGCCTCCTGTGTGAGATTAATATTCTTACATAACGCTTCACAGGATGAAACAAGAATTAGGGACCTCTTGTTATGTATATTTTTTTTATAGGGTACCAAATCGTGCACTCTGTGTCCTCAGTGCTTCACCATAAGAAATATTTGATTGGACACAGCCCAGCATGCACAAGGAAGTTAATACTTTGCACAAAGGAGTGGGAACATTTAAACTTCAGAACTCACAGAAGAGGTAGGAATTTAATCAGGAATATGTTTTTTCTTTGAGCTGTCTTGTTCAAGTTAAATAAAATATGGCTTTTTAACCTAGCTCTTCCTTAATATATGGTTTAAGTTCTCGGATAGAGGACATTTGAACATCTCAGTAGTAGTGATGTCCCGAACGGTTCGCCTGCGAATAGTTCCTGGCGAACATAGCTTGTTCGCATTCGCCACGGATGGCGAACATATGCGATGTTCGGTCCGCCCCCTATTTGTCATCATTGAGTAAACTTTGACACTGTACCTCACAGTCAGCAGACACATTCCAGCCAATCAGCAGCAGACCCTCCCTCCCAGACCCTCCCACCTCCTAGACAGCATACAATTTAGATTAATTCTGAAGCTGCATTCTTTTTTTTTGTATAATTTATTGGGTTTTTTTTTAGACAGAAGTGTGTTATATTTGAGCATGCTAGGCTGAACTTGCGTATATCATGGCTAGTTGCACTGAGGGTATGAGTATATAGCAGTACATTGTTGTGAAAGATGGCTGTCATGTTTAGGGTGTAGTTTGCACGTTATCAACTGTGTATTTATATCAGCAGCTCCACCACTAGTTATAAATCAAGTGTGAGGTAATAACATAATACATGAACGGTTAAGGCAAAGGCATGTAAGGAACTACGACAATAAACTCTTTAGGAGGTGAAATAATGACATGTTTAAACGCTTGCTACTTTACGATTAGTTAATGTGCAGAGAGCAGTTCATGTGATCAAAGGCATGGTGTGGAGGATCGGCTATAGTGGGACATGCTTGGCAGGCTGCTGTTTACTGCTTGTGCTCATCCGATCCCTTCTAGGCGCCAGGTGCAGACCCTGGGAGTCCCTGATACCTGGAACAACAAAGGCAAGTCTCTGTCTGAGTGCCGGGTTCGCGGCTTGAGGTGGTGGAAGCTTGTTTTGTAGGGTGGTTGGATCTGTCCCGGTGGTGCTTCACGTCCGGTGCGGGATTGTGGTGGCTTAAGGTGGAAGCGAGTGCTTGACGTGGGGCAGGCTCTGCATTTCTGTTTGTGCCTCCGGTCCCGTCTTCGACGCCTTTTGCGTGGTGGATTTTAATGGGGACTGCTTTGCTTAGCTGTGGTGGAGCTTGTTGGGGCTTCCTGCTTGTTATTTGCTTCCAAAATTGATTAAAGAGTCTGTCCAGCTTAGACTCAATATCCTGCCATGCTTTGCTGGTACCAGGAGGACACGCGGCTCCGCCATATTGGGAGAGTCGCAGATGAGTATGTCAGCCTGGGCGGCTGTGCTCTGTGCGTCCATTAGCTCCAGACAGCCTCTCAGGGGTGGACCGGGATAACCCCCACCGGTCCAAGGGGGGGGGGGGGAGGGAGGGGGAAGGAGCTCCTGCCGGGAAGATCGGCCGCCTCTCCCGCCCAGTGAGCACCAGGTCACAGTTGCCACGCGGAGGTAAGTAAGACTCTGTTGAGTTGCTGACCGCTATTAAGCATGTCGGGTCGGTCAGGTAGGAGCAACATTGCTGGGTCATCCCCTTCTGGG
The DNA here is from genome assembly GCF_036172605.1 of Pelobates fuscus. Taxonomy (NCBI): domain Eukaryota; kingdom Metazoa; phylum Chordata; class Amphibia; order Anura; family Pelobatidae; genus Pelobates; species Pelobates fuscus. The sequence goes on from NC_086317.1 coordinate 21,734,485, forward strand.
GTGAAATTCGCTTGTTGATAGCTGCTTAAAGTGAGATATTGAGGGAGCTCACACGAAGTGCGTCTTTCCTCCATGACAGCTAGCCCCCCCCCCCCCCCCGGAAGCTGCATTCTTAGTGAGAGGAGGGACAGTGTAGCTGCTGCTGATTTAATAGGGAAATCGATAGCTAGGCTAGTGTATTCAGTGTCCACTACAGTCTTGAAGGACTCATCTGATCTCTGCTGTAAGGACAGCACCCCAAAAAGCCCTTTTTAGGGCTAGAACATCAGTCTGCTTTTTTTTTTCCCTGTGTAATCTAATTGCAGTTGCCTGCCTGCCTGCCAGCGTGTGTGTCAGGCTCACAGCGTATACTGTGCCCACTTGCCCAGTGCCACCACTCATATCTGTTGTCACAATAGTTTGCATTTAAAAAACAAACAAACTTTTTTCACTGTAATATAATAGCAGTCAGTTTTCTTCACACGTGTGCGTTTCAGGGCCTGCCAGGGCACAGTGTCACACCAGTGCAACTCATATCTGGTGTAACAGTAGTGTACATTAAAAAAAAAACTAGAAATTTGACTGTGAAATAATAGCAGTTAGTTTCCTTTACACGTGTGCGTTTCAGGGCCTGCCAGGGCACAGTGTCACACCAGTGCAACTCATATCTGGTGTCACAATAGCTTGCATTTAAAAAAAAAACTAAAACTTTTTTGACTGTAATATAATAGCAGTCAGTTTCCTTCACACGTGTGCGTTTCAGGGCCTGCCAGGGCACAGTGTCACACCAGTGCAACTCATATCTGGTGTAACAGTAGTGATGGTGTGTTAGATCTTTGATATTACTTACTATATTTTGGGTTAGAAGTGCACAATAAGTGTGCTCTCCTTAATACCTTTCCCTGGAAAGTTAGCACAAGGTATATTGAAAAGCACAGATAAATCACATGGATAAATAACTGGTTTGACCTTGCTAGCTGTGAAATCTTTAAATATAAGGTGGATACTTCATTGCTATTCAGTATGAAGCAGTATTAATTGAAACACTGCTTCTGTAAGTATGGTTATCGTGGAAACTTGGAAATACGGCCTACCCAGTGGCCCTTCTCTCTGTAATGGTTACCATGAACTAAAGGCTATTGGACATGTGCAATTCGTTTCATTCCGGATGTAAATTAGGACGAATTTCGGGCAATTAGGATGCTTCCGAAGTGCCGAATTTCGGAAGTGCCAAAGTGCTTCGGTTTTCTGAAAAGTGGTAAAACAAGAAGGAGGGAAAATTACTTGAATGATGAAATTAATCTTGACCAATAAGCTAATTCCTGACACTGGGAGCCCTATAGATGTGTAAGTGGTTGTGGTGGCAGTCCGGACACTGGGAGCCCTATAGATGTGTAAGTGGTTGTGGTGGCAGTCCGGACACTGGGAGCCCTATAGATGTGTAAGTGGTTGTGGTGGCAATCCTGGCACTGGGAGCCCTATAGATGTGTAAGTGGTTGTGGTGGCAGTCCGGTCACTGGGAGCTCTATAGATGTGTAAGTGGTTGTAGGAGTAAGGTTAGGGAGCCTACAGATGTTCAGAATTGCCAAATACTGGAAATTGAGTCAGGGATTATAAACCAGGAACACCAGGACAAGGAGTTAGTGCTTAGAAGAATCCAATAACTGAAAAGGGTGGCTAAGAATGACAGAGGTTTATGAAATCTGATCGGAATGAAAATGACACTGCCATAGTGATCCATCCACTCTCATATGCCTGGGTGTTTGACAAACATATATTAGTTTCATACGTGTTTATTTAGAATATTTGCACATGTGCGGAAACAGTCATACATCTATTAATATGTATTAATCCACTGAGATGGAATGGATTTGTGTATATTGTGAGTGATAGAGACAGACAGTGCAGGGGTTTAAAAGAAAGAGACTGCCAAACTGTGACGGGCAATACTTGGTAGGAATGTGAGACAAATTAGAATCTGTCTGGGAAATTAGATGGGTGAACAGAGTTAACATCAATAAAATACTAAAATCAGGTTGTGGAGCACAGCAATAATGTCAGTAACGTCTATCTATAAGTAGTATAATGCGCTCAACTAATGTCAATATTATGCCAAGGTCACATTATGAAGTAAAACAAAAACCAAAATACAGAAAGGTGTAGCGCTACATACAAGTCAAGGTCAAGATTAACAGTAGTGTTGGTATATTCTGACTACAAATTGCCTAAAAATGAAAATTAAACTCCCATAGTGTGAAACTGTTACATATTGCAAATCATATATATATGTAAGAATACCACTCACATTCTCCTGAGCTATCAACCAAGCTCAGGGATAATAGGCTCACAGGTCCGTAAAGGCGACCTTCCCCTTCTTCAAATTAGATAGTTTTGCACGATGTCAGCTAGGGCTTAAACAAAACATATTTTTGGTGCAATATTGTCTGAAACCAGCAGTCCAATATAAAGTAGTACTATAGTATACTCACAAAGATGGAGCCGCGTTTGTACAAAAGCTACTTACCCAGCTGAGGAAGCCAACAGAAGCTCGGCGAAACGCGTCCTGGGGACTCTACACATCACCTTTATGCCCTTATTCATATTATTGTATCGTTTGTATATTTCTATATATTTATTTTAATTTTGTTGTTTGTATTTGATTTTCTTATTGGCCATTAGAATTTTAACTTGAGATCATCTAATAAAAATATTTTTCAACATACACTTGGGCTATTGGTTCCTGCTAATAGGCGTGTAGTCCTGAACTACACAACGTGCTGTGACTGAGCCTATTTACGGCTCCATCTTTGTGAGTATAATATAGTACCACTTTATATTAGACTGCTGGTTTCAGACTATATTGCACCATATATATGTTTTGTTTAAGCCCTAGCTGACATTGTGCAAAACTATCTAATTTGAAGAAGGGGAAGGTCGCCTTTACGGACCTGTGAGATTTTTATCTCTGAGCTTGGTTGATAGCTCAGGAGAATGTGAGTGGTATTCTTACATATATATATGATTTGCAATATATAACAGTTTCACACTACGGGAGTTTAATTTCATTTTTAGGCAATTTGCAGTCAGAATATACCAACACTATAAAATACTATAAAATACTCCTTCTGCTTTTGGACGAATCTTGACTTGTATGTAGCGCTACACCTTTTTGTATTTTGGTTTATGTGGTTGGTGTATGTGGTTTTTCTGGTGTTACAGCAGCTATTGTATGAATATTGGTGTACAACACTGTAAATTCCTATTTTTTATTCAGCGCCAGTATATATTCTCCTTTTTTCACATTATGAAGTATCCACAAAAAATATCACGTGTACTTCCAAAGATATATTGAATTGAGTTTTATTTAAAAACAATATATGAATTAATATGAATGACAAAAGGCACACACATCACAAAAAAGGGTAGCTGCAGGGTTAGGGAGCCCTAAAGATGTTTCGAATTGCCGAAGTGGTGAACCGAACCGAAGTGACGAATTTTTTTAGTTACCCGAATTTCCGAACCGAAACCAAATTTTTTTGCCCATGCACATCCCTAAAGGTTATAGTACATGTCCTGCCGTATTTGGTATTCTTTAGCGTAAGAAAGTTATTTAAACTTATTATGCAATATATATCTTTTACTATAAGCATCTCGATTCCTGTGCTTAAAAGGACACTATATAGTCAGGAACGCTAACGTATTCCTGAACTCATAGTGGTCAACTAACTGTTTCGGTCCCTTGCCTCCCATTGAAAAGGTGATTTTACTTAAATTTTCTCCCACGCCACGCCAGTCTTGCTGCAGGTGGCTCTGCCAATCCAAAGCAATGGGAGGCTATTGCGCATGCATGGCAAAACGACTTGCTGCGCCAGTGCGCATCTCCTCATTTGTGTAACTGCACCTAGAGGTGTTACTAGGCAGTAATGTGAATACTACCTTTTCTCTGAAAAGCCTACAGGGACAGGCTCTAGCCACCAAAACAACTACATTAAACTGTAGTTGTTTTGGTGACTAAAGTGTAGGTGTCGTCAGATGTTCCACCTGTTGGAGGACTACAACTCCCTTGATGCTTTGTAAGCCTAAGTCTGTATACTTTACATAGTTGGTTACATGTTCACTGCTTTACATATATGTTTGAATACACTGATTTGTACCCATCCTTGACAAAGACCACTTAGATCAATCATTTCCAAGTCTACTTATCAGTGAGGGATAAAGGCGTCACAATGCTATTTACTTGAGTGGCACTGTGGAGTTTCCCTATTTTGACCAGTTGTAAAGAGGACCAATAAGTGTAATTATTCATTATTATTGATTTAATTAAGGGATTAAACGAAATAGATGCTGTTTGTTTCTTGTTTAATCATAGTTATTGCTGTCCCTTTAAGTGCTATAATGATAGTGAATCAACAAGGGAGTCTAAAATTTAGGCAAAATAGTTTTTCTATCATCTGTTTTAGTCCCAAAATTAGAAACAAAACAAAACAAAAAGAGCGATATATAATCAGTTTCTTCTACATTCTATTGCACTTTGGAAACCTTAATGGGCCCTTGTATTTTTCCCAAACAAGCACTAGATGGCGCAAGTGTGTGAGATATCCACAGACACCTGTATTGGTTGGTTATGCATGTGTACCATGCATAAAATGCTCTTAGAGGAAATTGACATTCCAGGATTTCAGTAAAAAATCTGAGCTCTCTGCCCTGCAATGCTATAACCTTTACCCAATCTCCTGCACCTTCATTAAATACAGCTTTTTGTTTGTTGAGTTTTAATAAAATTCTATCTGTCTCTCCGCATAAATATCTATAAATATGTTTGCTCGCTCCCCTTTGATGTCTGCATTAGTCTGCACAGGTTAGTTCAGATGAAGAATAGAGTGCATCTTTTATTCTGCACATTTCTCTTTCATCACGCAGTCAGCGGACGTTTAATGGGTTTCCCCGTTAATAAACGTTTAGTAGAATTGTCGCAGCAATATAATAATAAAACACAATCTGTAAGGAAAAAACAAGACCGTGTATGGAGGAGCTGGGGGGGGGTGAGGGCTAAATTGGGGGGGTAAATATTACATTAAAAAACTGGAACCAATGATGGAATAACTTTATAGAAAATAATCATTAAATATCATCTATATATTACATCACAGCTAATGATCACATTTACACCAGGTGTTATTAAAGAGTAAATGTAAAAAGAACGGTTTGAAAGATGTGATTTCATCATGTAGCAGGCCGATCTCTGGGGTGGGAGGAGGTAAAAAAATAAAATAATTATATATTTAATAAATGTTCTTCCTATAGGAGCAGATGATCTTATATTCCCACTGTATCTTTAGAGTGGTTCTATTATCAACAGAGCCCATCCATAGATTGATACATATTGTGCAGCAATGTTGGACTCCTCATACCATAGAAATAAAAAGGTAAGCAGTAGATGCTCCAAAGATCTAAAATGAAAATATTCAGTTAATTGAAGGAAGTTAAAACAAACACAAAAAGAAAGCAAGCTGCTGTGGGTAGACGTACAGAGAGGGTCTTTGAAATCCCTGGGTAAATCAGAGTGTATTTCGTATCTCTGATGGGTACTTATACATAGGGTGATGTTCATTTACCGCTAAAGCATTTATTTTCTAAGTTTGACAATTTGAATGGAATTTTCATAATTCCAACGTTCCAAACAGATGGAGATGTTCACATCACACATGTAAAAGGATGAACAATAATCAGAAAGAAAAGGAAAATTATCAGATTGTCGTACACACATTGATAACGGACGGTGGTGTGATAGTTTGACTGTCGGCTCAATCAGAAAAAGATTTCTGTGTAAAGATTCCTACTAGTAACGTTGTGAAAATGGAGAAAAATCAAATATCAAGGTCAGAAAAGAAACTGCTTGGATGGATCTCGTAGATGAAAGAGCTACTGTATGGCAAAAGTAATTAGTCGACATAGAAAATAATTGGTGACATGGGCAGGTAAGGTGTAAAGAGATATAACGGCACAGACGTGATGTACTCATAGTGGTTTTAATGTGGAGCAGGGTTCCATTAGGGCGAGGGTGAGAGAAATTTCAAAGACTGACGTGTGGCAACAAAGAATCCTTCAAACACACGTGTCAAGGATCTGTGCTCTGGGAAGGATGCAGAAGGATTTTTGGTCACGTGGCCACAGAATTTCTAAACCCAGGACTTTGCATATCGCTACCCTGTATTGTTACCCTGTTTGTCTTCTGTAAATACCAACCAAGGGTTTCTGCGGAATTAAAACCTCTGTGTTCTTGATCCTGGTTTCGACCTTGGCTGTGAGCAGAATGTTGATGTTCATATGACCCGGCTTGTGACCCTGAATTTCATTCTTCTCATCCTGCCATGACCTTAGCTTTGAAACTTGATATGCCTTCTCTTCTGCGTCAGGTTTTGACCATGGCACACATTCTATTCGATTTGCCTCAATATTTGGCTCTGACCTTCTCCGACTCTTCTTTGTGTACCTCTACTTCATTACCAGAACATAAAACATGGATCCTACTTGCTTTAATGTTAGTTTCTGACCAAAATGTTAGTTTTTTTTGCCTCAAATTTATATCCGAGCATCCATTTCTTTCCGTCTGTTTCAATCTCATATTTTAAACGTAGTATCCATTATATTCTATTCTCCAATCTCCACTCCAGTTTCTGCACCTGATGTTATTTTCTACCAGCCTTCGACCTCTACCCAATGACAGATTAAAGTTACCCAGGACGCTGTTTGTGTGTGTGTCAGAGTACGTATAGTTCCTGAGTACAACGTTCCTCCACTGGACCATTTAATTGCCCGATATTGAGGTTGACCACACTGCTTCTTCAAGCAGGTGAGAAGGACAAGCAATGCATGTAGATATTTTTATCTTCTTTCTGGCTCAAGAGGGCCCCCCTTACAACCAGAGTTCAGCTCCAGGGCCTAGGCTAGGCAGCTTCCTATGCCGCCTCATAGTGTTGTTTTAAACGACAATTTTTTGTTAGCCCTGCTAAATTCTACACGTTAAGACGTTACAGTGGTAAATAGGCAAACTATCAGTGGTTACAATAGGTAAAAAAGACTTTTCCACCACCAACCTAGACATTTAATGGAGGCCCAGTACTTCTATTACTTGTATTGCTTGGATGTCTTGAAAGGGAGAACATTATGAATTGTTTTTTAGGTTATATATTAAATGTCATTATTATTAGGGTGTAAGTAGTGGTTACTGTAGCGGAACACCTGGAAACCCGTCCAGTTACCTCCCCTAATTCTCTTCCTTCACCTGAACAGGAACCATTTAGGGTATGAAGAGACTCATTTCCCCCCAGTAACTGGACGACACACAGTTCTGGAGGTACAACAACACTTTATTGGCCACACATGGCTTTTATGCATAACCCCATGCAAGGGGTGGATCACACACACATACAAAGACCCATCCCACATTCCACCCTGAGGTCAGCTGGAGGAGTGTTCATTAATTGTTTCCCTTGCGGTTTGACACTATGTGGCAAGGTACTAAACCAACATTCTAAGTGGGGTTATCGGGGTGGTCCCCGTTCAGGAGGTGAATGAATTCCCTTTGTGGAGGCACTCCTAAACGGGGAGCGGGCAAAAGACACCTAATAACAGACAGGCAATTCACCAACAGGCAGCAGTCCCGCCACAGTTACTGAAAGTAGTTCTTCAAACATACATTTCTTTATTCAGACATTAACTAAAGCTAGTTTGTTTTTTTTTTTCTTAGGATAAACAACACAACTGTCAGTAACTTCTAGTTTAGCTCACCAATTTACAAATTACTGTTCTGTGTACTTGAGCTCATCGACAGATGGCCAGCCCTTTGGTTAGTCACATCAATCCTGCTGCTAATGAGAAATGCTTATTCTCTTTGTAGATGAGAGATTGTGAATCTGTTTATCATACAGTGATTTTACTTACTAAACTGAGTTTCTGGGACTATTGGGAAAACCTTCACTCACTAAGAAATATTGCCATAGGCCTAGGCCCCCCAACAGTCCTGATTTTGGGTCCTGTACACCGTCCTGTTTTAGTTCCTTGGTGCCCCTATCAAAGAACACCAGGGAACTGTCATTGAGCCGCAGAGCGATAGCATATCATAAGACTCGCTGGCGATGTGAACAGGCACCGTTGTTTTATCAGAAAAGTATATCTATCAGATTTCTATACCTACGTCACGTCCGGTGCACCTACGTCACCGGAAGTGACGCGAAATCAGCTAGCGGGCCTCGGAGTATAGAATTCTGATAGAATTCTGGCAGAGGCACAGAACGCATGCGCCCCACCTCTGATGATGCTCGATTAGCTGGGCCTCTAATCTGATGGATGTACTGCGCGGCATATCCTTCAGATATAGAAATCTGATGGGTGTACTGCGCATGCGCACGGCTCCTCCATCAGATATAGAAATCTGATGTACAAATTTGACGGGTGTACTGCGCATTCGCGCAGCACATGCTTCAGATATACCAGAGGGTCCATGGGAGCCCCCAACGATAAGGAATGTCTTTTGCTCTCAGGTATAGAAATCTGATAGATATACCTTTCTGACAGAACACCAGTACTATCTAGAGAATGCGCTCTGCATGGTTCTGCATGTTGGAGGCCGGCTACACAGGCTCTCAGTAACCCGATCTGTTTAATGCCAAGCTGACAGGCCTATTCAATGAGTGAGTCTGTGCATTTTCCAGGAAGACCTGCCTATTACAGGCACTAGAGCAGGGCTGTCTTAACAGCATCATAGGCCCCCGGGCTAAGTCGTGCACTGGGGCCCTGCCTACACAACTACTCACAGGAATAAAAATTTAAATTATCAATAAAATCAGGCTTATATTTATTGATACCTCAAACAAAATGTTGTTTTTAAACATTAAAAAACATGCTGCACAATAGAGATTAATCCGCACAAACATTTGGACAATATAACACGAGCCTTAAAGACGAAAAACAAGTAATTCAACATAAAAATGGTACTCAGTTGGTAAATATAATTGACTTGTACAGATAACAGCTGATACTGAGGTGATAAATCCACCTAAGCATTTTAATAAAGAAGATTTGAAGGTTCTGAATAAATCTCCTAAAATAATATTGTGAAAAGTTGGCAAGTCGATGGGGCCCCTATGCTTGTGGACAACTGCCCAGCGTGCCCACGCGTTAAGACAGTTCTGCACCAGTGACACAAGTCATCACTGGCGACGCCCACTTATGGCCCACCCGACGCGCCCTCAGGTCCTATCCACCTGTCCGGAACTCATACCTCCCAATTATGAGAGGTATGTAAACCAATACACAGTCTAACCCCTTAAGGACACATGACGTGTGAAATGTTATGATTCCCTTTTATTCCCGAAGTTTGGTCCTTAAGGGGTTAAAAAAAAGATCTTCCACAGAGGATGCAGTGTCAGCTCTGCGTTATTAACATGATAAACGATTGGGGAACAATGATAATGGAGAGATAAAGGTCATTCAACCAAATGAAAAACTAGAGATAAAAGATTGAGTCTGTGTTGCAATGTTAATTGTGCCCACCTTCCAAAACAAGGAATCTGCCCCCAGCCAAAATTCCCAGTGAATTCCCGAGGACACGGTGGAATACAGTTGGGTTCCGTGGCATGGTACCCAAGGTGGTACAGATATGGTGTTACAAGTGAGGGGACAAAACCTACAAATCCTAACTCAGCTTTTTATTTCTGCTGGTAATTCGTCAACGTTAGTTATCTGACTATTTTCAAGCATTTTTAGGATATGACGGCGTTTAAATCAAAAACGTTTTAACATCTTAATGAGGACATTCCCCATGTACCGTGTGAGCAAACATAGTAAGCTCACTGTGTGCAATGTGAGTCTTTAAACACTATAGTGGTATCAGAGGATTAAACTGCTCCAAATTCCTGTCGATTTTTTGGTAATGCCACATTAACACATAGAATAGGTGTTAGTCCCAAAGTGATATCAATATTTTTATTTTTTTCTTTGTCAAAACACTTTAAAATTATTTGACTAAAACCAGATTGAACTTCTAACATCCTAGCACCATAGGCATTGCTAGGGGGGACTTTGGGGACTGAAGCCTTGGATCCAATCTGGTAAAATATTTTATAAATAAATAAATAAATCTCTCGAGTTAGAGGAGTGTGGAGGGGGCAGGAAGATATTAGTGTTTTCTTCTAAATGATATTAAGTTTTGCTTAAAGCAGTCGACTGATATAAAAAGTTGCCTTGTGTAGCATTATACTAGAGATCTTTCACAGAGAGGGATTGGTGAGGTGACTGTTGCTTGCGATCTTCTATTTTTAAATAGTGCCACAGATTCTCAATGGAATTGAAAATAAAGCTTTAAATTGGCCCTGTATAGGAGATTTAATTCCATATTCTTCAATCATTCAAATATTGCACCAACCAGCTAATATGTCAGAGTCTTTTGTTATTTGTTGTCGTTCCTTTTTAATTAGCAACGTTTACGAGGCACATAGTAATACAATGCTATCTTGACATTTTATTTTGCAATAAACACTTTAGTCAAGTTCAGCTCTCTCACGTTTATTGAGACACTCTAGATGAGCTCTCAGACCGAACAGGTTCTCGTGTCCACTTGTCATTCTACAATAAATGTTGATCCATGATTTGTGATCTACTTGTGCTCTCTGGCAAATCCAAAGACGTGGATTAGATTGTCTACCGTTTTCTAATAAACACCCTTGCAATGTTTAATCACCTTTAACATGTGTAGAATTATTCTGGTATTTTTTTTTCTCTTGACGTGATTCCTTAGCAGCGACAGCAACATCAATGGTCCGTTAGTGGTAGGCGGTGATAGGGTTTATGCACCAATTTTAATTTACTTTTTTTTGTCTGTCCTACCTAGGATGTTCTACATCACAGAAAGGAATACTTAAGGCTTGCAACATATTTTACTTGTTTATTTATTTTTTTACACATTGTCAGCATAAAGTAATGTTCGTTTCAAATAATTGATTTTGAATTTTTTTTTTTTTTTTTTTTTTTTTTAGTAAACATTGAATTGTAGCTAATTGAAAACCAAATTGCAAAATGTAGGGTAAATTCAGCCTAAAAGTGACTTCAATCAAGTTGGAGAATTTTTTGATATCAACGTATTTTGCCTAAAAAAAAAAAAATTACATTTAGTTTTCAGTTAAAGACAATTCCATTAAACCATTCTGTTTAAAAATATATATATAATACCATGTAGACTGCAATATCAATGCAATTTCTAGGTCAGTGATCTGACAAGAGTCTGAATAACCTTGAATCAATATGTATGAATTTATACACAATGATTATGTAGAAACTTTAAAAAGAATATTTTTGTCAGTGCGCCATGAAATAAATTGTATTTATTTTTAAATTCTAATTATACTTGCAGAGGCTGTCTGTGATAAGATCTAATACAATTCTTGAACGATAGAGTGTGACAGGAAACCCCAGAAAGCCAATGGTTTTATCAGCTATATTTATACAGGTTATTCAGATTAAAGCACCTTTAAACGATTCTATCTGAAAATGATTTACACTGAGAATTCTGTAGTTTTCAAATGTTCGTGTTTCTACCAGCATAAACATTGACATTTTCAAGAAGCTACAAAAAAGTCAGACAACTGACAGACATAGACAATCGCTGACAGACAGACAATCGCTGACAGACAGGCAATCGCTAGCACTACAACTGCTGGAGATTGTGACCCCGTATTGTTGGCTGATGGAAAATGGTTGCTTGAAGCATGGAAATAAAAAAATACTGGAACAAAATACGCAGGATAAAGCGAGAGAGCAAAGAAAACAGGGAATAATATAAATATACAAAATGAAGCCCTTCGCTCAAACTCACACTACTCCTAGGCGGCAGCAATGACTATAGTGCACATCAGCCCCAATACATAGAACAAAAAAAAAGCTACTTGCGCTCTATCTGAAATCCCTGTACACATTTAAATAGCTGGAGGTTTTTTAATATCACTCCAATAGCAATTAAAGTGTAAGCTCTCCTGCCACGTCAAGACAATACCTCGTAGGCAAGTCCTACACTAACTACTCACTTTAATTCTTTGGGCTAAAAGACAAAATCTCTATTGAGACAACTGAAAGATTGAGATGAATTGTTAGTGTAGGACTCACCTAAGAGGTTTTAATAATGGACTTCTTGTATAATATATAAGGTATAGAGAATAGTCAGACACAGGCCATGGTCAGAGTTGGAGACGTAAATAAATAAATAATATAATAAATAAATGAGTATAAAAAAAAACAAGAGTCAGGGATATCAGAATAAAGAATAAATGATTTAACTAAGCCAAGTCGTTAACAGAAATACCAAGACAATAGGAACGCACTCTCAAGCTTGCAAAAAAACCCAGCAGGGCAATGAAGAGAGTTCACAAGTGTTTAATAGAGGCCCCTGAGGCCTCTAATTGGTTTGTCTCATGTTGTGCGCCAAAACAAACGCATCCCGCGTTGTGTGGGCAAAGAGTTTTGGCAAGGCTCCGTCACAAGACGTGGGTCGCGACTAGGATAAAGGGAGGAAGAGGCAGAGCATTCTGTGTCATTGCCAATGTTGGACCGTCCACCATGGGAGAGCGCCCAGGACCATTATGGGACATCTGGCATGTTGATCAGGTATGACAGCAACCTACCTAGTGTCAGAAGCTCCTATTGCGGTATTGAGCAAGGCTATGCCATTGCAATAAACATCTTATTGCGAGCGGTTGCATGGGGCCTTATAAATATGATGTATCTGTGGAAACCAATGAGAACCCATTGAAATTGAATGGGGACCTAAATCTGTGTCATGCCCCTGAGTTTAAAAACCACCGGTCTGTGGTCTTATTGGAGCAAGAAGATTAGTCACTGCTGATAGTATTTGTGTATAAAATGTGGCAGATTGCTAGTCAATAATGCCACTATATAACCCCCCCCAAACCCTCTTACCTGCACGGGGTAATGATATTTGTAAAACATCCTGACTACAGCGTGAATACGGGTACTTTATGTGAAATGTACAAATTAATATGTATCTTATCTGAGATATCAATGTCAATAAAGCTATGTATAGCTCACTACAAAAATATTAACAGCAATTGTCCAACAAATCCAAATTTAACTTGTGTAGCTTTCTGTTTATATTAAAGATGTTTTCTACAATTCAGGGTAGCTAGCCGAGGGACGAGGTTAAACCGTCTCATTATCAATAAGAGACACAACTTCCAAGAGGAGGAAAGAGGAAGAGATAAAAATAAAAAAAATTGTAAAAAAAACGCAGCTCTGTGGATCCTAGTGTGGTCTCTTTGTATGTCAGTTAGTGAGTAGAATGTCGAATGCGATCATCTTAAGATGTTCCATTTCCTGTACACAGTCGTAACAGGGCAGGGAGGGAGAGCGTGCACAGCATACAAGTCTTCTCAAGCAGTTGGATGCTACACCTGTGACCCCAGCCCTGTGACTGTTGTCCAGAAACAAACATGAAGTCCAAGCGGATATTTGCGTCAACTGTCCTACTGACCCAAGTCCTGGAGACAGGTAACGTGAAATTACCTATGTTAGCAGCATTTGTAAATCAGACTCACGTATCTGAGATGGCTCTTGTCTTGAAACGTGCTTCTGGTGGGGTGTCCTCTTGTGGGACGATCAATATACCTGCTGGGGTAAATTGTGTTTAATATTTGTGGGTCTAGGTTTGCGTGACACGATTTCTCCCCAAGGCATCAACGAGAATTTTCTAAAATATTTCAATGGCAATCGGTTCAGAAGCATGTTATCGAGCTCTTTATATAAGTTTAAGTTGGACTTCTGCGTTTTAGCGTGCTGTAACAACGATTATCAATAGATGTGCCCAGATACTTTGATAAGCACAGTCTGAAATATAAGCGGCTGCACAGACACTTTCATGGGAAAACTGATTCTGTTATTTCAGATCACTGCTGTACACAGGTTGTAACTTTAGAGTCTGTCGGTTTTAATTTCACTACATGTATTTTACCTTTTCGTTTTCTACTTTAACTGTGTTATTAACTACAGTGTGAACAATCAGCAATTCACGGTGAATTTTAGACTAAAATAGCTCAATTGGAAAACGTCCAACGTGGCTGGCTCAGGCTCCGAATGGCCTAAAATGTCAAAAATGTATTTGCATTTACTTTGTATTCCACTTGCATTCACATTTTAGTGTATACCTATGTGCATAGTCCCCCAGATTGCGTTTCATGAAACAATGTTACGTTATGTGTTCAGTCGAGTAATTAAAGTTTATTGAAATAGTTTTAATATAATTGTAGAAAGCCTTCACAGGATTGAAAGGCTTAAAGCAATAAATGCATAGTTCCTCTGCGTTTACACTTTCTAATTATGGAAACTTGATTTGGAGAACCCTAGAAAAAAGATATTTAGAACTAAAACCACTGGTTCCATTTATTTATGTAGTACGGACGTACCTCAAGGTTTTAGGCCACTCAGTTTCATGTTTATGTGAAGATCAAAGGTTTTAAACTGCTCCTTACACCTGCTGAGTGCAACTATCCCTATCTGATTTATTGTCAGAATACTCTCTTCCCCTCTGGTTCGTAGTTATCAGAAGCGTTGCTCAGACAAAGGCCTACAAGATGAAATACCGGAAGTATTGAGATGTTGGGGTCTGTAACAAAATAGATGACGGCTAACAGAGCTCAGTGTATCTTTGTTTATGTTATAGATCTAGCAGTAAGTAATGAGATACTATTTTAGTGGACGTTAGTCTTGAATACAGAACTTTAGAGATGAAATCAGATCCACAAATAAGATTCATAACGGCCATCTTTGTTTTTCTTTATTTATTTCCTCTGCGATTCATTCTTCTGTTGTTAAATTAATTCAGAGACTCATTCTTCAACGATAATATCATATATTATAAAATATATAGTGAACATCCATTGCATGGGTACAGGCATTACTGCTGAAGGACGTTTTTTGAGGGGCATCTGCCTGTGGTCTGATGAATATAAAAGTCCTGCTCCAGTCATTGTGGGTTCACTGAAAACAGCATTGGAACTTGAAACAGGGCTACGGACCACTGGCCATTATACTTTTTGCGCCAGTATTTTTTTAAATAAAATAAAATCCATTGGCACTGTAAGGACTACTAAATATGTTTCTGTCTGACATGATTTATATCTGCAGTGTCTAATCTCCCCTTCATCGATGACTGGATGTGCAGCTAGTTTTGCAGATCGCTTGGGATCTGGTGGAATTAATTGGGTATAGCCCAACAAGTTGGGGGGGGGGGGAAGGGGGCAGTGCCCCACCATCTTAAAACGTCACCAGCCGCCACTGCTCTTGGTTCTCATAACATGGTGATACAACAGTACTTTCCAGACCAGATTTTTCAGCAAGGAAGCATGCCGTGTTGGCGTTCTGAGTATACATTACCTACAGGATTTTCACTGAAGTGTGAATGGTCTGAACTCAAAGGGAATTTTACATTTTATAAAACAACAAAAAATAAAGAAATGGAGATTTTTTTCCCCCAATATGGCTGTTTTGGCCTAGATTTAGAAATTAGCTATGAATTCGGAATAAACCTGCTAGCGTTTCATTGTACGCAGATGCTAAACTTTACAATCACATAATTACTCAAACAGGGGTATCCACTAAAGTATTCAAAGTTAATCCAAAGTGAATTTCAGCATTGTATGCTATGACATAATATAGGCTGATATATAATAGTTATAATATATCTGCAGGTCCAAGCTCTCAGTTTAGCTATTAACATGTAAAATCAGTTTGATTTCCTTGCAATTTACACCGTCGTAAATAAACCTGACGATATTTTAATATGCTGCGTGTCAGTACAGATTTCTTTCCTTACAATTCTTTAATGACAATATAATTATGAATTAGATTAGCAATTAATATATACAAGAAATGGGAGCCGTTCACACAGTTTATGTTTGTGGCCTGAATTGAATGTGTGATATAAGTGCCCCGGCTCAAAATGTATTTTATTTCGATATAAATTGTGGTAAACAAACTGTAAATATCAAGATAAAATAGTTACATGATACATTACAATCGTTACGTATAAAATTACAATAAAAAAGGCTAAGTCTTAAAATTGTCTTTTTTGACGGCTGTTGACTTGACACAGTTTTCTGAATGTCTCCAATCTTTACGCTGTTAGATTAACGTTTTGGAGCTGTGTCGATAGCTGAGCACTGCAGGTGTAAGAGTGGGATTTAAAAGTTCCAGTTATCTTAACACTGTCTCTTATTTTAAATAATTGTCTTAGCCTTTCAGGTCTATGTACTAAAGTGAGAATATCACATGGATTTTAAATGTAAGACCAGAGTAGCCGAGATGGAGGAAAAGATGGTATACTATAGATAATTTATCTGATGCGGCTAAAACATCTGGAATTCACTTTGAATTTTCACCTTAGTAAATAACCCTGCTGACCTAGATCAGACTGGAAAACACTAAAAAAGGACTGTACATTTTTACTTACGGTATATTCGCAATATTTGTGTTCTGAAAGACGTCCGCAGAAATGTTCCTCACCTAGTGTAGGCCTCGCTGGCAGTGAACATGTTATTAGATGATGACAGTAACATTTACGGCGTTTGCTGAACATTAAATGGTCTATTATATAAACATGGATTGACAGGTAGGATAGGATCGCAGAGAAGACGTAATGACTTTAATAAAAATACATTTTTAAAAAGAAATAATATGTATAAATATATATATTTATATATATATGGTTGTGTGTGTGTGTGTGTGTATCAATAAGACGCACCTTTATATTTACCAGTCTGTCCCATTTTTAAACAACTGAAATCTATGAGTACACAGAAAATGATCATGACATGCGCACAGTCGATTATTCGGCAGGTGCGCTGTTTACCCCAACCCCCCAATAACTTACAGACACCGTATTTCTGTTGGAATATAAAAGTCCACAGCTTTATTTATTTTTATAAACAAGTTAACAAATTGGGGTCATTGCCACAAATGTAAATATACCTCCACCCCCCACCGTACATAAATTACCCCCGGCAATGACCCCGCCCAATAACAATAAATAACATTATAAATAACAAATAACACATAACACATGGCCTACCAAAGAGGCCCCATATCCATAACTTTTTTAACTGTAGGGGTGTACCGAGACCCCCCTACACCACCTGGTTCGGAGCCACCGATGAGCTCGAACCCACAAACCATTTCACACTCCAGTCTAATCCAGCCTAACCAATTTATACTCCTCCTACCTTCCAATTACCCAAGCCCTATCCCGCCGCTGTGACCAAACGGGAACTCCAAAACAACAGGGAGGGTGGGAGGGACAATTACCAGGCAAGTGTCAGTTTAGTTAAAATGTCCCTTAGTCATAAAATGGCCGCTTAATATACTCCTATTGTCCAACCCCCATTTACCAATAACCACGCCCCTTTAACTGGTTACTCCCCTGCCTACTCCTGGCTCTGTCAAGGCCCACTCCCCTGACTGCGCTGTTCCATGGGCTTCATTTGAGGGGTTATTAACTAACGAATACATTGTGGCGAAAAAACAAGTACATTCTAAAACAGGCAAAAAACTCAAGGAGAAAATTTTGAAATGAAAGTGTAATTCCTCTAAATTCTCACAGAAATCGTAGCCACTATTCTCTTAAGATAATGTTGCGTTCCTATTAAACACACAATAACTAGTATTTAAATACACAAGTATTACGATATGGAGATTTCAATCACTAAACTGTGATTTGTGGTGAATGGACAATCAACATAAAACTGGAAATGTTTACGTCGTATCATTGATGCAGTCATTGTTTATGGTATAAATCCCATTTTTTTACATGAAATACTCAAACGTAATGGGCTTTCAGGAAAAAAAAAGTTTGTTTTTTTAATGAACTCAAAAGCAATGATTTTTTATTTTGAGTAACTGGTGGCGGTGACGGTGGCTCCAAGGCAAGTCAACGCATGTCTGATTCAAAATAAGGAAACAGAAGGCCAATAATGAGCTGAAGCCTAAATAGCCGCCATTTTTATACTGGCATTCATTCAATAAACTGAGAGTA
This sequence comes from Pelobates fuscus, assembly GCF_036172605.1. Taxonomy (NCBI): domain Eukaryota; kingdom Metazoa; phylum Chordata; class Amphibia; order Anura; family Pelobatidae; genus Pelobates; species Pelobates fuscus. The sequence goes on from NC_086317.1 coordinate 21,752,555, forward strand.
GTGAGCATGGTGAGCATGGTGGTGGTGAGTGACAGCTTAGCTGGATACAAAGTGTCCAGCATGGATATTATTCTAGAATAGATCATACAAGTAGGTTGTTAACACAGCTCAACACAATGCACTGTTACCAGGTAATCAATGATAGACAGACAGACATAGAGACACACACAGACATAGAGACAGACAGACATAGAGACACACACAGACAGACAGACAGATAGATAGATAGATAGAGACAAACAGACAGACTGACAGAGATAAACAGATAGTCAGATAGAGACAGACAGACAGATATTTTTCAAATAAAGTATCAGCCTACAGACACCTGCCTACACCCTGAATACAAATTTAATTTTAGATATTGTTTGGTAGTATATATTCTTCTTTTTTTTTTTTTTTTTTTTTTAATTCTTTATTTTTGGTATGCAGGTAGGTACAACAGTGCCTGTGTCGCCACAACAGCGTTGACAGGTTCGATTCTCATAGTCATATGATAGCAGTATTGTGGCACGTTAGGTATGCATACATTTTTTAAATGAAAACCGTAGCTTATATAGACCCAGATAAATGGACGAACGCCCCTCGTGCAGAATGATTATATCGGCCTGGCGTGTGAATGAGGGTTTTCACAGATTGCGGTGGAGTTTTGCAGTTGCCTTATACTAACGCAATTTGACCAACACAAGGGGAGCGGAAGGAAATAATACAATTTGTGAAAGTTTCGTTCAAGGCCAGCCACAAGCATCAAAGATCAGAGATTATAAATTCAGAACAAGATTTTATTTTCTGCTCATGTTAAGTTTTATCATCTGACGTTTAAAAAAATATATTTGGTGGTGTTCAACGATATGTTTAGCTTCTCTTTTTTCCCTTTTTCCTCTTCTATTAGAGTTTGAGATATATCGAGTGACCAGTTTATTTTCTTGGATTCCATTGATACACAGTATGTGTTCGAGGTATTGCTAATCATATCTTGGTACTCTCGATGGATTCTTTGGTCCGTAGCTTGGTGTTATAACTCTTTTGAATTCTTGTTTAGGGTAAAATTGCTTGATTTAGAGAAGGAGGCTCTTTTCTAGACGTCAGGTTAACACTGGACGTGTCTGTCATGGTACCCAAAGGATAATCTCAGAGGTTTCTGCATTATGATCCACTTTTCTTCAACGAATGTACTTTGTTTCTCAATTTTATATATTTGTCAATTTGTACGATTACTCTTATTTTTGTTCTTGTGGGCAAAGTTTCTGCCGCTGTCATTTTGTCCTTATGTATTTTTCCTCCAGCTAAAAATCAATAAACAGATTTTTTAAAAATGTTACTACATTTAACCCTCAAACACAGTTTAAATCCAAAAAGCTTAGACAGCTAATTCGGGATCTTTGGTTCTTAACCCATGGGCTGGTACCGCAGTGCTATTTTACTGGGTTCCTAATGGCTGGAACTGGCCTATCACATTCATCCGACCCATACAAACGCCCAAAATCAATTGGCTACTGTAGCTGTATGGCCTTTCCCGTGTGAAGGAGACCTCTCAGTCACCTCTAGGAAGGATGATAAATATTGTTTGCGATTCTATAATATATTAAAGACAGTTGTAGAAAGTGATCTCTAGAGTAGTGTTATAAGTGAAGTACCGGTCACTCAGTTTATGTCATTTCTATAATTTGTGTTCCGATCAAAAGAAGTTTAAGAACCCCTGAAACACAGTGTCCCTTGGGTCAGATTTTAATATGGTGAGTTTGTTATACTTAATGTTAATGCTTATCATGTATATTTATTTATCTTTTAATTAAACCTGGAGGGGCAGTGAGTCGAGAACCACTTTACATAGTTTAGATCAGAACGGATGGGCGCTGAAGGCATTTATCAATGAGAGCCAGGGGCCGGACAGATAACCTCAATCAGAATCACCCCCTTAAAGAGTTGGTAGGTGTTAGTATAAAGACAACAACAGGGACCCATCAACATGTTCTTATACAGGACTCACTGACAGGAACGACCAACCTGCGTGGAGAAACTATAAAGAAGTATTTTACCTGATCTCCAATGTATCCAAATCATGCTTCCATATGGTGTTCTATTTAACCTTCATTGTCATAGCGTTTAATATTTGCTATTGGGGTTTCTTATTAATTACAATTACACCTGATTCTGTCTAAATTCTATTTTCTACTCACTTCAAATGCCAAATCTCTCGTGCTATCATATGATACAAATTGCTGTTGTATTTTTTTTTTTATTAATTACTAATATTATTGGATTCTAATTTGTATGTAGCATGGTACTAAGAAATGTCAATATAATATCCCTTATCCCTATAATATCCCTTTATCCCTATAATATCCCTTTATCCCTATAATATCCCTTATCCCTATATTATCGATTATTATCGCTATAATATCCCTTTATCCCTATAATATCCCTTTATCCCTATATTATCCATTATTATCCCTATAATATCCCTTTATCCCTATAATATCCCTTATCCCTATATTATCGATTATTATCGCTATAATATCCCTTTATCCCTATAATATCCCTTATCCCTATATTATCGATTATTACCCCTATAATATCCCTTTATCCCTATATTATCCATTATTATCCCTATAATATCCCTTTATCCCTATAATATCCCTTATCCCTATATTATCCATTATTATCCCTATAATATCCCTTTATCCCTATAATATCCCTTTATCCCTGTAATATCCCTTATCCCTATATTATCGATTATTACCCCTATAATATCCCTTTATCCCTATATTATCCATTATTATCCCTATAATATCCCTTTATCCCTATAATATCCCTTATCCCTATATTATCCATTATTATCCCTATAATATCCCTTTATCCCTATAATATCCCTTATCCCTATATTATCCATTATTATCCCTATAATATCCCTTATCCCTATATTATCCATTATTATCCCTATAATATCCCTTATCCCTATATTATCCATTATTATCCCTATAATATCCCTTTATTCATTATTATCCCTATAATATCCCTTTATCCCTATAATATCCCTTATCCCTATATTATCGATTATTATCCCTATAATATCCCTTTATCCCTATAATATCCCTTATCCCTATATTATCCATTATTATCCCTATAATATCCCTTTATTCATTATTATCCCTATAATATCCCTTTATATATACATATATAAACCATGAAATCTTATCCTACTAGCCAGGCCTTACAAGTTACTTGCCACTAGAGTATCCATACCACATTCTCCAAGGATGAATTTCTTCTTACCCGGGCAAAAGTTTCACTCCCCTGTACAGCTTCTCAAATTGCTCAGATTTACCCTTCTACGTAGCATAAGTTACTCGTTGTTGTTGAACGTTTAGCTGAGCTACAATGTTCTCATAGTTTCTCGTATTGTGATACAATATTGTGCTGGCTCTTAATGTGGCTCGAAAACATGACTTATTTCTTCTGTAACGTCACCTTTCATGTGGAGCAATGACAAAGAGGAGAAAACCAAACCGAAGTGAAACCAGAAACACCTGCTGATTAAATAAATAGAGCACCCACAAAACACGAAGGGGTGAGAGCCGAATAAATGACATCACCCTAAACACGGGGTAACAACCAACACCATCGTACACTCTGGATAAATATCGTTCACATAAAAATAGAATCTGCAATATAAAATACAAGAGGACCACAATAGTGTGATAAATGTTAACACCAAACGGGACTTAGAGGTACATGGCACTCACAGATTTAGATTGGTAATGAGCAGAATAGAATGTACAGATGCATTCTTCCCTTAATCCAGGTATTCACATGTGGGAGAAACGTAGTGCAGTGCTCTATACACTTAAAATAACACTTTATTAGGTTGCACTCACAAATTAAAAATTGTAAAAAGGCCGATCCTAATCCACTTTGCTCGATCCGAAAGAGAAATTTCAAGGACCTCCCAGAAGCAGGAACAAATAATTAAATAAAATAGGCAAGAAAGCAAATAATATATAAATACATTAAATAAACACCAAGTCCATCTTTCCACCGCACCCTGCGTGTTTTGTCCAACTTCGGACTTTGTCTGGGGCTTTAAAAATGTTAACATTTGTCTAGCAAATTCCTTTAATCTGACTCTATTACATCCCTGCTCACTCTCCTTCACTTTCCTGGTCTTTAGTTTGACTCTGTTACATCACTGGAAGGATCATTATAGGGTCAGGAACACAAACATATATTTCTGACCCTATAGTGGTAAAGCCTCCATCTAGCCCCCATGAACTCATCTTGCCACCCTAAATATAGTAAAATCTTACTTGTATTCAAGTCTGCAGCTGCTACCTCTGCCCCTGTCTGCTGACAACAGCAGTGGTGGTCTGAGCCAATCACAATGCCTCCCCATAGGCTGAGACTGTGAAGGTGGCAGATCAGGGGCAGAGCCAGCACAAGTCAAACACAGCCCTGGCCAATCAGCATCTCCTCATAGAAATGCATTGAATTAATGTATTTCTATGAGGAAAGTTCAGTGTCTCCATGCAGAGGGTTAAGACTTTGAATGGTAGTGCTGCACATTAAGCAGGACTGCCCCAGGAAGCACCTCTTGTAGCCATCTGATGAGTGGCCAGTGGAGGTATCACTAGGCTCTAATGTAAACACTGTATTTTCTCTGAAAAGACAGTGTTTCAGCAAAAAGCCTGAAGGTAATGAAGAGCAAATTCAATAAGCTGTGACTGGTGACTATAGTGTCCCTTTAAATATAGTTTATGTTGGTGTCATTTCAACCATCACTGGTATATTTGTAGATGTTATGATTTGTAAGCTCCAATGCATCACTAGGTAGAGCTCAGAACGTGGGCTTTCCGAGATTATGGATATTAGGATAAAATAATTTCGAACAGAGACTGTTTTCCCGAACTCTGCACAAACACGCCGAGGTGCCAGAGGACTGTCAATGAATGCATTCCCATTTCATTAACATACAGTCCACTACTGAACCTAGCGGAGCAGCTATTGACGCAAGTTTCTTAATTACTCCAGAAGAATGGTTGTGGGTTATTAGTTCATGTCATACCACGTCTTATCTTCAAGGTGATAATACTATGTAATTACTGAATGCATTTTCAGATATTACATCTTCCCTTGGACTGGGTAGATTCAATTGATCATGGTACCAATATAACCACTGACCAACCAAAGCTCAGTGCTGCCTACAGCCAGCCAGTGTAGGCCAGACTTCGTACATTCTATATTATATAATGATACTATTTACTGCATCATGGGTGTAGCCATAAGTGGATGTTATTCCCTGCATTTTGCCTATATATACATTAAAAAAAAATCAGAGAGATGGTCATATATGTATAAATTTTAAGGAAGATAAATTGGGATATTCCAGATTATCAGGATATTATGTTTGGGGTGTACTCCCCGGACCTAAAGCGGATTTCATCCCAAAACGAATAATGGTCGAAATATTAACCAAAAGCCGTATGGGTCGTCAAAACGCCATTTGTTCATTCGTTGAACAACTACTTCTGTGCTGAGTGAATTAATTAATATCCCCCTTTGGGGGGTTTGTTAAATTCATTAAATAAATGATATTTAGTAAAAACTGAATAGATATGCTAAAATACAGGGCCATCTTTCAGAAGTCACAGCATTTAATTTAATCCCCCATTTTCCAAAACATCATTAAATTGGTCTCCTCTGCTCTGCTGAAGTTAACACTGTATCAACGGGGGCAAATTTGCAAAGACAAGCAGTAAACGTGCAGTGCCATATCTTATTGTATCAGAGGATCATGGGAAAAGCGATTTTTCTCAAAATCCATGTAAATTTTATTTACTGTCTGGGAAAGCCTTTCGGAGAGAGGACATAGTCTGTAGTTATTTGGCTTAGTAGGTAGCCCTTACACAAAAATGAAAAACATATATTGAATAATAATATGAACATTATAAAGAAATAATAAACAGGAAACTGCAAAGTTGTTTCTAGAGTGTTCTATCGCTGTCACACAGAAAACGTTCTTCAATGATAATCCGTGGCATTTGTGTGTTTGGGCGTGCGTGTGTTTGTGCGTGCGTGTGTTTGTGCGTGCGTGTGTTTGTGTGTGCGTGTGTCTGTGCGTGCGTGCGTGCGTGCGTGCGTGTGTATATAAAATTTATTTTTGTTTTAAGAAACTTCAGAGTAAATTTTACATGTTTAATGTGTGATCTCTATACCTTTTGATGTGAATGTTCTGCTGTATGAAGACCAGCGAGCCTTATAAACAAGAGACAACACAAGTGGTATATATAATAGTGACAGAAAGCTCTAAACACCTGTGCGGTATCCCCTATACCAACACAAACAATACGTATACAACAAACACAATAGGTGGAGCAAGTGGTATACTTTCATCTCTTTTCAATCAGTTCAGCAATGCTGCAAAGACAGAGGGGTATACAATAGTGCAGATGACTCACAATCTTATATAGAGCCTTATAAACAGTATATTGACTTCTCGCAATTTCCTGTTTTGTTTTCAGATGAGACGTGGGCGTACTGTGGCACCCTTCATTAATATTTACGCTAAATACATAAAATAATTATTTTATGGATATTATACTCTGGTGCTGTTGATTTTTTTTTCCTTTTTATTACTAAAGAAAAAATAAAATAACTCTTTCTTTTATGTGTTGAATAAAAGAAAATAAATCCTCTTTACCTTGTGAGTTGTAAGGGCCTGCCGTTTCGCCGGTGCCTCCCTGGGTGTTAAGAAGGGAGTCAATAGAGTTGGATAAAGTGAATGTTTGATGGTACATGGCTATAATCGCTATAACTTCTATTTTTGGAAAACAATTTTCACGTGAATACAGTTTGGTATTTAGTGAATAAACCCCTGAATGTATGAGTAAATCCAATGTACTAAGCAAGAGAGTGTCCTCCAGGGATTCTGGAAGGGAATTCCTCATTTCCATGGATTTTTAATATTATATTTATTTATCTCCTATAATTACCAATTGTGTGATTGTGAGGTTTGAAATAAAAGGAAGGCAAGGAAGTGGTCTGGATGCACTTGTCCTTTTAGTTTTTTATTAACGGCAATGTTTACACTGTAGAGTTAAATCCACCTTCAGTTGCAATTTTCCTGACAGCCACTAGAGGTGCTTCCGCTGCACCGACCGAGTAAATCTTGGTCATGTGATGTGGAAACCCAGAAACCACTGAATTAAATGCTTTCCTATGTGGAAGCTTGGATGTGTGTGGTGCTATCAGGAGCACTGGATCGGACCGTCATTGACGAGGCCATGCCTCCTCGATGATATTGCGGGAGGTGAAGAGGTGAACAGTGCAGAGCAAGGCTCGCAGTGGAAAAAGGTGACAAAACCATTTTTTCCCCTTAATATTATTTGAAAAGGGGGCGGGGGACTGATATCTAACTTGGGGCAGGGGCACTGTATCGTTAGGAATGCAGGTTTGTATCAAGATAATGGAGCACAAAATGTAAAAAGGTTAATACAAGTTCTAGGTGATTTCAGTTCGTTATAATGTTGCAGTGTTTAGAGAAGTGGCTCCCTTTTAAGACCTCATTCTGACTCATGGTTTCGTGCAGTGGCGTACACACAATCCATGGGGCCCCGGTGCGAAACTGATCCAAGGGCCCCCCCCTCCCCTCTCTCCCCCGATCCGTGCTCCCCTCTCTTCCCCGATCCGTGCCCCCATTTCCCCCCTGACACATACATACATACAGACACACACACAAACATACACACAGACAGACATACACACACACATACATCCCTCGACAGACACATACATATATGCACACAGACACATACATACAGAGACACAGGCACACACACACACATAGACACAGACACATACACATACAGAGACACACACAGAGACACACATACATAGACACACACACATACATACGGGGCCCCATGGATTGTGTGTACACTCTCACTAACACAGTGTCACTAACACACTCTCACTAACACACAGTGTCACTAACACACAGTGTCACACGCTCTCACTAATACAGTGTCACTTGCACAAGTCACTCACTAACACACACAGTGTCACTTGAACACAAGCTCACACCACTACATAAAGTCACATTATTTACACACAGAAATACAGCAATTTAACACACACACGCGCGCGATTTACAACCGTGCACACAATAAAAAAAATGAAAAAAAACAGACGGATCATGGTGGCTGACTCACAGCTAGGTGGTATCTAATCAAAGCTTTTTCCCGGACTTGCACATCAGGCCTCCAGGGTTGGCATTGGTTGACTGGCATGGACTGCTCCAGGGACTAACCTTCCTTAATAACATACTCTCGCAGGTTCAGTCCGAATAGCACACAGTAAATAAATATGTCCTATTTTGATGCTATCTGAGTGTATATGCCTTCCAGTTTCTTTTTATTTTCTTTCTGTTATTGAGTACCTACAGTGGGCCTATAATCTTAATCTCAACCTCAATGTTATATGCTCTTTGTTTAGCGAGTCTGTACAGACCACGTTAAATTAATCACATTGATAATCTCTTCTCTGCCTGTCTTTCACTATCTTCACTAAGTTTGAATATTATCACGATTGATGTTTGATTATTATTATGAAAATGTGCTACTATCACACATGCCATACTTCTATACCTATGTTTAAGCTGACTACGCTTGTTTATGCTATTGTGGCAATGCAGGCGTCGTTGTACCTATCTGCACATCAAAAATAAAGAATTTATCGAGACCCACTGATGGCCTCCCAAGAAAAAAACAACAACTCCTTAACAAACTCACACTAGCCGCCAGAAGGACACTAGCCCAAGTGTGGCTAGCACCTACAGTCCCCACCGATAATGACATTATAATAAAGATCAAAGATACCTACTTAATGGACAAACTTACGGCCCAAATCAGGAACACTGAAAAATCATTCCAAAAAATCTGGCAACCCTGGGAAGACTACCTGAATGACTGAAACTTATACAAACACTCAAAGACGAGACCAAAGGAAGGATAGGGACCGATCCCGCAGCGCGCCCCCTCCCCATCACAGCGGTTTAACCTGCTATCCCCTCCTGCCACCCCACCCCGCCCCACCCCTACTGCCCCACCAACACCAGCACGTAGGTAAACAAGGCAACCATGTCTATGCGCCCTGCGGCGCAGAACACGACCCCTCCCTCGATAACATAGATAACACACACCATGCCACCGCAAAGGAGGTAGTACCCAAATCAATCAGCTACAGATACTCAACACTGCTGGGAAGTGAAAGAGTATACATCACATGAACACTCCTCTGCAAAGTCACCCTGTCGAGGCAGGCTATAACCACATAGTTGCCCAACTCATACGCACCAACAGATATAGGGATATTAACCTAGGCTTTAGTACCCTTGTTAACTAATGTTACGTTTATGATTTTATGATGTTCTGATATGTGAAAAATTGACATTGCTCGGCGGGACAAACGAACGAACGTAAACAACAAGTCTGTTAATATGTGAAATGTGCACAATATATCCATATCATAACTTGACCAACATACATGCGAATGTCAATTGCTACGCTGTTGCAAGTGTCAAACTGAAAATAAAGAATTGAAAAAAAAAAATAAAGAATTTTAAATTAAATAAATATATAAACCTACACGCTCCAGCAGCACCGTCATGTAGCCACCTCTGATTGGCTGCCAAACCATGCAGTGGGTGACACACCCTTTTTTTATATGCAGATACATTAATTGGGACTCAAAATGTACATAGGCACCCACCTTCCTCCCCCCTCTCTCCCACCCTTTCTCTTCCACTGTGAGGAGTGTAGAAGAAATTTGGGAGTCAAACTTCCATTCCCACGAACTATAGCAGTGCCCTTAACTGAGCATTCCAAGCTCCATAACCACCACAGAATCAGAAGCTCCCAGGTGTTACTGAGCAGTATAGGAGGCAGGGAGTAGGTAAGACAGTTCTTTAATGTTTTGACTCCTCATATGGGGGGAGGGAAACACCTAGGTACTCCTGGTACCATAACGACTACACTTTCTTGTAGTGGTTATGGTGCTTGAAAAACACTGCTTGTCGGATAAGTTCAGCAGAGCCATAGAATGTTAAGTAAGTATCACCGTTGGCAGAGTCACTTCCTGGTTTGGTGGGAACTTACTACAAAAACTACCGTGTGGGAACTAGGAGCCAATTAAATAACTACAACTGTGATCTTTTTTTATTTACTGATTTTGCATATTTTTTAATCTGTAATCTAAAAACCACATCAAAAAAATCAGTCACTCCATTCTGGAGCATCCCTTTAAGGTTTCCCTCCTGAATATATATTTTTAAAACATATTGTTTTAATGGCACAACTAAGCAGGTTTTTTTTTTTTTTTCAAAATGAACCTAAAATCAACTAAAACCAGTCGTTCGTTTTTGTGTTTTTCCCCTTTTTAACAAGTTTAAAAAGCTACTTGTGTGACAGATATTAATTTAAAGAGCTTGTCGCAGGCCACCATCAGATTTCACCAGAAGTTAAGTTATTAGTTTGATTCACAGACATAGAAAAGGGTGGAGGGGGGGGGGGTCACACAAATATTTCCAAAAAACAACTTGAGAGGAGCTATGAGGAACTTTACAAAGCACTATGGAAGCTCTCTGGAAATCAAGAAACGAAGAAAGAAAACGAGCCGGAAAGCGTTCTGGATGATTATTCACTGAAGATTTCAATGCTGGTTTTACTGATCCGTGGTTTGAGGCTGGAGACCGAGTCGCAGCAGCCGAGATGTGCTCTCATTATGACACGTCTGTTTAAGTTGTTGTGGTTCATGTTTTCTCATTCTCAGGAGCCTTTCTCTTCCCTTTGATGTGACGGGAGGAGGAGGGGCGGTTAGGTAAATCACACTCTATTAGATTTTATGTATTTATTCATTGGTGATAGGGATGGTATAAAAAAAAATCTAAAGTATAACTTGGGTCACTTATCTTTCTGTTTTCCTGGTCGGTTCGTAAACGATAACATAAAAGCAGTGATGCCATTTTTTGTGACGTGAGTGCTTTGCATGTGTGGCAAAACCTGAGAAGTAAAATTAGTGAAATCCCCAGTTTTGGGGCATTTTCGAGAATGGAGCTCACTATGAACACAAAAATGTAAACATAAAAATATGTCAAAGGGGAAATTTTTTCGTAAATGTTATATTTTAACAAGTGGGTGTTTACTAAATTACTGAATTACTAAAAGTGGATCAATCGCCATAGGAACCAGTGGAACCAGGAGACACATTCCACAGGAGACTCCTCCCCTTTACATTTTATACTTTATGCAATGGAACGTTTCGATACATTTCCCCGGTGCTATACGTCCTATGACAGAGAGAAGGCAAACAGCTTATAACAAGTTACTAAGTTATTCGGGTCTAGGCCGTCGGCAGGATTGAGATGTGACTGACTGGAAACCATTTTTATATATATATTTGTCAGCAAATCTTATAAACTTTTCTGATATTTAATTTCAGTTAAGGCCAGGTATGCTTTAATGATAAGCCACTATAAACTTTTAACAATAGGAGAATTAACTAAAAATAAGGTCAAACTTTGCCCCGTTGGCCGATGTATATTCCATTCCCCACAGGGCTAATTCAAAGTTTCATCTTTTTGGGGGGTTAGTAAACAAATTCTATTGAGTTAGGCTTTGCTATAATCTATAATCTACACAGAGAAACAGAGGAATTGGGGGCAACACCCAGAACATGCATTTCTAAGGAAATCCCGCAAAGACCAAAATCTATACAAAATACAGTTACAGACACAGCGCACACAAAATATATAAATAGAATTTGTTTCCCCTTTAAATAATGTATTTGCTGTGACTTCAAAATAACTTTGTGATCAGAACTTGTCTTTCGGTTCATAACATTTTCACCTAGGGAGAGGGATGAAGGGGCCCCTCTGTGTATTTCCTAAATTAACTCCTCTGGCATTAATGTTATTCTGTAGACTTGTGCAAAAATATGCTTATGGCCTAAAATTTGAATTGATCCACCCGAGATTTACCTGTGTAGTTTTATTTAATGAATTTCAACGAATAAGACTACACCGGTAAATCTCAGATGGATCCATTCGTTTGGCGGAGGATTACAAATAATTTGATTTAGAACAGGCTTCCCCAAACTCCGGCCATGCAGATCTTGCTGTATCACAACTCCCATGATTCTCAGCCTATCTATTTCATTCATAGAATCATGGGAGTTGTAGTCCAGCAACATCCGGAGGGCCGGAGTTTGGGGAAGCCTGCTTTAGATGAACAGGCCTACTCTGCATCACAAAATCTCTGAGTAGGTACAGTTTATATATCTCCAGCTCTGTCAAAAAATGTAAACTTCTACTGCAATGTCAGCGATATATACAAGAACGTCAGTAGTTGGAATTCAAAGTTAATTTCAAATTAAAAGAAAGAAAACACAACAGCCAGTGAAAGAAAGTAAATGGATACAATCTTGCACTGAAGTTGGTAGGGTTGCAGGGTATCAGGGCATAACCCAGTGATTATAATAAAGAAGCGAAGAGGCTGAGAAGGGTATGACAAGAGATGTCCACCCTATCGTCAGTCCCTATACCCCAGGATAGGCATGTTCATAATCATGGCTTCAAAAATTGCCAGTATAGAACATAAATGAAATATGAAAATAATAAATTTTATTGCTCCCTTCTAGGGAAGATAATAAACACACAAAATAATAAATGTGTATATACATAAAAAAAGTGTAATAGAAAATATAAAATAGAAATCGTCTGTAGCATGACACACCTTGTTATCACAAAAATGAGTAGCATCTACCTGGATCAAATTTTACGCCCTTTTGTGGAATCCTTGCCATCCTTTATCCAGGACACAAAACAGACCTTGGCACTCCTCTCAAATCTTACACTGCATGAACCTGTGAATCTCTGTAGCCTGGACGTAGAGGCTCTTTACTCCTCCATACCCCATGAAGGGGGATTACAGCACGTCCAATACTACTTAGAAAAGGGAGACACCAACCTCTCTGCACACTCTAAGTTCATTTTGGAGTTACTTAAATTCATCCTTACCCATAACTACTTTCTATTCAATAATAAATTCTACCACCAGGTGCGGGGTACTGCGATGGGGACAGCTTGTGCTCCATCCTACGCAAACCTGCACCTGGGATGGTGGGAAGAAGTAGTTATCCGATCAACCAAACTTTCATCCTTTACCCCCCTAATACATCTTTGGGCTAGGTATATAGATGACATTTTAATAGTCTGGAAAGGCACGGTTAATGAATTTAACCAGTTTGTAACCCTCCTGAATGACAATAACCACAATCTCAGATTTACTTCTGAATTCGGTGGGAAGACTCTCAATTTTCTTGACCTGACTGTTTCGGTTGATAACCAGGTGATTCAAACCACTCTTTTTAAAAAACCGACTGCCTCCAACAGCCTCCTTAACTGGGATAGTTTCCACCCTAAACCCCTTAAGCAAGGAATCCCTATAGGCCAATATCTCAGGGCACGCAGGAATTGCAGCACCTTGCAGGAGTTCAAAACTCAAGCTGACATCCTGAGAGCACAATTTAAGGCCAAAGGTTACCCTAATCGGTGCCTAAAAAGAGCCTTTAGGCGAGCCTTGGAGTCAGAAAGAGAGACCCTCCTAAGTGCAAAGAAACCTGTATCTCCCACTATCTCCCGTCCTCGCATGATCGCAACCTATGACGCAGGTTGGGACAGAGCGAAAAGCGGAATTCAAAAATTTTGGCCACTTCTAACAGGGGACATCCATCTCAAAAAAATCCTGGGCCCAAGAGTAGACATTACGGCACGCAGAGGCAAGAACCTAAGAGATTTGTTGGTTCCCAGCCATTTCCAGTCTAAACCACTGGGGATCAAAACATGGCTTCATAGACCCATCACTGGTACTTTCCAATGCGGGCGATGTGTCGCCTGTAAATATATCAAACGGGACTCAAAAAAAGTGTCAGATAGTGACAACAAACAGACCTTCAATATCACATCTTTCTTCAATTGTAATACCTCGGGTTTGGTGTATCTACTCACGTGCGAGTGTGACCACAAATACGTGGGCAAGACGTTCCGTCCTTTCAAAGAAAGGATTAAGGAACACGTTAGATCACCTAAACTAACGATTGAAACACCCATTGCCCGTCACCTAAAGGAACGTCACGCAGGCAAATCACAGGGCCTGCGTTTTTGTGGCCTTGAATTGGTTAAACGTGACAGAAGGAGAGGGGACTATGACAAATTTCTCCGGCAACGCGAGAGTTTCTGGATATATAGGCTCAAAACTTTACAACCCAAGGGTCTTAATGAAGGATTCTCGTTTGCGCCATTTATTTAATACATAAGATGAGATGGGAGTCCATTCACCACATCGACCTTAGGATCGGCCCATACAACCAGTATCTAGATACCCTGTTGAATGATCTACACTTTAGGTCAATATATCCATCATACTGTGTTTCACTAGGTAATTCCATCAACCTGGAGATTAGGTTTTCAACATATTTTTCTCGGGAGGTCATTTTGATGGGGTAGCTCCCGTCTATAACATACGATCCCCTGAGGCAATCCTGATGGGAAATTCCCATTTAAATCTCATCTTAGCTGCATCTTCAAATATGTAAATTTATCAAACTTTTCAATTTTCTGTTTGGCAATCTATCCACCTGAATAACACTTTGCACTTTTACTTTTACTTTTCACTTTTTACCATATTATTTGGTTTATCTTCACCATATGTTTTTGTTTATGACTTGCTCGAGTTCTCATTCGAAATATGACATTTACTATGCATGCCCCTGCTCAGGGACTATTTTTAGTATCCATCCGGACATTTGGGGAACATAGGGTTAACTGCTCTGACTATCCCTATGCCGGATGGCCGTACATGCCACTCAACCATCCATACCCCGCCCACCGACTCACGCTGCCCGTTCAGCAAATGATTACGTCGGGTTTTCCATGGGCGGAGCCTGGAGGTTTAAATTGTGGCGGGCTCACCCTCTCCGGTAAGCTCTTGACAAAGGCGCCACGCCAGCGCCGAAACGCGCGTTGAGCTAATACCGGGACCACTCCGGTCTGAGCGACTTCGCTTCTCACTATACCACTTGTGTAATTTGCAGCATAGACTAGTAGTCTGGTGTAATTTGCAGCATAGACTAGTAGTCTGAAGCTTTGACAGGGACCACTTGGTCCAGAATTTGAGACTTTAGACTAGAAGTCTGGGTACTTTAGGAGACCACTTGGTCCAGAACCAGTTCAGATTAGAGTAGTAATCTACCGGGTAAAATCAGATCACTCAGTCCAGAATTAGACCAGACTAGAACAGTAATCTATCTGGAATGTAAAGCACTAGTATCAGAATAGACGAGTACTCTGCATGTTTCCCGGGACCACTCAATCTAGAATCTGATTCAGACTAGAAATCTGCCTGTACAGGCACTGACACAGGAGTAGCTTGTGTGCCGTTTTCGGCTCCGTTTCTACTGCTATCGGGCCATAGGTTAGATCTGCCATATTCTATATTTAGCTAATCACCTTGACCGCATATTGTTTACCTTTTATGCGGGTTGTGACTGTTGCGTACGAATAGCTACCTTTTTTTGCTACTGTTGTGACAGAATAGCAAGTTTATCGTTACGTTCTCACCATTTATACACTGAAAGCTTGTTCAGCCACACAGATGTTTTCACTATATCCCGGCAATCTAAGAGTGTGTGGCTATACAAAAGCTCCAGTCTTTATACCTGCTAATCTAGTGATGTATATTGGGTAATTGTCACGATCACATACACATTGACATTTATCCGCCTAGATTGTGTCACTCATTTTGGTGACTGTCACGTACGAATAGCCTCTTTTTTGCTACTTTAGTGATAAATAACAAGGTCTCCGTGACGCTCTCACCATTTAAGCCTGTTTAGCCATACAGATGTTCATTTTATCTCTGTAATTTAAAGTGTGCGGCTATACAGAAGCTCTAGTCTCTACACCTACAACTATAGTGATAATTATCGGGTAACGGTCACATACACATCGACAGTTACCCGCTTCTGATTGTGTCACTCATTTTTGTGATAACAAGGTGTGTCATGCTACAGACGATTTCTATTTTATATTTTCTATTACACTTTTTTTATGTATATACACATTTATTATTTTGTGTGTTTATTATCTTCCCTAGAAGGGAGCAATAAAATTTATTATTTTCATATTTCATTTATGTTCTATACTGGCAATTTTTGAAGCCATGATTATGAACATGCCTATCCTGGGGTATAGGGACTGACGATAGGGTGGACATCTCTTGTCATACCCTTCTCAGCCTCTTCGCTTCTTTAATTTCAAATTAAAGGTCGTGATAGCCGAATGCGAAAAAAAATCTCCTCTTCTGTTTTCTGTTATTTTGGCCTGAAATTTTAAATTTACTGTGAATTCACTTTGCATTCCCAACAATTCACAGAAACGTTCCCCCCCAAAAAAACGCACAATAAACCGTTATTTTAATTTTTGATATTTTTTTTTATGATTTATAATTAATTCTGTTTCATTTATTTTTGCTGTACACATGCGTATAGGTATGGGTTAATACATATGCATACTGCGTATTTGTGTGTGTGTAAATTATCAGCTATTTTTTTTTTTTTAAGCACAGAGATTTTGTCTGAATTGTGCAATTTCTGTGTCCGTTCACGATGAATTGCTGTTTACTGTGGAAACCTCAAAACGTACGTTTGCCTAAAATGAACGATCTCTATAATCTGTGCCTCTCTCTGTAAGATACTGTTAGGCCCCCTGTCTAATTGTACCATTCATGGCCGGCGGTGGTATATGCTAACAGCGAATGAATAATATTTTTACCCATAAATTTGCCCCTGCACCATGCTCGGCCACAAGATTTTTTCTTTGATCTGTATGACCAAAGTCTCTTTTTTTTGTCTCCACAAATTATTTTGATCTTTTTTTTTCTCCATCAGAGAAACCTGTCAGTGGAGATACCTCCGACGTGGATTCTGATCACAATATAAAGAGCCCACTTTATGTAGCAGAATGAATTTACTGCCTCTGACTGGCTAAACCGTATGGTCTTGGGAAGAAAAAAACTTTGCGTTAGGATAGAGGAAGAATGCTGCAGCGTAGGGGGGCTAGCTGTCCATGGCCACAAATAGTAGTGAAGATGAAGCACGACTTGTGCATTTAAATTGGGGCTAGGGGATTTCTCTGGGGAAATCACATCTAAGTACCGTATATATGGACGTGAACTCTCCTAGAAAAGCATGCCTTGGAGGTAGAGCTTTTTTGGAGTTTTTAGCTCCCTAAGGTAGCTGAGATAGGAGGGTTTTTTGTACCCCCTGGATAGAACAGATGTAATTGTAATTTGTAAACAATTCTCGAGCTTTGTGAGGTCATCCTCCTGTCTTCGGGGACCAACTAACTCAGTGAACTCAAATGAATACGATATATATTTCATGAAGCGACGCTGGTGCGATAATATAGTGTATGGTAAAATATATAGTAGGTTCTCATATGTATATAAGTAAAAAAAACTGAATGTCCCTTTAAATCCCCTGGCGGTGGGCTTATCAAAGAGGCTTAACTCTCGCGTTGCCAGATCTGCACAAATGAGTTTTCATTTTATTGAGTTATGTTTACAACGTAAAAGAAAAGAGAAAAAAAAAAATAAAGAAAATCACTTCTAAATCATTTAAAAATAAATACACAGAAAATATGGGAGTTTTAAATAATACAGTATTTTATAACTCTTATTACACTCGTGAAGATTGGCTCCAAAAAGATTTATAAGCCTTGAGAACAAATTCAGGAATGACATGTTCTTATCTGTACTGGGTTTTATCTGCTAAACCAGGCATTGCAGAGAAGCTGAGATAAGACTGTACAATTTTGGTCTCAAATGTTGGCAAAAACACTCAGGGTTATACACTGGAAAAACAGAGCTACAAATAGCCAACCTGTGACAACAGCATTTTGGAGACTTTGGAGACCAAATCCGCTGGTTTTGCCCAACTTTTCCCATTCGGATTTCATTATTGATATATTTGTTGTTCGGTCGATAACATTGACTGTGTTTGAGAATTCTGGCAATATGATAGATGGGTATAAAATGTGCAAGTCTGAAAGAGGGGACGTACATTCCTAAATATGATTTGCTAAGATTTTTTTTATTTTTTTTAAATAAATTAACTTCTATTTGAGCTAGTATGACCTGTTTAATAGGACTAATTTGAGTCCGTATTGCTTTGTAAAAAAAAAAATAAAGGCACATTTGCTGTTGTGTTTTTGTTCAAACTAAACATGTATGCACGTTCGTACACTTTTGTACAGGTTCTCAAACAGATGGTTTTTTTGCTAGAAATTGAATTTTTATCTACACTCTACATCTCCTTATAGTTCCTCTAAATATTTTATACCTCAGTAAGCAGCTTTGCAGATTTTATACATGAGATAAAAGAAGATGCCTTTTTGGGGGGAGCGTCAGTTAACGGTGGTGATTTCAAGGCTGACTTGCAAAATCTAGGCCACGTTTAGCCAGCCCGGGAAAATCACCCAATTGTCCTTTTGTCTTAAAGGCACACTGCCGGTATCTACACATGTGTAGGTTTATTTATTTATTTTTATAAAATCATATATTAATTTTATTTTATAGAAAATAATTAATGGAACACTGCAAGAACTATAATCAGTATTACTTGCTGTAGTGGTTATAGTGCCAGAAGAGCCCAAGCGCCATCCCAGGGTAAGTAGTTAAACCATTTTACTATGGATTGACATAGTAAACTTACCTGGGTCCCCCGGCACTTAATATCTGGCCTACGCCTGCAGGAGAAGCCAGATGTAACGGCAGAGTAAATTCTGGATGACGCAGGATCTCACTCAATGGGTGAGAGCGTGGCCCTGCATTGCCCTTGTTTCTCTTTGTAGAGCTAACCAGATTCTCCTAGAGGAGAAGACCGGAATCAATGGCTGCGCCAAGTTGTCACAGCGTACTAAAACAGTTTAACTCCTTAATGTGGGTGGTCTCAGGGTCCTGGCACCATAACCACTGCAGGAGGCTGTAGTGGTTATAGTGTTTAAAGTGTTCCTTTAATTTATCCTGTCTCCTCACCGCATCAGTCCCCCCAGAAAAAATAAGATATTTTCGGAAATCTGGCAGTTTCTCCTAAATCCCTTAGGGAACACAGATTATATATTTACTAAACTCTCATCTAAAGCTGTGGGAGATCCTGGATTGGCTATCACATCCATCCTTGTCTCGGCAGATCTTACTGCCAGGCTTTGGAGTTCTATACATTCAAACTGAATACAACTTCACAGAGGAGTGTCTTTTTTTATTTTATTTTAATTCCTTTTCCTTTTTTTGGGTTTTTATTATCTGTTTAATTGATTAAAAGACGGGGAGTGGGTCCTCTCCAGCGTATGCTGTCCCTTTAAACATTAAGACACAGTTTGTCATCACAGCTAGATCTGCTAAGTAGTCGAGGACGACATCTTTGTTGCTAGTGTACAAAGGAGTTGTGCCAAATTCCACGAAGAAAAAGCACTTGTGTCATCACTTGGTTCGATCTACGGTGATATAGAGGTTGCTGATTTGTCCAGATTCCGAATCATTCTTGGGCAGGGAATACTTTCCAGAAATAATTAAAAAATTTCATCCTTCAAGGGCCATATTTTTTAAGACAAAACTTAAAAAAAAAGGAAAAATAAGGAAAAATGAAGAATTTTATTTTTCAAAAAAATGAATTTTCTGATTTTTTTTTTTTAAATATATTTAATATATTATTTATCTTTACTTTCTTAATGGCTTTCCAGTGAGGACAGCCTCTCGGTTCACTGAGTATCTTAAATTGCCGTCAAGTTGTGCCAACGTCTTCTTCAGAAACTACCGAGAGGACGACACCCGGCTTTGTCACAAAAACAACTTTTTTTCTTTGTAATAATTTCCAGTAATTTTATTAATTATCACTGGGCATGGATCCACAGATGAGTGTGTAGGGAAATCCGTACTCTGTAGCATTATAGCTGGCGAGGGGTGGGTGTGTTTGTCTGTAGAATATGCTCCATCCAGCAAATTCATTTTGCGTTTTCTGTTCTCGTTTAACTTTCTGTTGTTTTTAGAGTCACATTTTGATAGCTCAGTGGAAAGAATGAATTACGGTGTATTTGTGCTCTGCTGACAAAGGGTTTCCACTGGTTATTTATACTCTTCAACAGAATCAGGCATGCAGAGACTAATGTTGTTTTTAAGTATTGTACTGCGCTGTAGAATATGTTGGCGCTATAGAAATAAAAAACAAGCATATTTCTATGAGCGCTGTATGAATGCTACAGTGGATAAATCATTGTAACGACCATAACCACTGTTTTAAATAAGCCTTTTTTATTATGCAGTCTGCAGGTTGTGAGTGTCATAAATAAAAAAACAGAAATTATGAGAGAACGGACAAAATGCTAGAGAAACTCAGCTGCTTGCCCTCTGGTAAATCCTCGCTCAGGGCTCAAAATACTTTTTGCTCACTAGTGCCATTACAAAGGGAATTTTGCTACAAGCAGATCAAAATCTCATCCATTGTTGCATGATTGCTACTTCATCCTGTCCGCAGGAGCAGCATAGTCACATGTCATAGTTTACAGCGCAATACTCTCTGATGCAACTTGCATTAACGCTCTACAAGCCTTTTAATTCCCCTGTACATCCAGTGTTCTCTCTCTATAACCCCATAGGAACGCATTGAGGCAATGTGTCTAATGCACTCACGCTCCACCCTTTCCCTCGGTGGAGCCTTCCAGTTTCCCGATTTTGAGAAGACGGGGGGCGCTGGTGCTGGAACACAAACTTTGGGGTTAAGCCGCTCGAGAATGGTTTATTTAAAAAAAAATAGATAT
This sequence comes from Pelobates fuscus, assembly GCF_036172605.1. Taxonomy (NCBI): domain Eukaryota; kingdom Metazoa; phylum Chordata; class Amphibia; order Anura; family Pelobatidae; genus Pelobates; species Pelobates fuscus. Next base: position 21,773,475 of record NC_086317.1, read on the forward strand.
TTATTTATTCCGAGACAGGGTAACAAAAATAATGCGTACATAACAAGATAACAGTGCGTACCATCATAACTTTGTACAATCATGATTTCCATGTTCATTTACATATTGCCAGCAAAATGACAGCCAGTAACATTGTAACAATAGAGATCTTGAAAATCGTTAGCGACCGTGTATCGTGAAGCAGAGCACGGATTCGTATAGTAGCATATATCCTGTCTCGGGTTTTTGTTTAAATAGAAAGGAAATAAGTTTCTATACCACCATACACACAGTTGTCGAGATGTTATATGGTCCGTAAGTACATCCCGGTTAGAAATACCCTACGGTATTATTGTATCTGCAAGCGTTCACACGTGGTCTCTGCAGTTCGTTAGCGACCATAAGTCGTAGATTTGTAAGTGATAAAAGAGAGAGAGGATGAGAGTAGGAAGAGAGATAGAACCGGATGTCCCTCAAATAACGAAGAGGGCATAGAGTGGGGTAAAAGGGGGAAGATATAGGAGGGCACTCGGGGGGGGGGGGCATCCATAAATATTGTTTGTAAGAGGTGACAACAGTGTGGTATTATATCTATTCATGTTTTGGGGCATTTCAGGTCTCTAGCATCTCCCAGGGGGTTCCCCAGGTCTCTAGGCAGAAGATGACATACATTAGGCTGTGGATCGTCAACGAAAGTGAGATGGTCGGTGCGCTCGGGGGACCGAGCCCAGCTCGCCCCTCATTTACTCTCTCGCTGCGCTAGCCAGCCAGGGGCCCCAAATCTTTTCTAACTTTCTGCTTGTCCCGCGGACCTGTGCTGTTAATTTGCGCTCGAGAATGGTTTAAACCGTTAGGTGAACCAGCGCCAGGACCTCCTGGTACCATAACAACTTAAATTTGATTAGACTTTTATGGTGCCCGGAGTGTTCCTTTAACTGTTTCCACTGGAATGATATTCCAGATAACTACCACTCTTTTTATATCTCTGTTAGTCACCTCATCCTCTACTGGAAGGCCATTCCAGGTATCTACTACCATTTCTATATCACTGTTTGCTTTTACCGTTTCCACTGAAAGACCATTCCTGGTATCTACTACTCTTTCTCTATCACCGCTAACGTTTACTGCTTCGACTGGACGACCCTTCCAAGTATCTACTAACATTTCTTTATCATTGTTAGCCTTTACTGCTCCCACCGGGAAGCTGTTCTATGTATCTACTACTCTTTCTTTATCACTGTTGGGCTTTATTACTTCCACCAGAAGGTTGTTAAATGTAATGCATTTTCCTCTGACCTACAGTGAATTCAGTTATGGCTTTTTTCCTGATGCAGACCACTTCCTTCCCTGCTGAGCTAACTCCTTGTAAGTTTTTTTTTTGTTTTTTTAACCTAATTTGGTGAAACATATTTAGTTGTTAAAATGTGGAATCATTAGTTCCCGTGTTCTGTAAATAAATACACAGATTACACCCAGCTCAACTCCAAATCTGAAATAAAATTAAAAATATATATATTTATATATAAATAAAAAAATAAATTACAACGCAGAATCCATCAGGGTAGTACGACCCTTATTAGGGTGTATTCTCTGAACCACGAATTTTAGTTTACTGATGAGGTGGAATAAGCCACACACTCGCCAATTCCAATTTAAAGCGGCCATAGTCTTCCATGCCACGAGCCTTGGACCATATTGCAAACTTTAGCCCTGCAGCTACGAATCATGGGAAATACAACATCTACAAAGGCCAAAGTTGACCACAGCAGCCTTAGATCTCAGTATTGGCTGTTGCTAGGATATACCGTGGCGTGCATCGTCCCATTAGTTCTGTAGGAAACACAATTGTATATGTGAGTGGTGTGCGTTGATGGCATCAAAGAAATGACTGGAAAGTCTGTTTAAATAGAAGTGTGGCAGCTGTTAGCCTCTCACCCCTTTAATTCTAAGGCACGTGCCTTCCTTGCACAATGGCTAATGCTGCCTTGACAGCCCTGGAAATAGGTTAAACCCATATATTAATACAAAGAAGGGGACTCTTCCAGAGAAGTGACAAAGTAGAGGCCCCTTGCTCAGCGGCGAATTACTCAATTCTTTTGTACCAGAAGGTTTCCTGTTACCAATGAATATCAATGAATTCAAATTGGGCTGGAGGTTTTTTTGTATTTTTTTTTTTTGTGTGAGTGTAAAATAAACCTTCTTTCTTTGTATATAAAGACAGCAGCTGCCACCGCCGAGCCCCCCGCATATCAAGTGCGGTTCCAGGGGTCGAAGGTTACGCAGAACAAAAGCAGCCGTTCTTGCATTTTAGATGTAGGGCTGACCCTGTCTTTTTGCAAAATTAAACCGAAGGCCACTTCGGAATATTTTCTTTATCTACAAATTAATTAAAGTTAGTGGCCATGGGGTCAAACTGCAAAATTGGGTTCTTCGTATGACAGAGTACCTTGTCATAGGTGTACCTGCATCACCAGCTTATTTTACTTGAATATTTTTTTATTTTCTGCTCAATGTTATGTTCCTGAGATAATACCAATATATCTCTTAATATACATCAGTGCATTAGGTGAAAACACATCTATATTGCGTGAATAGATATATATATATAATTCTACGGGATTCATTTTTTTTTTTTTTAGATAAAAGCACCTATATATGTTTGTGTATATAAAAAATTAATCATAATAGACTTGAGATGATATGTATGGAAAACATTGTGTCATCTCTTGTATGAGAAGATTGCTGTGTGGGGAGGGTGTTGGACTGATTCTGTTGTAAAGATAAAGTATAGAGCCTGTATTCCAGGACAGCTGGTCATAGTCCAACCTTGGTCTCTCCGTATCAGATTCCTCACTTTACCATCATACCCTCTCTTTGATGGAACTGTGCATGGAAGCTTCGATGGGTCAGAAAGTTTTCATTGCAATTTTAGACAATTGCAGACACTCATTCTTGGGATTTTGCTAACTTTGCTCTCTCATTTGAATGCCTAACCTGTGCACTTTACCTTGGAGTCACAGGCAATCTCTAACTTGAGTCCATCATCAAAATTTATGGGCAGTCTCTTATTTGACTTTATCGTCACAGTGATTCATGGGCGGTCTCTAACTTTAGAAGCTCAACATGCTAACTTGACTTCATCATCACATTGTGTCATATGCTTTTACCCAATTTGAGTGTATCCTCACAATATGTCATGGGCTTTCTCTAAATTGAGTTCACTCTCATTTTGAGTCAAGGGTGTGTTTCTTCATCACACCGAGTTATGAGTTCCCCTCTAATTTTAGGCTATCAGACTATGTCATGGGCTGTCTCTAGTTTGAGTCCATCATCACACTGAGTCATAGTCTCTCTTTCTCACTTGGCGCCATCATCCCACATTGAGTCATGGACTCAATACAGGTGTTATATCACACCAAGTGTAGAGTACATTAATCTATTTGGGCAATTTCTAGCTTGAGACTCTCATCACCATGTGTCATAGAATGTCTAACTGTGGAAGCCTTCACCACGCTGAGTGATGGACTTTACCTAGTCTGGCGACCTCATCATACTAAATCTTGGACTCTCTTTCTAACTTGAGTCATTCTTTAAGCTAAGTCTTGGGATCGTTCTAGCTCAAGTACATTATCATCTCGAGTCTTGGCTCTCCGAACTTCAGGTTCCTCTTTAGACCGGACAACAACGGATACTTAAGTGACACCCCAAACACCTACCTGCAAAGTGTCTACTGAGATATGACTTCTGGGCACTCATATCCAACACTCAGAATAAGTTGGGATAGAAACACCATGATGAGACTACTTATTTGCTTACTGTGCTAAGTAACTGCTATCAATCAACAGTAGCTTGCTCACCCTATCAGGAAAACCATTATTGATTTAACACACATTCTATGTGGCGGCGAAGCCAACCCTGACAAAACAGATGTTTTTTGTGAACTACATATCCGTGAAGTTCAGGAAGCTTGCAGACTGCCAAAGACGTATTATGGGTAATGTAGTTCACAAACATCGGCAGTGCCACGATTAGCCAACATTGCTATGTCCAAGAGCATAGGATCTAAAGCGATATATTCTTTAATCTGCATCACCTTAATGCATCTTAATGTTGTGAATAGCTCATCTCGCTCCAGTAAAACTTGACACAGTGCAACGATAAAATAATGTAATATTAATATGATGCTGCCACAAGGAACTGCGAGAGCTGGACTATTTTAAAAAAAACATTTATTTGCTTTGCCCAATTTCTGCTTTTCTCAGCTGTTTTTCTCCCGGAAATCACCACAGTCCCTTTCATTGAGCTGAAAAGCAATAAAATACCATTTTATTTCTCCTAACACCTTCCCCCGTGTGGATTGGAACTAATATTTTACCCCGTCGCTGCAAGATAGACCTGCAGATCGTGAACGGCGAGAAGCACTCGGTGCAGCTCGCGTGAACAGCGATATTAAAGTTTTATGACGAGAAAAAAAGTATTTTTCTACTCCTGCGTTCAAACAATTATTTTATAAGGTGATAAAGCAAAGCAAATAAATCATCGGACATGGAGTATAAAATGTAAACTCCATACATAATTAATGTTCTGTAGGGTTTTTATTAAAGGCAAACTTACACCTCTAAGTGAAAGTAGGTCATGCAGATTTTAATAATGCTTACTCCCATCCTCTGCATTAAAAAACCCTAAAAACATAGCGTGTGGTGCTGCAGCCCAGTTGTCTGACTTGTCATTGTTCAGCGTGGTTGTGGTACATGTTGGCACCAAGTTACAGATACTCCGAAATAATATTATTTAGTCTTTCGGTGCCCCTAGCAGAGCCATGCAATTCATTACTAACTTTGTGAGGATGTCTTTTTCTTTGGGTACCATGTAATTAGAGCAATTAGAGCGTGGGTGTTGCTACGGAGGGCTTTAGGGCGGGGGGGGGCTGAAGCCTGGGTGAGGGGCTCCTTAGTCCTGGATCTCTGGAAGTAGTGGCAGAGGCAGGAATATACTGGTGTTTTTTATTATTATTTTTAATAATTAGTTAGGTAACGTGGCAGGATTGCAGTGAGGACCTGGTTTGCTTCCAGCAATACATCGAATTCTGCTACAAACTCAAGTCCCATGTGTTTCTGTAATCGAGCAATGTCCCTGAATTAGAGTACTGCCTCCGTAATCATCCTCATGAAAATCATTTGGTTAGACTACAGATCTTCTTTAAATGGAAACTCCACTTCCCAAATACCAAAAAGATAATAATAACTAAATATCACAGTTTAGTAGATACACTCCCAAAGAATTCATGCATTTAATTATCATTTTTTTTTCATTTCATTCTCTAAAAACAGCCTGCTAAAGATGCAGAATTCTTGTCTGCTGCCTTTACAAACTCTCCCCTTCTAGCCCCGCCCAGACTTTCTGTGGCTGTCCAATCACAGACTTCCCAATGCAGCTCAATCAGAAGTCTTTGCAAGGCAGGTGTTCTGGGCAATTGCTGCCTCTTATCTCCACTGAGCTAAACAAACCAGGAAGTAACAGGATTGGATGTCTGACTGACAGCCGGGGGGGAGGGAGGTGTAACAATGTTAATTTATAAAAGTGACAATTTCTATTGAAATCTCCACTTTTTGAAAAATGCTCCACACTCTACACACATAGAGCATTTCAGCAAGTTAAAGACACTTTTGTGTTGCCTCTGGCAATGTATTCTGTTTTTTCCCATCACTATCCAAGCTTTTTATCCTCATATTTCAGTCTTTTCCCAACCTCTCAACATTCTGTCTGCCCTACACTATACAATAAATAGGGATAAAATAAACAGAGAAACAAATTTAACCCATTTATGACAGATGATGTCCACACGACCGTCAGAGGTCAAGGAAGCCATGAAATAGGGATCTGCGCACAAAAGGCACAGATCTGCACCTGCCGGGTAATGACATAGAAGGAAAGATATTAACTGTTTAAAGGACATGAATAAACTCAGGGACAGTCTGACACTGACATAGTTACTGCTCATCTTATTTACTGTGAAACTGACTGTAGAAAGTGCTGACAGGTTAGCCACCAATGGAAACAAGTGCGATCGGCGTGTCAGCAGTGAGATTTGGGAGATGTCAACATGGCTCCCAGCTGTGAGTGGAACAATTAGCCGCATTGTTGTGTACATAACGAGTTCTTGGAAGCCATTGGTGTTTCACCCAGCAGAGAGCTCGTCCCCTTTTATTGTAAATGTGTCATCGCCAACTGCAATTGTTTCCAGCACAGACATTGTAACCAAGTCAATTTCATCGAAAAGGTCAAATCTCACACACAGGCAGCGAGTGAGTCTGTATGACAATCGCACTCACGTGTTTATTTACTAATTAGTGAATCACACAATTTAGGCTAAAATTGCAAAACTGACTATAACAGAAATGTAGAATATTTTACAACTCAAGAGGGTTTATTTAATAAACAGTAAACTTGTGAAATGTTAAACATTTGCCCAAATCATCTATTTTGGCCCCATTTTTTTCAGTGCGAATATTATTTCACTGCTTTGTGATTGACTGCTTTTATAAAAACGCATTGTTGTTTTAACTTGCAAGGGTTATAAAATAAAAAATATATAAATATAAGCGCGGTACAGTGACATTGTTAACCTGCTCCTACATTTACGACCGTGGCATTGGCGTTTTTTAAAATAATCGTTCCTGATTAAAACTGTGATGTAAACGGTGCTCTCTCCGGCACGGAGATAGTTAAAAGCAGACTCTTTATATGTAGAGAAAAACAGAAATGTAATGTGATTTATTCACTAAACTGCAAAGTGTCACAACATGGTGCTGACAGACAACTTGCAAACTTTAGCACAAGGTAGTGGAAGTTGAAAAATAAAACCGATTCAGCATTGAGAGATTCTTCCCAAGTGTATTATTTTGATCTGAATATTGTTTAACAAATACACCTCCATTGATAAATGCAATTAGTTCTACCTTGTTAACAGGTTATTATTATTGTGTGTGTATATATATATATATATAAAATCAATCAGTATTGTTAATAAACATAATGCTCCAAAGGACGGTGACAGACGTGGGTGCTGAGCCCCCTCCCCCAGTTCTTCAAGCCTTAAAATGCTAAATGCAGTGAATTTAAATGTATGGTGACCCCCATATACGCTTCGTCCTGACCCTGACATCCAGATGGGCTTCCTGAGATTATGGGGGTAAGTTCAGGAATAAGCTTGATTGACAGATCATAAAATTGGAATTTCTTAGTGGGATTTTGGGATATGTTCCACCCGCTTTGTATACAGGATTCGTTTTCCATCGAAATCTCATAATTCAGGATTAATAGAGGTTTGTGCGGAGCTGCCTGGTAGGTTCTCTGTATAAATCCTTTTTTCTGCAGATGCGTCAATCTCGACTTGCTGTGTCTCGCTGTATGAAAACGGTTCACAATTCCCGGGGGCTCCTATTTGTAACTGATCAAAGACCGCTCTTCTTACCGGATCTGCAAAGGAAATGAATCTAGCTGGCCCAGGTTTATCAAAGCCCACAAAAGTTCTGATATATATATATATATATATATATATATACACATTACACAACAAGTTTGATGGAGTTCCATTTGGGGTGAAAAACATTTAAAAAGGCAACCACGTATTTGCATTTAAAAACCAGAATACATGTCACGACACTGTGGGATTTATTCACTAAACTGTGCATTGAGTATCATTGACAGGTGAATTCAAAGTATTAGGAAAAAGATAGATGTATTGGGACATTGGTCCCACTCAGCCATCTCTCCCCACTTTGTCCAATTCAGATATTTTGTCCTGGAACTAGCTGGTCCATGCTCAGTGAGTAAACCTATTAGGGTGATTTACTAAGCCGTGAATTGTCTGGAGTTGCCTTAATAGCTAATAGATGCCATGCTTTAAGGCGGGCAATGCATTATGGAGGTTGTAGTCAGGTTCCAGGTGGGCTGCTAATGTATAGTAGAACTACTGTTCTGTAATACACATTTCCCCAAAGGATTGGACCCCTAAACTAACAATTAATTTCTGGTTAGGGAACTCCGGAAGTCAATGCTGGTTGGTTACTATCATTTTTTTTTTTTTTTTAGCGATTGAATCCTGATTGTTTTAAATCCAAAGACGTATAAGCACAGTGACAAATGGAGTCTGTTAGCACTTTATAAATACCAGTAATAAATAAATAAATAAATGTAACGGAGCAAAATGCAAGAGACAAGACAGGTCTAACAGCATTTACAATGCATCACATTCAGTAAATAGAGATTGCGGCATCAGCTTGTATTACAGAATATGACATATTACAGAAACTCAATATGAAAGGGTTTAATAATACTCATTAATATAGAAATGCTGTAATAAAACAAAAAAACCGTGTCTCCGGTTTTTAGTATTTTGCAATAGCATTTTCACACGGCCATTTTTGCTGTTTATTGTGGCTTTATTTATATATATATTTTTTTAATTCTTTATTTTTGTAGTGCTTAGAGTAACAAACATGCCTATATCGCCACGACAGCTTTATTTATATTTTAACAAGTATTACTAAAGGGTACGTTTAATACATTGATCTGTAGAATATGTTTTTTGATGGGGATTATGGGCTATTTCATGTAATATTTACTATAATCATCTCACATAGCCTGCTATATTTGCAACAGTTAAGACGTTTACACTTTCTGTTCACATTTATACAACAGCTCGTCCTAAACAAAACGGTATATCACTTTCATATATCCAGGTTATTTGTGCTGATTTTAGTATTTCTCTGACTTACCTGCGCTATTTTCTAAAACCGATTACTTGTTTTTCTACATTAATCATTTAAATCCTGTTGGAAGTTTTATAATCTCAAGAGATACAGCAGCTCTTAACCATTTTTTTTTAATTGCCCAAATTATATACAGAACATTCCATTCTTCAATTTAAATTATTACTTATTTGCTAAGATAAATAATATATATATATTTCGAACACCTTTATTAGGCTGTACCTGATGGGTTTGGTGTAACTGATGTGTGTGCTGGTTGTCACCCCCCTTTCTTGTCCCCTTCCCCAATATCCCCCCTTGGATCATATTATTTTCTACCTTAATTTCTTATTCAGTAGGTGATTCCCTGATATCTGAGTAATTGTTACTTGCTAATGTTATTTGATTCTACATGACTGATCTATCTATCGCTCGAAACCCAGTATAGTTCTTTGAACAAGTTGTACATCTATTTAACCAATTGCAGATATGCTTGTTACTATTGAGACCTGTGTGTCTCGTCATGTTTGAGCTGATGTTGAGTCCAATGCTGTATTTTTGATACACATGAAAATTCTTTTAATAAACATAAATTTACAAATAAAAAAAACACAGACATGATATTGTGGTAAACAAATTAACGGGTGAATTCGATATGTCTGTGACTACCAATAGGGTCCCAAGAATATAAAGATTTTTCAGAAAACGATGAATACAGAAATTCTGACGTAGATTTTTAAAATTTAACTTTGAACTAATTTTGGTTTAGTAAATAACTCATGGGGGCCTGTTATTGTCTGATGCAGAGGTTAGGAACATCCCAATATTTATCCAAAAGAACAGATAGAAATAAATGATTTTTAGATTGTAAGCTAAATTGGCCAGAACCCTCTTTACCGACTGTTCCTGTATGTCGAACGTGTTTTGCGAGCATTCATTGTTTGTCTTGTTTTACATATTATATAACACTGTGGAATATGCTGGTGCTATATAAATAATAGTAAAAATCATAAAACTATCTTATCACATTATTATGTAGCCACGAACAGCAGTTTTTACAATAAATTATCGTGCTATCTTTATATTTTGTGCTGTCTGTGTTTACACTATTTGAACATATTTTTTGTTTTGGTTAAAGGGTTAAGCTTCAAATGTACAGTTGGATATTGACAATTTATTTTATTCACTAATGCAACACAAGCTTGTTACATTAATATTCAGAATTACTACATTAATATTCATAATGAAATAATATTAGGTTTAGAAAACTCAGGAGTCCGGCAACTTCAGTCTTTACAAGAACAGGCATTTGTTGAAACATTAAAAAAAATGCTAATTGTATCTGAAAAGTGTCAAATATTCCTTGAACATTTGTTGGATAAAACGTTTAACACTTTCGAATAGGTTTTACTAAAAAGCAAACAAAAAATGGATTTTATTTCCTTTTCTGAAAAGTAATCAATCAAACGTTTTGTACATAATAAATAAACAAAAAACATGATTTGTGTTTAGTAGTTAAAAAAAGGCTGCATTATCTTCCGTATCTACTTGGATTTAATTATTTTTAAGACACTGCAATATAAATAAAATTAACTATAATTTTAACAGAAATTTAACTTGCTTTTATTTGTATTCAGTCATTTTCCCCCAATTACTGTAAAAAGTAATTCTAATCTGCTTATAAATCAGAAATGATATCATTTATTAGGCAGGGCCCAATTTAGAATAAATGACGCAGGGGGTGGGGTCTATACCTGTATTAACCAGGGGATCCCCTGGGCTCTCATTTACAACGTTAACCCATTTAAAGGACAATTTTTTACTTCCTGTTTGTTAATACAGATATGGCTCCCACCCCAAATTTTTATTTTTTTTGATTTTTTTTACTAAAACCTTCTTGAAAATGTTACACGTTTACCCAATAAATGTTCAAGGAATATTTTACACTTTTCAAAATACATTTTGCTTTTTTATGCGTGTTCTTGCAAAGAATGAAGTTGCCGGACTCCTGCCTATTTAAAATGTAATATTATTTAATTGTGAATAGTAATGTAGTACTTGTGAATATTAATGTAGTACTTGTGAATAGTAATGTAGTACTTGTGAATAGTAATGTAGTACTTGTGAATATTAATGTAGTACTTGTGAATAGTAATGTAGTACTTGTGAATATTAATGTAGTACTTGTGAATAGTAATGTAGTACTTGTGAATATTAATGTAGTACTTGTGAATAGTAATGTAGTACTTGTGAATATTAATGTAGTACTTGTGAATAGTAATGTAGTACTTGTGAATAGTAATGTAGTACTTGTGAATATTAATGTAGTACTTGTGAATATTAATGTTTTAATTCAACATCGAGCTGTACATTTGGAGCTTCAGATAACAGTCGAGTCTCACCCAACATGGCCGCTCAGCCAGATAAAAAAGTGACATAAATGAAATAAACGTAAAAAAAAAAAATGAGAATGAAAATGTGACGATAGTAGTCTTTTGATGTGTAAGAGATTTATGTAATAATTCAACTGGTGGAGTTACCAAACCTGACCACCCCTCGTGTGTGCCCAAGCTCAGATACAGGACCAAATTGCCCTCTCCGTCCCTGTTCAGGGCCTCTGGGGACTTTTACCTGAGTTATGGTTGTTTTTACAAAGACACACACACAAACAAAATTATCTCTGTATACACCTGGTCACTAATACAAAAAAAAAACCTCCCATAAATCTTTTTTAATTCTAGCATTTTTGAGAAGTTTAGATGGTATCTCTCTCTGGTTGCATACCCTAATGTAATGTGCGACACACACCTTAGCGCCCCCCCACCCCCCATCTCCCTTTCAGTGGCTTTCTATTCCCTTGCCCATAATATACCCATAAAGTACCCGCCACTCTGCCAAATGCAGAGCTATGGCGATGTCTGACCGCTGGCTGCTGTGCTAGAATTTCACCTGGAAAAACTTGCTCCTGCATTGTGACACTTTAATTCGTCATTTATTTTTATTATTAACTCAATCTAATATTTCAATTAATATATCTATAACTAAAGTCTGTGCACTCTGTAACATGTCCTACAGTTATTGCGTTATGTGTCTGAGTGCATCAAATAACACATTTTACACATCACACGTCATCGTCAGTCGGGGGGGGGGGGTTAACTCTGTTCCCATGGCAACTTGTTTGATACCCTACTTGTGCGACAGAAGAGGAAATGGCAGGGCACGGGGCTTTAAAGCACAGGTGTGTGACAGCGAAGTGATTTCCGTTCAATATCTCTCTGTGGCTGAGTTATGTTTTCCTGCTGAGGGTCTCCGGCGTCAGTGCTCACTGCGCAGTGTGGCGTACCTCTGCCTGTGCAGCCAAGAGGATGCCGTACACACCTCTTACAGCATGAGTCGAAAAAAACAAATCACATATGGCGGGGAGGGGGAATGTCTGGAAATTCCTATAGAATGAACAGGGTTATTCCTTTAGACTGTTTTTAGCTGGGTCCTCATCGCCTCGTCTTCCTGTGTACCTAAAAATGTCACCAAACACTCATTTAAATCCCCACTTTTACCATCCTGCAGATACAGATACAAAAAGAATATTAATTCACTGAAAACATATATTATTGTAAACTAATAAATAAACTGCAACATTTAGGTCAAAATACTTGAACAGAAAATACCTGAATTTTTGGCAATTATTTAATTACATTTCATAAGTTCTCGTAAGTGTAAAAGTTCGGCAAGTACAACAATCACAGGTTAACGGCAAATGTGCATAAAGACAGTCAGTGCCTCGTTTTATAATAAAAATAAACATTTATAAACAACTGCTTAGTAGAAACATGCTTTTCACAAAGAAGAGAAAGACCACTGGGAGTCATAGAGCTAAAAGCAGCGTAGGACATTTAGAGACCAGCGTGGACACATAGTTATAAGGTACAATAAAATAATATAACGCAACGACTCAAACGTAAACAAACAAAATCAAATCGTGCAAACTCTTGATTATATGGGCCACAAACATAGTGCAGGCGGTCTGTTCCCATGTCAGGAAATAAGCTTGGAAATAGGTCCCCAGCAGTCCCGGGAAAGGCCCAAAGAAATTGAGGGTATAAAGTGTGAATGTCAGAGCATGCACTCGGTGCACACTGATCCGGAGTATCTTAGCGCCCAAGTCGGAATCCTGGAAGTTTCTCAAAGGGAGATCATTATGGCGCCAACTGGGAATCCTCTGAGGGTGTGAGCTTATTAAGGTTTGAGAAAAAGAGGGTCAGTAATAGCGATCCTGAAAACTGGTAGATGATTATTCCTCCTGAATCCATGCCCGTAGGCCGAGGTGAAACATCGCTACCTGCAGGTTTGACAAGCTTGTCATATCAGTTGACCAAGGCTCGGACAAGACTATGCTTGTGTGAGTTGTGCAGTTAAGTAGGATAGTGAGGTGCACCATTTTGATGAAAGGGTCTTTTGCATAATATTATGGAGATCAGCAAAAGCATCTCCAGTGGGGGCCGTCATAACACCCATCAGTCCTGGGGGGGGGGGGGGGAGAGGGTGACAGGGCCTATGTATGCAAAGACTGTATAAGAGCGGGAAATCGCTCAAACAAACGAATATGTCTAAGTTGAAGAAATCCTGGCAAACACTCTGCAGTTCTGAGGTAATTCCAGATTACTAGCAAGACGTTCCACATGCGACAAAATAATAGCTCAGCAGCCAACAATAGCTTTAAATCTCGAATCAGTAGTATCTGTGGACCTCCTTCAATCTGCGTCCTACTTGATCAATAGCCAAGCCACGACACCCAAGATTCTCACTTTTAACATTACCGCAGCTGCTGCAGCTCTCCGGGCAATCAGCAGAAATATATTCTACCCAGACCAGGAAGGAATTCCACCAATCAGAGGCTCTATTTCTGGCCAATGAGATCCCCTCTTATCCCTTAAACTCCTGTCTAGAAAGTGTTTGAATAACAAGTCAATCACACCCACCTGCACTGTGAGCCGCCAATTGTCCCTTTAATTATCCTCCTTTCAACGTAAGGGACAGCCAACCTTTACGGACAATTTTGAAGGCAGGCTGGGCATGATGGGAAATGCAGTCCTAATATATCTGCTGTGCTAAGGTTGGCCATCCCTGTTTCTGTACAAACAAACAACAGTTTGCTCCTTTTCAATGACAGATGACGTGCATTATAGAAAACAGATACAGACAGAGAAAATAATGTGATGGCGTTTCAGCATCTTGTTGAGAATTTTCCAGAGAATAAATATCATACAATAAAAAAAGGCAATTTTGTTCCTTGGCCATGTGCTTTGTAATGCAGTTAATGTCTGACCCAGTCCATCTTTTTAATGGTGCGTGTGTACTGCTTGGGTTTGGAGAAACTGTCTTACAGCGTGACAGATGTCAAGTGGTTAATCAATGTACCCAAATCCCAGCGGTCACATATAGAGATATTACAAAGCAAGGCTCTCACAGCCACAACCAGTGATTTAGGGTCTTAATATGAGAACCAGAGCCAGGTTTCTGGCTGCCAGTGAGACCTGGGTGTAAAGGCTCGGTTACAGAGTATATGTATTGATGTGCGTCCGTCTTTGTTTTATTACACAGTGAAATGTTTAAGATGCCACCGTTGCAATTTAAACATGTAACATGACAAACAACAGGAGCAAACAATATATATTCACGTGTTTTTATGACACAGTGTTCTGTCTGGCAGGAGCAAAACTGCTATGTACTAAATATATATATGTACTGTACCTCAGCTGGGTTTCCTATGGGCACTTTTGTGTGACAGCTTTGGGGACATTTACAAACGAATCTCTATAATAAACACACTCTGCAGTTTGCATGTGAACAAATGATACCCGGTGGAAATTGCATGGTGTGGTTATTTAAGATTCCTTTCTACACAGTGTCAGCAATTGACAACACAAACAGAAATGCTTAGATGAAACATTGACAATGACAGCCAGGGCCTGGTCACTGGATCGTCCAGGAGCAAGGAAGCAGGAACTGACGGGGGGAGCTAGAAATGTACTGACCGGGACCCTGTCCCTCACTTTGCTATTTTCACGATTAGCTAGGGAGCCAACTGCTTTGTCCATGATCTCATGAATGGAACAGCCTAGTAGAGTGCAATAATAAACTGACTTTGCTCATAGAAAGGCGCTAAGTACAGGTTTTTAATGACAATCTCTATATATCCAAATAGAGTGGAGCGCTTACCAGTGGATGTGAATGTACAGTACATATCACACTCTGTGTGATAAAAATACATTTTGCTTAACGGATGATTCTGTGTATTTTACAGTTAGATGGTATATTTACCTTTAAATCAAACAAAAATAACAAAGAATAGTGTAGTACCCTCTAGCATATATATGTAGTGAACAAAATAATGGGGCACTCACATGCTCCAGAGCTATAACCTAGCTCCTGGAATAAAAGCCAATAGGTTAGTTTAGGCTATATTGGTATTCTTGTATCAGGTGGTGGGTTCAAATATCTCAGGAAAAGAAATTCAAATATAGTGTAACATTGTTTAGGAGATATCCCAATATATAAAAAGTAGAATACTCACAAGCCTGGAGCCTATAAATTGGCTCAGTAGAATAGCCAGGTATGGTTAGGGACCCTCTTTACAGATGCAGGAACTGTGATGGTTAAAGAATCACTATAGGGTCAGGAACACAAACATGTATTCCTGACCTTATAGTGTTACCACCACCATCTAGCCCCCCTGAGTTGCTCATGCCTCCATAACTATAGTAAAAATCTTACTGTATTCAAGCCTGAAGCTGTAACTCTGCATGCTGTTAGACTCAGAAAAACAAGCAGTCTGCTGACATCATCAGAAGTGGTAGCCTGATCCAATCACAGTGCTTCCCCATAGGATTGGCTGAGACTGACAAAGAGGCAGATCAGGGGCAGAGCCAGCATGATTCAAACACAGCCCTGGCCAATCAGCATCTCTTTATAGAGATGAATTGAATCAATGAATCTCTATGAGGAAAGTTCAGTGTCTGCATGCAGCGGGAGGAGATACTGAATGTTTGGATGCATTTTAGGCAGCCATGACCCAGGAAGGATCTCTAACAGCTATCTGAAAAGACAGTGTTTACAGCAAAAAGCCTGAAGTGTCCAGATTTAGGAGTTACAGTCCCTATTTTGATCTCAGATCACTCTATCCCACTTTTCTATCCCAATGTCTAGGAGATCCATATTATTGGTGTGTCTGAGTGTATAACAGAGCTCCACAGCAATAATACTCTCAGTAATGTGACTGAGTGTATAACAGAGCACCACAGCAATAATACTCCCAGTAATGTGACTGAGTGTATAACAGAGCACCACAGCAATAATACTCCCAGTAATGTGTTTGAGTGTATAACAGAGCTCCACAGCAATAATACTCTCAGTAATGTGTCTGAGTGTATAACAGAGCTCCACGGCAATAATACTCTCAGTAATGTGTCTGAGTGTATAACAGAGCTCCACAGCAATAATACTCCCAGTAATGTGTCTGGGTGTATAACAGAGCACCACAGCAATAATACTCCCAGTAATGTGACTGAGTGTATAACAGAGCACCACAGCAATAATACTCCCAGTAATGTGACTGAGTGTATAACAGAGCTCCACAGCAATAATACTCTCAGTAATGTGTCTGAGTGTATAACAGAGCTCCACAGCAATAATACTCTCAGTAATGTGTCTGAGTGTATAACAGAGCTCCACAGCAATAATACTCCCAGTAATGTGTCTGACTGTATAACAGAGCTCCCTAGCAATAATACTCCCAGTAATGTGACTGAGTGTATAACAGAGCTCCACAGCAATAATACTCCCAGTAATGTGTCTGAGTGTATAAAAGAGCTCCACAGTAATAATATCCCAGTAATGTGTCTGGGTGTATAACAGAGCTCCACAGCAACAATACTCCCAGTAATGTGTCCTTAAGCTACAATAAATGTGTTTAGATATCAGTCTGTGTAAATAAGATACATTGTTCTCTTATTAAATTACATTTTAGTTGTATATTTTATTATTAGTAAGTCATCTAAAAAATTTCAGAACAGTCCCTTAAACCGTATTGTGATGTGCTATATTTTCTATATAAATGTAAAAACAGTGGGTGGTCACATGAATAAGGTTAACAGGAGTTCTAGGTGATTTTCAATGTTTTATTCAGCCATGTAATTTGCTAAGTGACCGATCCCCCTCTGATGGCTGGTGTAGTGGTTTTGTTTAGTCGGTCCTTTGGAAAAGCCTTATCCTGACCTTGAATATCTGTAAATATCATTGAGACTGCCTTTTCCCACATTAAACAAACCCACAATGACTCCTGGTTCTCTTAATAATGAAATCTTTCCATTTATTTTTATTAATACAGAGTTACTCACTAGCATGAATTCAAAGTGAATTCTCCAAATCAGCTATGCTTTTAGTTTGGAAATTCGGTAAATACTCCTGTTAATAACATGTACTAAAAACGGATTCTGCTATAAAGGTTCTCTTCAGTAATTCCAGTGTCTCTCTTAAAGGGACGTTATATAATAATGCTCACACGCATATCGGAGTGTCTCTCTTAAAGGGACGTTATATAATAATGCTCACACGCATATCGGAGTGTCTCTCTTAAAGGGACGTTATATAATAATGCTCACACGCATATCGGAGTGTCTCTCAAAGGGACGTTATGTAAATTGACAGAGAATTGCACATTTTAAACCAAAATGTATTCAACCTGGAAAAACAGCAGATTTAGACAAAAATAGAGTAAAAATACCAAGCTGAACATTTGTAGCTCCTCTCATATCTCATTGACACAATAGCCTGTTTAGTAAATAAGCCCCTGTAGTGTTGGAGACCATGTTTGCACACCCCTGGTGTAACCCACATAGTGCCAACTAGCTAAACAGAGAGGTTATTTCCTCTAAAACACAGCTTTATTTATAAATGCGATCTAACATCGAGCTCGCTGGGCATCCAAACTAAATGAAAAAAATGCCAATAAAGCTTTAATAAAAATATAAATAACATTTAAAACTAAAAGCCTTTAAAGACTATTATCAGAATGGAATAGTTACGTTGCCATTAATCCGTGTTCTTCCATCCTGCCTGCCTCCTCTCTGTGTGACCTTTCTGAGTCTTCTGTCAGGCTCGCTCATGAAATATTTATTGAAATAAAAAATAAAATGAAGCCTGCCCTCTGACTGGGAAAGGTCTGCCGTGTAATATGACTATATCAGTAGCACAAAGCAGAATTTTCCTCCCACTAACACCGATGGTCTATTATACGAGTATGTGTGCAAATCCCCCCTTTCTACAGTTATTGATCGCGTAGATACAGCTTTCCAGTTACATATTTGGTGGGATTTAATTCCCGGGTCTTTCCAGACCTGGTTTTTAAGATAATAAGCAAAACTAAGATTGTAACCCTTCGTCTTCCAACCCCATGTGCACAGAGATACCAGGCCTTCATCTTTGGGTTAGAGAGTTTAAAATATATTGACCCCCTGCTGGAAAAATAACGCTATGATAAGTTCAAATCAAACATTAGTTACAAATAAATAAATATGAGATATGATTTGTTGTTGTCGTTTTCCATCCATTTGTCAAGCACACATGAAAACTGTATTGTAACAGCCAATTGTCTGAACTCCCATAATTTGTAAATTACATTTTAATGCAGACTTGCACAACTTGGAAGTAGGTTGGTGCTAAAATAGGCTAAACTTACACTGACACATACAGACACACACTCACAATAACAGACATACAGATACACACACACTGACACATACAGATACACACTCACAATGACAGACATACAGATACACACACACTGACACATACAGATACACACACTGACACATACAGATACACACTCACAATGACAGACATACAGATACACACACACTGACACATACAAATACACACTCACAATGACAGACATACAGATACACACACACTGACACAGATACACACTCACAATGACAGACAATCAAATACACACACAGGAAGACATAGAGATACACATGTTGGTCAAAATATAATTTTTGTTTAACCACTATCCAGTTTTTTACGTTTTTAGTGCTGGAGGGTGGCTTCCCTGGTGTCCAGTCTGCAGGCTGAGACTGTTGGACGTTAAAGGCTGACACTCCTATATTATATCCTCCTGTCTCTCTCCTGGCCTGTCCCCCTCCTTACTGCTTCCTCCACCCTCCCACACGGTTTCAGTCTCTTTGGAAGATAGTGACCAGCTGTCACTTCCTCCCAGGCTGCTGATAAGCAAGGGGCCCGGTCCCACTGTTAAAGGGCCACAGTGCTTGATTGGGCCCTTGCGGACACATGCCCACCGGGTGACCCTAAGTGCATGGGCCACATGATGGACCCCCTTAGTGTGCGGACCCCGGTGCAGCCGAATTGAACTGGTAGTTACCACGGGTCGCCCAAAATCCTTTGGCAGGTCGCAAGCAGCATGTGGGCCGTATGTTGTGCAGGTCTGTTTTTACGGGTTAACTTTCTAGAAATCAAATTACCATAAAGTGTCTTAGTGCAATCAGTGCTGGTGTCCACATTTTAATTTTTCGGTCAGGTACTCAGCTCCACAATAAATACACATACACAGTAAATACTCTTGTTGGCAGCATAAGAGGAAAAAAAGTCTCTCTGCCAAAAGGCACAATGTGATCATTTAAAAAACAAACAAAAAACAATGGGAGGGGTCCAGGGTGGGTCAGATAGAGAAATCTATTGGTAATCCAGACACATGAAATGTGCCACATACCCTCACAGTAAGCGTGGCAGCGAGGAAGCATGTCCTCTTTATTTGGTAAATGCTTTGATTCCAGGACTTTTGAATTTTATATTTTTATTGTGCAGATAGGTACATGGCCAGGGCTGCCATCAGAAATTTTGGGGCCCCTGACAAAGCACAAGGTCTGGGCCCCCCCTCCCCCGCCCCCTCCCTCCCGGGCCCGCCCACGCCCTACCTAGTCTGCTGACAATGATGCGGGACTGAATGTGGTGTGTATAGTGGAAGTGAATTAGAATGTGTGTAATGGATGTAGTGTTTGTGTGTATTAGATACTGTTTGTGCAGTGAATGCAGAGTGTGTGTTTGTGTAGCGGATGCAGTGTGTATAGTGAACGCAGAGTGTGTTTGAGTAGTGGATGTAGTGTGTGTACAGTGATGTAGTGTGTGTTTGTGTAGTGGATGTAGTGTTTGTATGTACTAGATGAAATGTGTTTAGTGGATGCAGTGTCTGTAGTGGATGTAGTGTGTGTATTAGACGCAGTGTCTGTGTATAGTGAATGCAGAGTGTTTCAATTTGTGGTGGATGTAGTGTGTGTACTGTGAATACAGGATGTTTGTGTAGTGGATGCTGTGTGCACAGTTGATGCAGAGTGTATGTTAGTGTAGTGAATGCAGAGTGTGTGCATAGTTTAGTGAATGCAGAGTGTGTGTTAGTGTGTAATAAATGCAGAGTGTGTGTTAGGGTGTAGTGAATGCAGAGTGTGTCATTGTAATGAATGTAGTGTGTGTGTAAATTTGTAGTGAATGCAGAGTGTGTGTTAATGTGTAGTGAATGCAGAGAGTGTGTTAATGTGTAGTGAATGCAGAGAGTGTGTTAATGCGTAGTGAATGCAGAGAGTGTGTTAGTGTAGTGAATGCAGAAAGTGTGTTAGTGTAGTGAATGCAGAAAGTGTGTTAGTGTAGTGAATGCAGAGAGTGTGTTAATGTGTAGTGAATGCAGAGAGTGTGTTAGTGTGTAGCGGATGCAGAGTTTGTGTTAGTGTAGTGAATGCAGAGAGTGTGTTAGTGTGTAGCGGATGCAGAGTGTGTATTAGTGTAGTGAATGCAGAGTGTGTTAATGTGTAGCGAATGCAGAGTGTGTGTCAGTATAGTGGATGCAGTGAGTGTGTTAGTGTGTAGTGTATGCAGAGTGCATGTTGTATTAGTGAATGCAGTGTGTGTATTGTATTAGTGTATGCAGTGTGTTTGTTGTGTTAGTGTATGCAGTATGTATGTTGTGTTAGTGTATGCAGTATGTATGTTGTGTTAGTGTATGCAGTGTGTGTTGTATTAGTGTATGCAGTGTGTGTTGTGTCAGTGTATGCAGAGTGTGTTGTGTCAGTGTATGCAGAGTGTGTTGTGTCAGTGTATGCAGAGTGTGTTGTGTTGGTGTATGCAGAGTGTGTTGGTGTATGCAGAGTGTGTTGTGTTGGTGTATGCATAGTGTTTTGTGTCAGTGTATGCAGAGTGTGTGTTGTGTTAGTGCATGCAGTGTGTGTTGTGTTAGTGTATGCAGAATGTGTTGTGTCAGTGTATGCAGAGTGTGTGTGTTGTGTTAGTGTATGTAGTGTGTGTTGTGTCAGTGTATGCAGAGTGTGTGTGTTGTGTTAGTGTATGTAGTGTGTGTGTGTTGTGTTATTGTATATAGTGTGTGTGTGTGTGTGTGTGTTGTGTCAGTGTATGCAGTGTGTGTGCTGTGTCAGTGTATGTAGTGTGTGTGTGTTGTGTCAGTGTATGCAGTGTGTGTGTGTGTTGTGTCAGTGTATGCAATGTGTGTGTGTGTGTGTGTGTGTGTTGTGTCAGTGTATGCAATGTGTGTGTGTGTGTGTTGTGTCAGTGTATGCAATGTGTGTGTGTGTGTGTTGTGTCAGTGTATGCAATGTGTGTGTGTTGTGTCAGTGTATGTAGTGTGTGTGTGCTGTGTCAGTGTATGTAGTGTGTGTGTGTGTGTTGTGTCAGTGTATGCAGTGTGTGTGCTGTGTCAGTGTATGTAGTGTGTGTGTGTGTGTTGTCAGTGTATGCAGTGTGTGTGTTGTGTCAGTGTATGCAGTGTGTGTGTGTGTGTGTGTTGTGTCAGTGTATGCAGTGTGTGTGTGTTGTGTCAGTGTATGCAGTGTGTGTGTGTTGTGTCAGTGTATGCAGTGTGTGTGTTTGTGTTGTGTCAGTGTATGCAGTGTGTGTGTGTGTGTGTGTTGTGTCAGTGTATGCATGTGTGTGTTGTGTCAGTGTATGCAGTGTGTGTGTGTTGTGTCAGTGTATGCAGTGTGTGTGTGTGTGTTGTGTCAGTGTATGCAGTGTGTGTGTGTTGTGTCAGTGTATGCAGTATGTGTGTGTGTTGTGTCAGTGTGTGTGTGTGTGTTGTGTCAGTGTATGCAGTGTGTGTGTGTGTGTGTTGTGTCAGTGTATGCAGTGTGTGTGTGTGTGTGTTGTGTCAGTGTATGCAGTGTGTGTGTGTGGGTGTGTGTGTGTTGTGTCAGTGTATGCAGTGTGTGTGTGTGGGTGTGTGTGTGTTGTGTCAGTGTATGCAGTGTGTGTGTGTGTTGTGTCAGTGTATGCAGTGTGTGTGTGTGTGTGTGTTGTGTCAGTGTATGCAGTGTGTGTGTGTGTGTTGTGTCAGTGTATGCAGTGTGTGTGTGTGTGTGTGTTGTGTCAGTGTATGCAGTGTGTGTGTGTGTGTGTTGTGTCAGTGTATGCAGTGTGTGTGTGTGTGTTGTGTCAGTGTATGCAGTGTGTGTGTGTGTGTGTGTGTGTTGTGTCAGTGTATGCAGTGTATGTGTGTAAATGTGCTGGGGTGTGGGGGAGGGGGGGGCATTTTAACATAATAAAAAAAAAAAAAATTAAATTGTTTCTCCCCCCTCCCTGCTTACCTGTGTCTAGGGAGGGGGGAGATTCCATCCCTGGTGGTCCGGTGGCATGGTGGGGCCCCCCGGCTTCCCAGTTACCGCAGAGGGGGCCCAGGCAGCACACAGCCTCTTCTCTTCTCTCCTCCAATAACTCTCGCGAGACCCGCGGAGCGTTGCCATGGCAACCGGGTCTCGCGAGAGTTATTAGCAGAAACGAGAAGAAGAGAAGCTGTGTGCTGCCTGGGCCCCCTCTGCGGTAACTGGGAAGCCGGGGGCCCGGGGCTGCACACATAGATAGCGATATTCGCTATCTATGTGTGCAGAGAGGGAAAGTGGGGCCCAGGACTGCCAGAGCAGTCCGGGCCCCCCAGGGCCGCCGGGCCCGTGACAACTGTCACGGTTGTCACCCCCTGATGGCGGCCCTGTACATGGCATTGTCATACGCCACAACAGCGTTCATATTGATATGCATACAGACTTATTTGTGGCAATAGTACATGCACATTTTTTTTAAGTATAAACAGAGTCGATATAACGGGCTTAGCATTAGTAAATAGGTACCGTGCTGTAGTTTTGCATGCAAGTGAGTTAGGATTGAGTCGCTGTATACTACTGCAGTATAGTAAAGGCTTTAACATACAATTTGTTTTAAAATTAAAATAAGATTGACAAGTTTACTCAAAAGACATATTTAGTAAGGTAGGCTAGCCCAGTGTGTCTGGTGTACTGGTTTGCGTGAGGCATGTGGAGCCTGAGGCATTAGACAGGTGTTGGGTCCAACGTGAGTAGGTGCTAGCGGTGATAGTCAAGATTATAAAATAGAATGTAGGGCTAGGAATTAAGCAGGCTATAATGCTTATTAGGTACCAGGAGCCCAAGACCCCAGAGCCCCTCATGCACACAAACATTTTACGTATATCTGCTGCCATAGTAGTGAAGGAAATAGTGCAAGAGATTATCAAAATTAAAGTGAACACAAGGAATATGATTCAGCATGAGCGCTAAATTACTTAGAGCCCAAATGGGTCGTGGAGTGTCCAGGTATAGTACAAACAAACTAGTCCCGCTGTGTGCAGTTCCAACTTCATGCTGCAGCTGCCTCTCCCAGCCAGACATATCAACCGATTCCTGTACGCAGGTGGGTACAGGAGCAGTCGGGTATATACAGCCAGCCAGCTATGCAGCCCTTTGAGGACATGGTGCCTCTTCGGCCCTGGGTCAGTGTGAGGGCTGGTACCTTCTTGCCACGAGCCTGAGGTCCTTTCAGGTCCAGGGTCTTTCCCGGCGTGCGGGTGCGTTGGGCTGCGCATGGGTCTGGTGCGTGTTTCCTTGTGGCGTCTGCGGCCCTCCGCTTGTGTGGCCGGTACCTGCGGGTCAATTCCCTCATTGCCCTCTGTCCAGGTGGGCGAGTCATGCGAGTTGCAGGGGTTTGGCGTGTTTTGGTGCCCTTTTGAGGTTTCCCAGTCCCCTTGGAGCTGCCTGCTAGTGCTGTAGGTGGGATAGTGAGAGGTTTGGCAGCAGCTAGTCGTGTGTGAGCCAGTAGCTGGATCCAAAATTTATCGAAAATTGCGTCCAGAGAGTCTCTCACCGGTATATTGAGGTCTAGTGACGCAGGCTGCTGCTGCTTTCCAGGAGTGTAGTCGTCGCTTGTGGCCGCCATCTTAGAGGCCTGCTCCTCCAGTCCGTCGGCTGAGGTTGGCGGTTGTATCAGCAGAGTAGGGACCGGGCCGGTTCTCTGTGGCGGGGACCGGGTTAACCCCCACCGGTCCAAGGGGGGGGGGGGTGATTTGTGCTTGTCTGCGGCTCTGAGCGGCAGGCGGGAAGCGGCCGTCTTCCCAGCCCGTCCTCTCTCGTAGGCCACAGTCTTCCGCCTCGGTTCCCGGGCATTCCGGGTGGCAGGTCAGGTATCTGGGGGTGTGCACTGGGTTCCCCAAGCTGGATAGCCTCGTTGTGCGGGTGTTCCAGAGTTGCAATCCCGGATCTCTGGCAGTTATGTTGCCGTCCGGCGGGAGCTCGAGCAGAGCACGTCTTGCTCGCTTGCTAGTCAGGCTCCGCCCCCCGATTCCAGGACGTTTAACAACCTTGACAGAACCCTGGGAGCTTTTACCATCTCCAAGTGAAGAGTTAGAATCCTACCACTTAGGTTAGTCTTGCCCAACATTCCTCTGTTAGAAAATATTATGGTGGCACAGTTGCTGTCATGGCGGTGTCCAGGAGAGGCTGGAGATAAAGGTTTCTACTTTGACTTATGATTTGCCGTTCATTTTTCATTTTGAAATTTTCATGTAATCTAATAGGTGACAGTAATGCTTTCATACTGGCTTTATTTAGAGAAATCTAATGTCCATAAATATCCGTCTTCTGCATCACTAACACAGGAATTAAAAACCGAAATTAAATTAAAACGAAGCAGTGTGATTGGCTGACACAGACAATGTTAAGTGCACACACTCCATTTTCTTATCTATTAACCCGTTACTTTTACACATAGTTTTTTGGGGGGTTTTTTTGGTCATCCACCACTTTTTATTCCTTTTTTTTTATGTTTTTCCCCTGACCATTTTACCATTGACCGCATTCACAGAATAAATCAAATGAGAAATTTTATTAAGTTAAAGAAGATACAGTCGCAGTTGGAAGGAAATTGTAAAATCTACTTACCTGTCACAGAGAATTCACAAACTGACAGCGGGCGAGACATTTCTTGGCAAACAAAAAGGCGCACTTATGCACGGCATATTTATACAGTGAATGAAAGAGACTAATTTGGGAATTAAAATTTTTTTTTAACCAAAATGCAATTAAATGATGGACTTAATTAAGAGACGCAGTGAGGAATATTCTGGAGCAAATATGACAATAAATAGGAGCAAACAGGAGAGGTGTCAGACAATCAGCCTAAAAAGTAAACGAGAACTTTTTTCTCCATAACCCACATAGCGTGTATGGGCCTGGGCGTGTCTGACTTTAATACGCTTAATTTTAACCCTATCTGATCATCAATCTTATCGGAGTTAAAACCAAGCCCACCTTCTAAGGATCTGCCGATTGCAGCCCAATTCACTGTGACCAAGATAGGGGCTACCAGGACACAGCGAGATAGAACACATTTTTATTGAATAGAGGATTCCAGGCTCGCTGAGGTTTACTGTAACGTGTCATATGAAAGTGGAGATGTGACTTATAGTGAAAGGAGGATCCGAGGTGCCCTGCTTCCTGTCTGACAGTAAATCGTAGAATCGAAGCTCTGTATCTTGTTCTTGTCTCTGAAATTGGAATGCCCTACAAACAGAGCCAAGTAGAAAACACGACTAGTGTTTGGGGCTGGGGGCACCGCCATTGGAAATATTGTGTAAATCCTTCACTACATCCAGATAAAACAGAAGGGAAATAAAATCCAAATTGTGTTCACGGTATTTATGTTGAAGCAGTTTACTATAGTTTGTAAACGATAATCTAGTCTGTATTAAATCATCTTCGCAATAAGGTTTCTCCTAAAAAACTTTCCATAGCACAAAATAAATACGAAATATATACATGGCTCAAAATGTGACGTCTTACACTACTAGACTTGTCTAAAAATGGCTTAGCACTGCAAGCCTAGAGAGCCAATGGCACATTCACCGGGGGTCAATTCCTGCTCACCTGGGCTACATGTTCACTAGCCAGTGCTACAGGGCAAGGAGAAGTTAATGGCACATTCACCGGGGGTCAATTCCTGCTCACCTGGGCTACATGTTCACTAGCCAATGCTACAGGGCAAGGGGCAGTTTATATATCTATATCCCAAAAAAGGGAAGGCTCAAAACATGTCACAGAAAATCAGAAATGTAAATGCACTCACAGTTTAACAAGCGCTCAATTACTAGACGAAAAAGATACCATTCAATCTGTGTCCGTTTTTGGACTACCGCTCAAAATCTGTGCCTGTCCAACAGCTGAGCCTCTAAGTCAGTTAGATAACAACAAAAACACTCCATTTCCAAATTCAGATTGTATTTAGTTTGACACCTTTACAAGGTGACGATATCAAAGGAAGTTATAACAAACAGGAAGTTCTGCTTTAAACAGCAACAAAGAATTTCACCTAGAAACACGTGTACAAAGAAAACGAAAAGAGGATCGATTTCTATAAGGGGTGAATTACAAATACCTCATTTTAAGTCTCTTTTTTTCTAAAAGTCAATGAAAACTATATCAGGTTATTTAATTTAATTTAGAGAGCGATTTGTCACAAACTAAAAGTTAGGCCAAAGTAGTCAAATTGAAAACATAGATGACTTAGAAGATGTATCGAATTCAGATTTTGTGGCTCAATTATTTATTAATTTTTTTATCATTCAGTCTTTATTAAAATTAAATGGCGGTACAAAAATACCAAAAGAACTGTGCACCAATTCGGATTTTGTTGCCTTAAATTTGAAATGTACTTTGAGTTGCTAACAATTCCCGTTTGATACACATTATACCTTATTGAAGGAACGCAAAGTGTTTGTAAAAGTCCCATTCGTGGTGTGTTTGCATCCACAGACATTATGAATTCCAATCTTTGCTTCTGCACGCTTGTTCTGAATTTGAAGAAATATAAATCTTTCTGAGTCTTTATAGATTACATCACTTCCATTTATCTTTCCGTGGATTCTTGGAAACCCGACTAGTAATTAGCTCATTGGAATTTATCGGTGATTACAATAAATAAAGATCAAATGTCACACATGTCTATCTACACCTTCACTGAATAGTAGAGACTTATCAATCCTCTCTCATATTAATATTGTCTAGGTCGGAATGTGGTGTTATGCAGCCTGCAAGGGCTCACATAGAACAGGTGCTGCTATTGCAGCCTGCACATAAGTCCTGCAGTGCGCTGAGGGATACTCCAACACTAGACTTCATTTTCTCAGGGTTGTTCACTATAGTGAAAATTCTAAGTGGTTTATTCACTCAAAATGGTTTATTCACTCAACTGATTTGAGTTGAAAAACCTTTCCAAATCACTTTTATTTACCTAAATGTTGTACTTCAGTTTTCAATCACTACAGTTTGGTGTATAGTGAATAAAACCCAAGGAATTGTCCAATACATTGTATTTTAATTTGTCATGTTAGATCTTGAGTTACTTCATCTCCTTCCCCTGGGTTTTAGTAACTTACTCCAGTATCTCTGACGGTTGGTCACTAAACATTTATCAGTAAAGTTCTGAAATTAAATAATTGCAAAATGTAGTGGAAAAAAATACTGATTTGGAAAAAATAATCCGCTATTGTCATAACTGTCAGTTTTAGTCTTAATTCTATAATATGGGTTTCACTATTATATAGAAAAACAAGAGCTGATCAAGTTTAAATATGAAGCTAAGATAGCCAGACTGCAAACATTGCTGTGTAAGAGAATATTTCGATTTTTAATTTCAGTCTTAAATTAGAATTTCACATCAACTTCACTCTCTGGGATATTCATCAAAGCGAATTTCAAATTTATGGTCACAATATCTGAACTGGAGCTACTCAGCTATGCTTCCAGTCCGTTAAAACTCACTTTGAAATTGACCTCGAATTCTCTCTTTAGTAAATAATCCTGTTAGAATTTCTGGCAGTTCGCTCTTTAGACGTTTGTTTGCTAAAGTTTCAATTGCAGTAAAATGAAATTCAAATTGCAAAATAAAGGCTAGAATGGCTGTGAGAATGGTGGGATCTATAATTACTTTCAGACCAGCTTTATTCATTTTGCCATTTAGACTTCATTTAACTGCAGATCGCACTATGGTGAACTTATTGCGCAGACTAGACGGGCCGAATGGTTCTTATCTGCCGTCACTTTCTATGTTTCTGTGTGAAAACGTTTCTGTCTTCTTAGCAATAGCACACCTTGAAGGGACATGCACAGTGATTTTGCCAAGGGGAAATGGAATAATTGTTGATTTTTTTTTTAGATTTGTACGAGGGAAGTGTGTTCTACGAGGGGCTGACAATGTAGGGTAACTCTCTGAGATCTGATTGCACACTCAGCTAATGCTAAGCCTGCAGCTATTTTTAGTGCCGTATATCTGATTGAAATGAAGTTAAATAGACCACACAAACTTCAAATGGAAAAAAAATTAAAAAAAAGCCAACCCCCCTCTGCTAAAAACACACACTGTGAACACGGATTCTCGTGTTTTACTTTTCTTTAACAGCTTTGTTGCAGAAGGGGTTCAGGATGGCAGGATGGCACGCAGCCAAGGTAATGGGCTATGTACTAACACTGCATCCTCGCTGGGGTTAATATATAGAGGAGGATTCATGGCGTTTACTGAATGAATTGGGAATTATAGAAAGGAACTGCAAAATTTAGACAAACATCGCAGGACTGAAAGAAACAAAAATCCTCAAAAATTAGCTGTTTTAATTTTATTAGAAATGTTAAGGTTTTTAGAGAGTTCTCTTCCACGTATGTTAACAAATTTTGTTCTTCAGAAAACATGACAAGTATTGAATCTTTGGCAATATTTGTTAAAATGCTGAAGTGAATTTGTGACATTTCACAGTTTATTAAATATCCTTGTAGGCATAAGAATAACCGCACTGTGTTTTATAAATTAATATTATTAAACAGCAGGATAATTATAGCACGGACTACGACTAATTCTTGCGACTTTTGGAAAGATTCTCATGTGCTCTACCATTTTAATTATTCCCACAGTGAGGAGTCAAACTGGTTTTTGATACGTTTAGCATGGGTCTCCCGTGCGCCCACAGTCTGGCCCTCTTCTGTGATACAGCTAAAGCAACGTTTCCTCTTCCGCATTAAATATGACAATCTATTACCTATTTTGGACTTAATTCATTGACCATGTCCGACGGTGAATTCAGTCCAAACACACGCAGAATTGCTGTCGCTAGTGCGAATGAAGAAGGTAACCCGATAGTAATAATGGAGTTATAGAGCCGAGTGACCGACTGTACGCTACCTGTTATCATTAAGAAATATTGAAACGAAGGACAGATATATGGGGTATTTAATTAAAATCAGAACTAAACCATCATGTGGTGCTCAGAGTAACCATCGTTGACCTAGGACTTGTGTCATAGCATGCTTAAATTTAATTTAAATAGATTCCTTGTTAGAGGGGATTAGAACTAATGAGGCTCCTCGTTAGCCTGTGCTAATTACCCGTGTTATCTAGAGAAATCATTAATAATCTATCTGTATTTTGATCATCTAGAGTGGCAGTTTTGATTGGAGCTGACAAGATATTTCTCCCATTATATTCAACGTGTTTAGGCTGGAGAATAATTGTCGGATCTATAATGCTGCAATGTCCGTGGGGGCCACGTTTGTCGTGCTGCCCTAGAGTCACATCCCTGTGCTACCACAGATGTAGATCTGGGGTTTAATCACTAAATAGCAGATTATTGAGTAAAACAACCAAACTATGCACATTATGAAGCTTTTTTCAAACTCAGCACTTGTTTGCCTAGATTTTACTGCAATTTGGCTCTTAGTAAATACCTCTATGTCACAAGGATCCATAGTGACACAGGAATATGGATGTAGGATCCAGAATGTCACAGAAACAGAAGGGAGTGCCCAGGATTCCAATGCTTTTAGCATTTGTCAACCCCCATCACGAAGTTTCGTCACAATCAGGGTTTTTTGAGAATTGTCAATAATTCTAAGTGAATTCAAAGTGGATTTCAAATTATAGGCAACAATATCTGAACTGGAATCACAGCTCAGAGTAGAGTTTTTCCACTTCAGGAGCTGTGGCCTACAATTTGCACCTTAACTTGAAATCATTGTGAATTCCCAGCAATGTACAGTTTAATATCCCAGGCCTCCACCATCATCAGGGCTCAGACAATACACTCTTTTAACAGGAACAGTAGGTTAATGCCCCCACAATCCAAAATGTGTCTGTAACTGAAAGTCACAGATTAATAAAATGGATACATGTCTATTGTGTTATAGCAATGCAAGGTGAATTCCTGCAATATTGTATAATGTGTTTTATTGTCACCCACTTTGATGCTTGCACAAGTCGTGAGCCGGGCTATTTAAGGACAAGGTTAGGAAAAATGACAATATATTCTGTAAAATATCTCATTATGTAAGTAATTAAAAAAAAAAAAAATTGCTAACAGGTTTGTGAACCTTACAGAATAGCAAGTTAAGATAAAAGGGTTAATTCAATATAAACAAACCTGGTTAAATGATTCCATGCTTCCTTGTTACACACATTGCGTGTTCAAGAATCGATGGCTTGTTTTACGCAGTTTAACCTCACATTTAGGATCCACATACGCACAATTCATTGACCATCTGTCACTAAATGGACACATTCAACCAATTACCTAATCACACTTTAAATGACTCCTACAATTTTGAATCAGGTGTGCGAGTAGATTCTATTTATTTGCTTAGCAGACACACAGAAATTATCTGTAATTGAAAATGGGATAAACCCGTGTGACCTGAGGAAGAGACCGTGAATTCAGCTTTGAGCCCTAAAGATGGTTAATATCACGTGAAACAAGACGTCTGTCTGGAATGCATAGTAATTAAAAGCCAATTTCGAAATGTGAAAAAATGCTGAAAGTGAACGGTTTAAGAAATGTAAATGGGAACCAAATTTTAAGAAAATAAATCAATCAATCAACCAATATAAAATTAACATAATTGCAAAAACAAATAGGGATGGAAAAAGGATTTCCAACGATACGTGATATAATTTTTATATTTAAACATCTCAAAATACAACATTTCCACAATGTTTGGTTATTTATTATTTTTTAGTCTTTTGAAAATTAGAAATTGTGCCCAACACATATGTTGCGTTATAAAAATGATTACTCACCTGAAGCTACGTACGGTTTATAATATATCTTTTTATTATGTTTTAACCATTTTACATCTGTTAAAGCACAGAGATAGGATTGTGTAATTTAAAATGTATAACCAAAGGTTTTATATCCCAACTGAGGAGTCATTCATACATGTTACTTACAAATTCGATAAATTATTGATATATAGAAAACCGATAGTATTAATTTATAGACCAACTATATATTTTATTTATGAACAATACTTAAAAAATATTCTGTAAGAGATGTAAGTTGCATTATTTTTATTTATATTAAGCATTTAGTAATACAGATTGTCTGTTAGAATACTGATGCTAAATACGATGGTTCTAATAAAATATAATCGGAGATATTAGAGATGTAATAATTAGATTTTATCACATTTGAACGTATTTTATTATTTTGCTAAAGAAAACATGCTTAGTAAAACGAACATTATTCCACTGTGCTTTTGATATAAAAAAAATAAATAAAACAAAACAACATATATTATAAATATTATGTGATGAGGAATGTAAATCCATATTATTCTAATATTGATCTCTCTCTCTGTATATTCTATATCACATTATATTTTAAGACGTGATGTTTTAGAAATATGTTTAAGGCAACGTGTAAATCATGGTCTGCAGTAGATTAGTGTGGATTACACTCCAGGGTAGTGACTGTCACTGTTATTCAGCCCCTCTCATGATAGGCCAGTAGAACATGGTATCCCCCCTTAACCATGTTTGAATGCCATTATTTAGACGTCTTGAAAATGTACAATAAAATATACAGAACAATATAGTAAAAAGGTACCGAACATTACATTTTTGCCATTGCGAACAAACGTCCAGGGTCTGCTCCTTCCTTACTAACATCTGCAGAGACCAGGAAGTAGATAAGATCTCCCAGCCAATCCTGGTCATCCCATTGTTTTGAACACTATTTTGATAGCTGTACAGCATGCAGCATATTTTCACTAGAAGTAGGTAATTGTGACCATTTTTTAAAATGTATTCTATACATAATTTGAGAAATAAAAATGCAAAAGCAACTAGTCAAAAGTACTCCCAGTAATGTGTCTGGGTGTATAACAGAGCTCCCCAGTAATAATGCTCCCAGTAATGTGTTTGAGTGTGTAACAGAGCTCCACAGCAATAATACTCCCAGTAATGTGTTTGAGTGTGTAACAGAGCTCCACAGCAATACTACTTCCAGTAATGTGTGAGTGTATAACAGAACTCCACAGTAATAATACTCCCAGTAATGTGTCTGAATGTATTACAGAGCTCCACAGTAATAATACTCCCAGTAATGCGTCTGAGTGTATAACAGAGCTCCACAGCAATAATACTCCCAGTAATGTGTCTGAGTGTATAACAGAGCCCCACAGTAATAATACTCCCAGTAATGTGTCTGAATGTATAACAGAGCCCCACAGTAATAATACTCCCAGTAATGTGTCTTAGTGTGTAACAGAGCTCCACAGCAATAATACTCCCAGTAATGTGTCTGAGTGTATAACAGAGCTCCACAGCAATAATACTCCCAGTAATGTGTTTGAGTGTGTAACAGAGCTCCACAGCAATACTACTTCCAGTAATGTGTCTTAGTGTATAACAGAGCTCACAGCAATAATACTCCCAGTAATGTGTCTGAATGTATTACAGAGCTCCACAGCAATAATACTCCAAGTAAGATGTCCGAGTGTATGTGAACGAGTGAAGAAACAGTAATGTGTCCCAGTAAACAACAGAGCTCCACAGCAATAATACTCCCAGTAATGTGTCTGAGTGTATAAGAGAGCTCCACAGCAATAATACTCCAAGTAATGTGTCTGAGTGTATAACAAAGCTCCACAGCAATAATACTCCCAGTAATGTATCTGGGTGTATAACAGAGCTCCACAGCAATACTATTCCCAGTAATGTGTCTGAGTGTATAACAGAGCTCCACAGCAATAATACTCCCGGTAATGTGTCTGGGTGTATAACAGAGCTCCACAGCAATAATACTCCCAGTAATGTGTCTGAGTGTATAACAGAGCTCCACAGCAATAATACTCCCAGTAATGTGTCTGAGTGTATAACAGAGCTCCGCAGCAATAATACTCCCAGTAATGTCTGTGTATAACAGAGCTCCACAGCAATAATACTCCCAGTAATGTCTGTGTATAACAGAGCCCCACAGTAATAATACTCCCAGTAATGTGTCTGAATGTATAACAGAGCTCCACAGCAATAATACTCACAGTAATGTGTTTGAGTGAGTAACAGAGCTCCACAGCAATAATACTTCCAGTAATGTGTCTGAGTGTATAACAGAGCTCCACAGCAATAATACTCCCAGTAATGTGTTTGAGTGTGTAACAGAGCTCCACAGCAATACTACTTCCAGTAATGTGTCTGAGTGTATAACAGAGCTCACAGCAATAATACTCCCAGTAATGTGTCTGAATGTATTACAGAGCTCCACAGCAATAATACTCCAAGTAAGATGTCCGAGTGTATGTGAACGAGTGAAGAAACAGTAATGTGTCCCAGTAAACAACAGAGCTCCACAGCAATAATACTCCCAGTAATGTGTCTGAGTGTATAAGAGAGCTCCACAGCAATAATACTCCCAGTAATGTGTCTGAGTGTATAACAGAGCTCCACAGCAATAATACTCCCAGTAATGTGTCTGAGTGTATAACAGAGCTCCGCAGCAATAATACTCCCAGTAATGTCTGTGTATAACAGAGCTCCACAGCAATAATACTCCCAGTAATGTCTGTGTATAACAGAGCCCCACAGTAATAATACTCCCAGTAATGTGTCTGAATGTATAACAGAGCTCCACAGCAATAATACTCACAGTAATGTGTTTGAGTGAGTAACAGAGCTCCACAGCAATAATACTTCCAGTAATGTGTCTGAGTGTATAACAGAGCTCCACAGCAATAATACTCCCAGTAATGTGTTTGAGTGTGTAACAGAGCTCCACAGCAATACTACTTCCAGTAATGTGTCTGAGTGTATAACAGAACTCCACAGCAATAATACTCCCAGTAATGTGTCTTAGTGTATAACAGAGCTCACAGCAATAATACTCCCAGTAATGTGTCTGAATGTATTACAGAGCTCCACAGCAATAATACTCCAAGTAAGATGTCCGAGTGTATGTGAACGAGTGAAGAAACAGTAATGTGTCCCAGTAAACAACAGAGCTCCACAGCAATAATACTCCCAGTAATGTGTCTGAGTGTATAAGAGAGCTCCACAGCAATAATACTCCCAGTAATGTGTCTGAGTGTATAACAGAGCTCCACAGCAATAATACTCCCAGTAATGTGTCTGAGTGTATAACAGAGCTCCACAGCAATAATACTCCCAGTAATGTGTCTGAATGTATAACAGAGGTCCACAGCAATAATACTCCCAGTAATGTGTCTCTAAACTACAATAAATGTGTTTAGAAATCAGTCTGTGTAAATAAGCTAAACTGTTAAATCAATTAAACTGTTAATAGCTTCCGACTGATTCCTCTTTTGCAGCGGTCATTAGTCTAATACTATCCTTACCTTTTTGTGTCATTTTACCCCACTCCCTCTAGCATGTAAGCTCATTGAGCAGGGCCTTCAACCCCTCTGTTACTGTGTGTCCAACTTGTCTGGTTACAGCTACATGTCTGTTCGTCCACCCATTGTAAAGCGCTGCGGAATTTGTTGGCGCTATATAAATATCATAATAATAATAATAATAATAAGATACATTGTTCTTGTTCTAAATTACATTTTTAGTTTCTTAAATTGTTATTAGTAAATCACATAAAATATTGCAGAACAGTCCCGCCCCTGGCCACACCTCTACCCACACCCCTAAAATAAGGCGTCCTTTTTTGTCCATTTGAAATATTGGGAGGTGCACACAGAGAATATCAACCTGCCCCATAGGAGTGTGCAAGGGGTGTGTCAGGCGTGTTTGGGTTCGATTGCTATGTTATTGAAGGAAAAGTTCTTTCTATTTTTTTATACCCAGTTGTCGATAGAGAGGGGGGGGGGGGGGGAATCCTATTTTGTACTTCATTAAATCTGTATATTTGTAGTAAATTGTAGCTGGTAATTCTGTCTGCTGTAAGGATATGCCTATTGATTCAATAAAATTTTACGGTTTGCCCCAAATTTGCCATCATTTCTAGTATTTATTGTCTTAATTAACAAATTACAATTCAGCTACACTGATAAAAAATATTCTATGTGTCCATCTATCATGTGGCTGGTGTGGCTGGCTGTTCGTGAAGGGATTTGTGCATTGCAATTGGCAAAGTGTGTGCATAATGCTTTTTCCTGTTCGAGCATGATGAGAATTGCAGTCCACAGAACTGGATTTCCATAGGTTATCTATTCCCAATATTCACCCTGATTGCCAGGAGTCATATCTCTGATACCCCTGAAAAGTGTAGCACAAACAAGTATACTAGACAATGGTACGCAGTGAGTCAAACACAGCGCGTCACAAACGAGAGCTACAAATGCGAACCTGATGTGAGTAGATGGCTGGTAGATAAGACTGAGGCTTGGTAAAGCTGAACAGGAAGCCTGGCCTTGAGAAATACAGCTGTGGAAATGCTTGTTGTAACCACACAGCGCCGACTGCGACTGCTTGGTGCGTTCCTTGTCACGACGTTTCTCAATGCTTCTCTTGGTCTGCTTACACCCTCTGTCCAAGCCCATAGCCGTGTGCATGGCCTGTGCCATACACAGACTCACTGCAATACAAAGACAAATCGTCCCCCTCAGTCCCCTGTATAGGCAATAAAAATAAATATAAAAATCATGTATTAACTGCAGTTTGGATGGCAATTATCTCTGGGGGATCATTGTTATTATTATTGCCATTTATATAGCGCCAACAGATTCCGTAGCGCTTTACAATATTATAAGAGGGGGGATTTAACTATAAATAGGACAATTATAAGAAAACTT
The DNA here is from genome assembly GCF_036172605.1 of Pelobates fuscus. Classification (NCBI taxonomy): domain Eukaryota; kingdom Metazoa; phylum Chordata; class Amphibia; order Anura; family Pelobatidae; genus Pelobates; species Pelobates fuscus. Next base: position 21,809,638 of record NC_086317.1, read on the forward strand.
ACAGGAACGATAGGTTGAAGTACCCATTGTACAGCGCTACGGAATCTGATGGCGCTATATAAATAATAATAACAGGACCCTGCTCAAACGAGCTTACAGAATATAGGGATCACACTAATTACAATGACCACACTAATTACAATGTGTTGCTCATGCTTATATTTGTATCATATTGCAGCCTCTATTTACCTGTCACAATGTCACAAGGCATAATGATATAATAATGATATTAATCGACACAAGCATCTATACAGCATGTTACCCAGTGGCGGACAACAATCAGATCATAAAAAGGACCGTTTAGCTGTAGAATACTTTGTTTTCCCTAAACCTGTCAGTATATTAACAGTTTGGTTTTTTTCGGGGGTATTGAGTACAAAAGCAGATGGATACAGAAATACAGTAGTTATAAAAAAAAAAAAAAAAACACTCAGCCTGTGTAACGTTAATTAAAAAGGAATTCCCTTTAGGGCAAAAGTCAAACGGTTTTACTGTTACGTTTTTATTTTGTTTTTTTCATTATCTTTTAATTACTGTTTCACCAAGTTCAGCTGATGAATGAATAAACTATTCACCATGTAAGATCATCTGAGCATTCGTGGGGGAATGTAGTTTACGAACATCTGCAGTGCCAACTTTAGAAAGTATATCTGCTTGTAGCTAAGGATTATGGGTATTTGGAAACAATAAATTGTCTACTCTACGACCTCTGATAAATCTGGACATTATTACACAAGTAAACTCTGATCTCAAGAGACATAATAACTACAATGTCCATTGCCAATATTTGAAACGAACGTGACATTGATTAGAATAGTGAGGATTTAAGTCCACGAGCAGACGATAACGGGGAAAATGTATCAAAGTGTCACCGACACTTTGCAATCTAATATCTTGTGAATGTTGGAGAAATTTAGATATGTTGATTTTTTTTTTCATCTTTTGCTTTTTGTTTTTTTGCATCTGATGCAATGGATTTAGGAATAATTTCCCAATTTTTTCCACCAGAAAAGTGGCAGAATTTTCCCCCCCGATGTAAATTTGGCGGTCTTTTGAAACTTACATTTCTGTGAAACTGGCCTAATTTACTATGAAGAAAACTGTCACTTTTTAGCTTGTTTAAATACATACAATCAGAAGAATGACAGAACTTAACTTCCTTTTTCCAGAACATTCTGATAAATATCCCCCAAGGATTCCGTGGCTCCTAAACTGCGCTGAACTTGTCCGGTTAGCCCCACGTCTTCTCCGTCACGTATTTGTATGTGTTGCTGGTGTCGATAGATAACTATATTTATAAAATGTATATAATTGTAAATATATAATCGTGAGTGGAATTAAAATACTTTTTCCCATACACAGCTCTATGGAGATTAGATTTTTATAGTAAATGGTAAATTAAATTTGAGAATTACGTCCTGAGGTAGTGATTGTGTGTAGACTCCTCTATAACAAGCGACTTTTAGAGATATAACAAGGTGGGAATTCCATCTGTGTGGTTAGAATGGTCTCCCCTTCCCCCACCTTAAAAGAGACAACGCTGCAGTAAAGACATGAAGACAGCTCAGAGCAGGACCTCAATTTTACAGAATCATCAAAATGAAAGAGAAACCAGAAAGGCATCTTCAAATGAGCATTAATTTATGTCTGTGCTCTGGTCACCGTGAGCGGATATCAGAGGTGGTTAAAGAGTTGCATTACCGGTTTAACCTAGTTTAATATGTTCGCTCCACGAAGTGTGAAAATGACATTTTTATGCCACAATTTAAAAAATAAATCTAATGAAATATATGTACAGGTTTGTCCATTATCAGCACGCAAATTACGGAGACGCTTGCCTCATTCAGGGCCTCGTATTCAGCGTGTGCGCCTCAGCTCAATGATCGAAGGACCTGCAACCCAGGGATAGTCCCATTTGCCTGTACATGTTATAGATAAAGCTGGCAAATGCTATAACAATTATATTTACCGTTACCGTTAATTAAAGGAGACAATAGAGCTACGTACAGTTTCAAGATGGACGTTATCGGTAACATTTGTCGCCGTAATCCTTGCTTCGTGGCATCTGTGCCCCAGTCACAGCTTCGCCAGTCACAGATAGCGGACTACATGTTTATTCCCTTTTCGTCCTGTGTGCTACATTTCATGGAACAATGAAGTAACGACCGCAGAACATACCCAGCACCGGATCCATGGGTTGGTGTAGATTCCATATAGCAGTTGGCATTGCTGTGATTAAAGAATTTATCACCATCGGGCTGCCATTATTTCTGTCGTTACGGGAATACTAAGAGCAGCGGAGTTGACTTTCCCGTTTGGTTTTCACTGAAACAAAAGGTTCGAATTTGTCTGTGATAATGCTTACATTTTCTACAGAACAGTTTATTCTTTGTTTTTATTTCATACATTTTAATATTAAATCTTTATTGCCATTAAGTGAAATGTGCCCGATTGGAATCGTCTTTTGTTTTAAATATGTTTATTGGTATCATATCTTGAGTACTCTTATCAGACAGATTGTTATGAAAGCAAACGGTCGCCTGCGCAGAGGCTTAGGTATTGGTTCAAAAAGGTCAATGCAGAACATCACCTGCGCAGAGGCGAATTAGGCAGCACATATAAACATATATAAACGTTGCATGAATGCATTAGTACATATTTCCGCACAAACTGCGCATAATGAACAGATGTATTATGTTACGCTAGCTGCTCGTGGGCGTTAAGCTTCATGGTTAAGTATCTGATATCTGCGCTTTGCGGGTTCAAACACATATATGCCTTAATAAAGATGCTAAGAACGCCAATAGTGCAAACAACTGTATGCATGGTATACAAGCTCAGGGTAAGGTATCGGTTCAAAAGGGTTAGTGCAAAGTAACACCTGCGCTGAGGCGAGTTAGGCCATACACATAAACATATATAAACTTTGCAGGAATGCATTTGTACATATTTCAGCACAGGCTGCGTATAATGAACGGGGGTATTATGTTACGCTAGCTGCTTGTGAAGCTGCATGGTTATGTATCTTATAACCGTGTTTTGCGGGCTTAGACACCTATTATGCCTTAATAAAAATTTAAAGAAACTAATAGTGCAAAAAACTGTGTGCACGATATACAAGCTCAGATTAAGGTATCGGTTCAAAAGGGTCAATGCAGATTATCACCTGCACTGAGGCGAGTTAGGCAGTACATATAAACACATAGAGAATTTGCAGGAATGCGTTTGTACACATTTCAGCACAGACTGCGCATATTGAACAGAGGGATTGTGTTACGCTAGTTGCTCGTGAGCGTGAAGCTGCATGATTGTGCAGCTTATCACTGCGCTTTGCGGGTTTAAATGCATGTATGCCTTAATAATAATTTAAAGAGTGCAATAGGAAAAAAAAAAAAAAAAAAAAAAAAAAAAAAAAAAAAAAAAAAAAAAATGAAATATACATGCTGTTAGGTAATTTAAGCTCTCCACTGGATGTGGCTTTGTTGTGCCTGATGGGAAGCATTGTCCAGCGTGGGGTTGGTGGCCCCCTCTGGCCTCTTGCTGGCTTGTGAACAAACGGTCTGTCTAGAAGGGGGGGGCTCTCATGGCCCTGCTTCCACACTGTCCCTGGGGTGCCAGGCCTCCTTCCCTCTCCCCATGCCGAGCTCTGCTCACCGGTCAGGTCCCCCACGGTTCCGTGGGCACTCAGGAGCACAAACTGTCCGTTGGACCCCACCACAAAAGTCCTCTGGTCGTCCGCTCCCTGCACCTCCCCAGCTCCATGCGGGTCCCTTGAGGTGCGTGTTCCTACGTCTCGCCCGGTGCCGGCCACATGCTTGAAGCCGGTGTCCACCCCCCACGACCACCGGTTCGTCGAGGGGGGCGGCGCCATCCCGCCTCACCGGGCTCGCGGCGCCGGGGACTGGGCCCTCCGGGGACCTCCCAGACCCGGAGACCCAGGCACCCACCTCTCCAGCGGTCAAGGCCACAGCATGGAAGATCCGTCTGGCGCCCGGCCCTGCCAGGGCCTGTGCGGGTCGCTCATGACAGTCCCCCTTGGCGAGGGTAGCGTGAGTATTAAGCGTCCCCCATCTCCAAGTGTGATCACCAGGCGGGCCACGTTTGTGTGGCCTGTGCCCGTAATGAAGGTCAGCGTGTGTCCCAGGCGGTGGTCTCCGTTCCGGGGCATGCAGCCTCCATGTGGCCGGAATTATCCCCTCCGACCTGGAGGGGGGGGGGGCGGGCCGCCTCTCTCGTCCATGTGGACCCCCCATCAATGGTTCTGCATCTGGGGTGCTCGCTCACCTGGCCAGGCGGTCGGGTATTGGGTCTCGGTCAGCAACTATACTTATTCCGGCCGGAGATGGTGCCTAGGCCGGTCTCATTAGTTTCGGTGCTCCCGCTGGGTATTTGGCTGCAGATCTGTATCGTTCGAAAGCTTAGGTGATCCTCTAGTATGTCCCAGCGAGCATTCCAGCTTTAGGACATTTTAAAAGTAAATTATCTGCCCTTTTTCAGGGCTCTAGCTCGGAGCCACATTATTCTGCTGCCATGCGGCTTGGCGGCCCGGCCCCGCCCCCGGAATCGTCTTTTGTAGTAACATTTTTTTTTAAAAAGTAAATGAGTTATGAAGTTATGGCTGCAAGCAGTAGTTTTGGTACAGCTAGTTTGTGTGCTCTCCCTTCTCTGACGGCACAGATAGACGGCAGGCTTTTGAATGTGTTCCAAAATAAGCCTAACTCCGTCGATCTGTGATGTAGCTGAAACCTTCTTTCACTTGATTATTTTATTTTTCATTATTTTATTTATACTTAAAATATTCATTCGACAGCTCTTTAGGAAGCAGAATTTGTTGGATGGTTCACACACAATAACCAAATACTGGAGAGAATTTTATTGCCAATAAATAAATTCTCGCCATTTTACATTCAGTTCTGTGATTACATCATGTTTGGTAGAGATCCGTCAAAACAGCACAAATACGAAAAAGCAAGCTACCATTATTGCATAGAAATATAACCAAATGAATTAAATATATACAATCAAGTTAATTAAGTACAGTCATTCTAATTTTTATATCGGGAGGTACCAATCTCTTTCCGTTTGCTGTTCCTGGCGATTATACAGTTGGGGTTAAGTTACAGAATAGCAAATTAATTTTATTATTTTGGTGTAAAGAAATTACAAACGACTGAACATCGTGCATGGAATATCTCCAACAGCTGGTAGAACAGAGATATGACATTTTACAGTAAATTAGAATGTTAAAAAATATTGTGATTTAAAAAAATGTGATCTTTCTATTATCCTTCTCCGTTGGTATCGTCCTTCGTAAGACTTTAATGGCAATCAATGTATTTTCGTACAGTTTGCAGCAGAACTAAATCCTTTTTTTCTTCTTCCAGATGCCCAAGCGTTGGGTTTGACGGACCCGCGTCTCTGCTATATTTTGGATGGGATACTGTTTCTGTACGCCATCATCGTCACAGCCATGTTCTTCAAAGAGAAGGTCAGTGCCTTATCGACACAGTAAGAATCATGCACTGCGTCCTCAGGCGGTCTGTGAAATCGTCAGAAGTAGCGGGATTGTGGGATTGGCCGTTGTGGGTTTTAGAAACAACTGGAGCTGAGACCAAAGCAAAACGTGATAACCCCTATTTTAATAGATAGATAGATGGGTTATGACATTTACCACTGTCGATTTAATGTCCCCTCCTCGCTACCCATTAACAGCATGCTGCTTACGCTCTCCAGGATCACAATGAAAGCATATGCACATGCTATACAGCGAGTTATTACAATTATGTACATAGCGCCAACATATTCTGCAGCGCTGTACAATAGGACGCAAGACAAACATTACATTCTAACAAAACCTACATGACACATGGGAACAGTAGGTGCAGGGCACCCTGTCCAAACAAGCTCACAATCTAAAGGGATGAGGGATAGATACACTAAGGGAAGTAATTGAATCCAGTGTATTAAACGTAGCTGGGGATGGGAGGGGTGTTTGGTAGAAAAGAGCACAGTAGATGGGAGACAACAAGGAAAGGGTGTAGGGGACAAGCTGTTAAGGGGACGAGCTGATGGGCTTTTCTAAAAAGTGTGGTTTTAGGGGTTTTAAGAAGGAATGTAGAAACAGGGGGCGTTGGATTTCCCATAGGAGGATATTCCACAAAGAGGGGGCAACCCGTTTATTATGGATTGTAGAGGTGCAATATCAACACTTTTCAGCCTGAGGTAGAAAGGAATTGTCTATGATTGTGATAACCTTAGATGAAGATATCCATATATCAGTCAGTCATATACCCCGAAAATAAAACACTAAATATTAGGGATGTGCATGGGCACAAAATTTGGTTCGGAAATTCAGCACTTCTGTTCGGTTCCTTCCGAAATTCAGAACTTTGGCAATTCGGGGGACTTCAGCAATTTGGAACATCAGTAGGGCTCTCTAACCCTACCCCTAACCACCACAACCACTTACACATCTATAGGGCTCACAGTGCCAGGAATAAGCTTACTGGTCAAGATTCCTGTCATCATTCACATAATGTTCCCTCCCTCTCTTGTTTTGCAACTTTTCAGAAATCCGAAGCACTTCGGCAATTCGGTTCGACACTTCCGAAATTTGGACTTCGGAAATTCGGATGCATCTGAATGTCCGAATTTCCCGAAATTAGGCCGAATTTACATTCGGAACGAAACGAATTGTACATGTCTACTAAATATTGGCCAAAACATGCTGACTTCTAATGTTCTTTGTATATATTCCCTTAAATGTGCTAATTCTGTTATATCTCTTTCTAAATATCTAAATATATATATACACACACAAACACACAAAAATAGCTGTTTTTGGCACTCATCCCATGTAAACAAAAAATATACCTTTAAATATACCAAGGTGCTTGTCTCAGCGTGATATGTATCAACCAAAAACAAGAGCATTCACTGGGTTTTGTGAATGAATTCAAGTAGTTGTATTTACAATAGCATAAATTCCATCAACGTTTCGACCGTCTAGCGGTCTTTATGAAGATCAGGACGTTCGGGAAAAGTGAAAGGTAAGGTGGCTTCGCGGGAAGACGGAGGAAAGGTGTTAATTGTGGGAAAATTGCTCTGACCACCGGAAATGAAGCACACTTTGCTCCTCCACTGGTCACCGCTGGTCACTGCGTAGGAAACCTCCATAAGGCAAATAGTTCCTACTTTGTCTTATGTTTTAAAGAAAACTAGAGCAGACAGGAAGAAATGAAGAACAGATCCTGACAGAGGGAGAGAAAAGGAATCGATTAAAGAAAGGTAAGTTCGGCATGACAGTGACAGATAATCCTCACACGTCTGAAAATAGATTTTGCTCTTGTAAGTAAATCTACTTTGTGCAGAGAGACTGTAAAATGTGTTGCACTCCCTCCTACCACCACATAGGAGTGTGTGTGCATTAATGCCCAGGATCCACATTAGGATGTAATTTTAGAGACCTGAATTAATTTTATACTGGCTGAGTGAAAAAAAAAAAAACAAAGTTTCTTATAAACCATTGTTATTTTTACAGTGAAGTGCTGCTTGGGTATTTTATTTGTTTCAAAGCTGAGACACGTAAGGCACCAGAACCCTATTGAGATAAAATGTTCATCTTTTTGTTTTCCAGTTCACCCAACAAGTTTCTCCAGCTAAGGATCAGCAGGAAAGCTTCTACAACGTAAGTATTGAGAAGTCTGTACCCTCGTATAAATGGACACATGTTCCTGGGATGTGAGTTCGTTATCGGAATAGCACAGCATGAATCTGACTTTGTTTATCGTTTTGATGGCAATGATAGCTGTCTATAAGCGCATATGACTATCAGTGTTTTTACCATGTCGTGAAGAGGTTAAAAATGTGCAATTAGTTTTGTTCCAAATCAAATTTCAGACAAATTTGGCAGGTCCGGCAATTCAGAAGAGTCTAAATGTTTAAAATCGATGGAAAATGAAAACTAACCTAAAAAGAATGGATTAGCAATGAATCCATTTCAGATCCATTCATTTTCCTAAGGATAGCAAATTAGGGACTTATCTACTAAAGGGCTTTTATTAATTTTGATGTTTCAGCATTTTAACAGAAAACTCCCGAAGTTGGTACCCATACGTATTTAAGGTTACCAAACTAGAATGCTGTTTAGCAGATAGTTCCCGTATATCCTAAAATATGGAAACCTCACATGCACGAACTGCAAATTGAGTTTTACTAAACAGCTGAAAGATAAAAATTAAGAAAAGGGATTTTATCAATTTAGCCGAAAATTTGTACTTTGTGACTGACGCCTTCATTCATTCACCACAGGGTCCGCCTCCAAATCCCGCAAAAGGACACAGATACATACTAACAGACACACATACTGAAACAGACATACACGCATATAGGCATACATACTGACACACACATACTGAGACATACACACATATACAGACACACAGGCATACATAGTGACAGATAGACACATACTAACATACATACAGACACACATGCATGACATCCATTCATAAAAACAGACATCCATTCATAATGGCATACATGCATATATACAGATATACTGACAGACATAGATACATACTGACATCCATACACACAGACATACATTCATAATGACATAAATACATACATACATACATATATACATAATGACAGGGGTCCTCAAACTTTTTCAACAGGGGCCAGTTCATGGTCCCTCAGACACTGTTAGGGGCCGGACAATAAACAATATGAACGAATTCCTATGCACACTGCACACACACGCATAAGGACATAAATACACACACACACACATACTGACATACATACATATATAAACAGACAGATACAGACATAAACATACATATTGAAATGCATACAGATACATACACACAGACATGCATACATACACATACTGACTTACACACACAGACATACATACTGACACATTAATACACACATACACACATACATACATGCTGACATACAGACACACATACATGCTGACATACATACATACTGACATACATACATACATACACAAATACAGCTAATTTTGCTTACTTTTTTTGCAGGTGGAAGGCTGTGGCTGATGGGAGTCGGCGTGGCTCGCGCGGAGGGGAGGGAGCTGGGAGGAAGTGACGGCCACTTCCTCCCAGCAGTACTTTGAGGCTGCATATTTTTTAAAGGGGCCCGGTCGCGCTATTGCACGGCTGCAGCGCTGACCGGGCCCCTGAAGATATAGGGACCATCAGATGGGCCTAAGTGCGTGGGCCACCCGATGGGCCCCATCAGCGTGCGGGCCCCGGTGCAACTGCACCGGCGGCAGTTCCGCCACTACACGTGGGGCCTGGGCGGCCGGGCCCCCCAGGGCCGCCGGGCCCGTAACAACTGTCATGGTTGAACCCCCCATGTTGCTGAAGGGGTTCAAAACCACTTTATCACTTACCTCATTCCAGTGCTTATGTTCCTCTCACTGGATCAGGCTCTGCCAATTTCAGCCATCAGGGGGACCTAACACGCATGTGTGGCATTAGAACTTGTATAATGCTTTCCTATGGGGTTTTAAGTGACGGTGGATGTGCTCATGCAGAGTGTGTGGACGTGCAGCGTCAGTTAGGCGACCAAAAGTCGCCCAACCACCTGGAAGTCCCTCTAGTGGCTGTTTGGTAGAGGTGGCGTTAACCCTCCAAGGTAATTATTGCAGGGTGAAGGGGCCTGGGGCTATGCACTTAGACCGCCTCAATGAGCTGAAGTGGTCTGGTCTGGGTGCCTATAGTGTCCGTTTGATACAGTTAGAATACAGCTGAAATTCAGATTGTAGTCTAACCAGGAAATCAGCAGAAGGATTAACTCTTGGCCCCCTGGCTTGTGATAACAAGTAGACTTTTTGGCACAATGAAAGCAAAAATAGGCACGGTCAATGTTACTGTTAAGACCGCCTAACAAAAAGTTATTACACTCATTTAACCATTACAGCACTGCACACAGATCTTAATTATAATAAAAAATAGGTTATCGTAAGGATCGACTGGAAAAATTAATTCACTGTCAAAGTTATCGGTCATGTAAAATGCCACAAATGATATGGGTAATAATATCAATATTTACCCCACCTGGCCGATTTAGCCTAAATATTTCAACTTGTTTAATGTTTATAAACCAAAAAGCCAATTGTGGTGACAGATTACCACGTTTTTCTGAATGTACATATTCCGAAATTTAGCAAAGTGACTACATTTCATAGTTTAGTAAATAAACCTTCAGTTGACTTTTTGCCATAAGAAACCATACATCCCTTGACGACGTTGATGCGATTTGTCTGAGCAGGACACCGTTCCTGTGGACAATAGAATCGAGTATTAAAATCACAAAAGGGCATTCATGTTTCCACTAATAACATGAATGCTCTTTAATCTAATTTCATTAAAATGGATAAAAAAAGATTGTTCATTAAAAAAAAAAAAAACACACACCCACCAAAAATACACCCAGTCGCCTTAACCAAACTCATTCGCTAGATCTAGTTCTTAATCACAGCCCTACGTGATATTCAGCCCTACGTCATATTCATGTAGGAATTCTGTGGCATTTCGTATAGTTTTCTAAATAGCGCCTTCAACATTTGGTGTGTTTACAGGATCTTAACTTAGCGGACCGAGCTGGATACGAAGAGGTGAAAAGGCGAAGGGACATCGAGAAAGGAGACAGAGGCCAGGTACGTTAATAATGCGTATGGTTACTATAAAGTATATTGTTATTTACCATTCTAATATCGGATTAAGGTTACCCAAGGTTCTAGGCAGGACACCTTTTTAGGGGCCCACTCATAGAGCCCTGGGTTCTGTTTCTGTGAGTGTTGTGTATGAGTGTATGAGTGCTGTTTGTGAATGTGTGCAGAGGAGGCTATCAGCAGTATGTGGAGGGGGAGGTTGGTGTGTGTGTCTCCCCTCCTCCTGCTCACTTTTCCCTGGTCCTGTACGAGCTTTCCGTGATGGTCTGGTTGGGAAGCATTGTGTATCTTTGATGTAAATCCCACATATTGTCCTACTGTGGTGTTTATTTGCAGTAATATTTACTAAAGTGAGAATTCAAAGTGAAGTTAAAATTTCACGGCAAAGTAGCCAAGCTGGAAACCAGCTCTATCTGAAAGACTTGCTGAAGGGTTTGAAGGACACGACCACTGTATCCAGACCACTCTTGGTGACTTTAGTTGTCCTTTAACACTGCCCTGGGTCTATCGGGAAAGTGGTTTATATTGTCTAGAATGGGTTCCTATATTAACCATTTATGGCAGGTTTTACATGTACTGGGGCAATTCTTGATGCCCAGAGACTGTCCCAACTGAACAAGATTAACTGGCTGGGAGTGGGTTAGTCCAGAGCTCACAACTAAATACCACTGTTCTGTTTGGCTGAAAATTTCAACCATTACTGCTGCTCAGAATGTCCCTTCAAATGTTGATAGTAGCAAAAGGGCAAAGACCGGGCCACACCGAGTTTATTTCAGAAACGATATCTACTTTTGATTGAATGATATAATAATCACATCCCTCTATGGTTCCTATGGAGACATTGCAATTATCTCCTTTATTGTTAACATTGCAGGACATTTAGAAAGTATCCCAAGGTGAAATCAGTTCTATAATTTTATACGACCATCTGTTATCGTGCACAGAATTCTTGTAAATCTTACATTACTTTGCCAATAGACAGACAATATATATACACACCCTTCCCTCACTGCGACAGATCAGTGCCCCCCACAACAGTCTAATAAAGCCGGATATTGCTGAGCAATTAAACATTGACCCGTGTGAGGATTTAATTGGCAGGATTTGCTGCATCTAGATGAAAAGATTGTATGGAAGATGATACGAGTGCCTTAGCGTAACCTCAGGAGAGATCCCTATCAGCAATCTGATTCCCTCTGCTTCAGTGCGATATGAGCAGACAGCCTCTCATCCTGTGATGTGTCTCACCCACAGCTCGCTATAGTACAGAGAATATACGGTGAGGCTGAGAAACATCACACAACCACAGCCACAGTGGAAAAAACAAACAACAAACAGAAACTCCAAGCTTTGAAGTGCACAGGCACTCAATGGCAGCTCGTTTTCTCCTGCAAAACATGGGAGCTCATGTCAATTACTATTTGCTCATTAACTGCTTGGTTGCCAGGCTAAGGACAGAGCAGACCTCAAAGATCCCAAATGCACTATGTTTACTGCAAAATACTTTGTGCATTGCTCAATGATACACAATGTTAACTATAGTCCATAGCGGGGAGGGCGGAGCTAACGGCTGAGCGGACAAGACGCATGGCACCCGAGCTCCGACATAGGTGCTCTAATAACGCCTCAAGGCTCACCCAAAAAGCCTCCACAGACCGGGGAAACACTCACGGTGGACACAGCAAGCAATGGGGAAGCACTCCCGAAAACCCCGAGGGCAAACCACGGGTCACACCCACGATATCGGGCAGCTCTTGTCCCAAGCATGCAGGCCCAAAATGGCGGATGCATACCACAACATAGGGCTGGAGTCACTCTCAGCATCAGAAGACGAATACCTGGGCGACATACCAACCCAGATACCCCAACGGAGGCAGCAGAGCGCACCTCCGAGGCAACCAGAACACCAACTAGCCACTAAAGTCGACTTGTCCGATATGATGACAGACCTCAAGGCCTTTTTCGTGGCAGAACTAGCGGGCCTCAAGTCTGAGCTGAATACGCTCACGGGCCGCATACAAATTGCGGAAGACGGGGTCCAAGACCTGAAAGCCCAGCAAGAAACTACGGCCACGCAAACGCTGAAACTAACAGCCATGTGTACACAGCTGAATACTCGAATGGGGCAGCTGGAGGATGCAGCAAGGCAAAGAAACCTCAAGGTGAGGGGGATCCCAGACACCGTAACAGTGGAGGAACTACCGCACCTCATTAAGAGACTGCTTCAGGCCACCCTACCACCCAAACAGGCCAAAAGCATAACCCTAGACGGCCTATTTCGCATTCTGGGACGTCCACGAAACACACCTGATTTAGCAAGAGATGTCATACTAAACTTCAAATCCCGCTCAGACAAGGACAGCTTTCTCGGAGCAGTCAGGGGCCAGACCCCGTTCGCATTTGAGGACCTTTCCTTGAACTTTTATCAAGACCTCAGCCGCCAGACGTTACAATGGCGTGCATCCCTAAAAGACACCACGGCACACGGCACAACTGAGAGCAGCGGATATATCATATAAATAGGGCTACCCACGGCTTCTCATTGCCACGCGTGATGGGCACAACCACAGATTGACATCACCGGAGGAGGCTCCACAGTTTCTGCAGGCACTGGGCATCCGACAGAAGGCAGGAGCCAAGACACGACCCCCACACAAGTGGGATGTAGCTAACATTCCAGCTTTTACCCCTGCGGGACAGGCAACATCAGAGGGAAGGGGGCCAGCGCAGCCCCAGGACACTTGAACCGACAGAGCAGCCGTCGGATATAGAGATACCGCAGCCGAATCAACCAACCTGACGCTGATACATGTTGGGCAGTGATGGGCTTGGCTCCTGCATCTACGTATTGTTTTTTCTTTTTCTCTTGTTTTCCTTGGTTTAATTACTGTTTAGTTCTCATAATTACTGTCTTATCGTAATATCAGACGTATTAACGATACAATGCCACAATACTTGTGATGTCACTAAGTCCGTGACGCCACACATCTACCTTGCGGAAGGTATACTCTCCCCCCCCCCCCCCCAGACTCCGGGGTCAAGGTGCTATAAGACCATGTCACAAACCAATATTGCCTCTAGCCGCTATAGCACACACGTCCCTAGAGCTTGTCCCCAACCCTACTCCCAAGCTAAGGTGGACAGGGACAGTTGATAACACAACCTTGTAGGTTCACCGGCCACCAAAAGCGGCACAGGCAAAGTTACACTACCTATTGTACCCTAACCTGTTATATATTTACTTCTAGCTCTTGTATTAATTAAGATAAAATGTAAAAATTGTGCTACCGCCTGCTACAGTTCGTCACACCACTTTACATCACCAAGTGACTGTCTATTTGTGTATAAGTACCTTCTCCAAGTTTATTAAACTGGCTTCTTGAAGGCCAGTGTCCAAGCTACAAGGGGACACTCCAAGCTGGAGATCGCTCATCCATTCTTTATGATTTATAATAATACATAAAATATGTACCCGATAAAGGCATGCAATAAGTCAGAATTAATTCCTATATATCCATTGTATATCCCAGGCACAGATTTTATAGTGCACTTGTTGGAAGGGAAACCTAAACTGAGACAGCTGGGTCGGAATTAAGGACAGTCTCTCCCAATGCAGCAGTTCAAAGATAATTGAATATCTGCCCCCAGCAAATTTCTTCAAATCAGTTTGTTTGTTTTAATTTACACCATAGACATACAGCATTAAAAAATCACACCAATTCCAAAAATAAACAGACCACAGCCCATATTAAAAGATGAATGTCTACGCATTTCGTGCAGACGAAAGTTTGTCTCATCACACGTCCTTAACATTCCTTCCTGAGAATGTTCTTAGACCATTCGGTATCAATTAAATAAAATAATATTAATATCAGTGTCATAAATATTAAGTGCCATCTTAAAGTCAGGCTCAAGCTTAACATACCTTTTGTGAAGCACAAGCTACAGAAAATTCCAACTAAGGCACAGCATATGCCTCTGGCTACCAAATTCACAGTTTTGTAGCATGCCGTGTGATTCTTTATCTCGGTGTCTATGGTTCAATGTGGTGGAGGATGTTGAGTAGAACATATTAAGGCGGTCTGTCTCTATGATGTCATATAATCTCTTTCTTTTTTTTTTTAGAATCGAAAAGGTTATGATGAAGTTTATACGGTAAGTCCACGGCACAAGAACAAATACAAGACTGGTTATGAGCCTGTGATCAGTACTAGGAGCCCTACATCCTTCAAATGTTCTAGAGTTTTTTCAAATTAATAACTGTGTTTACTCTGTTTGCAGGGACTTCAGCCAGAAAAAATGAATGACCCATACAGTGGTATCCACATCAAACCAGAGGTAAGCACTCCTTGAATAACAAACCTGCCTGATTACGGTCAATTGCAAAGCCATCTGTTACGGATTAGATCATTATACGCATTTGCCTACACAATGTGACAACATGGTGGCATCGTATTATGACATGCCTCTATAATACATACTGTAGAACCAAGAGGATTTCCGCACTCATTCCACAAATCAGGTGCTTAGCGGAACCGGAGTCTGACTGGACCAGGGTAAACCGTAAAAAGATCAGAATGGTCCAGGTACTCGAGGTGTGCAAATCAGACAGGAAAAGCTGGGTTCTCCAATAAACCTTCCAGGTTTACACACCCTGAGTGTCCACACAGCCACGTGCAAGGTTCTATACAATACACAGTTGCTGAAATTGCCGGAATAGAGCAAAATGAATACATTGGACATCATGCTTGTAGAATGTATTTAATACTCAGTATGAACTGTGAAGATTCTAGATTCTCAGAGACGCCATTTTGGTGATTCAACTGTGTTGGTGACCCTTGTTGCGTTCAGTGTTACAGTAAAACACCAGAGGTAAGAAAGAACATATATTTTATTATATATTTTTTCACCTCTGAAATCCCAAAGCAAACAGGTAACTGTCCAGTTTTTAATGTTCTCAAACTGTCTCTAATACGTCCAGTACACAGATATTGCAGATAATGGACATGGGAATTTGTACATTTAGGCTTTAGTAGCCAGATTATGAAAATTCTCAAAACAAAATTTCCCACCATATCCACCATAAAAATGTTAAAGTCCCTGGTTAACAATCCACCTCCCAGGTTTGAAAACAAACCCAAATTATTAAAAGAAACGCTCCAACATATTTATTTTCAATGAAGGAATGTCCTGTTTTTTTTTTTTTTCCCATTTAGGGATTTTCCAAAAATAAGCTAGTTACTTCTAATCCCGCAGCGAGACGATCATTCTCACCCCCACAGCTCTGCTCGGCCTCCGGGAGAGAGATGATCTCCCAACCAATCCAATGTTCTTCATAGAGAAGCACTGGGGCATGAGGCACATGCTAGTTAGCCGCAAGTTATTTTCCCGGTGCTATGATGATGATAGCACTGGGAACTGTGCCTCCCTCTCCCCTGCAGGTCCGCCCGCTAGCACCTTGCTGACACCTTGCCGGCAGGGGAGAGAGAGGACCAGAGGAGATATAACCTGCAGGTTCTCTTCTCGCGAGTTCTGAGAACTCCGAATCTCGCGAGAGTGAACTCTCGCAGCTCCTGAGGCTGCTAGAGTTCACGGTCACCACCAGGGCTTCCAGGAAACACACACACTCTACAGCCCCTATCCTGGCAGACCCCAGGTAAGTTGTCAAACTGTTCTTAAACAGTTTGACTACTTACCCTGGGAGGGCACTACTGGCACCATAACCCCAACAACATAATGTAGTGGTTATTATGCCTGGATTGTTTCTTTAAATAATCTATCTAATCAGTACATGCCGCAGAAAATAGTTTTGACTTGGGGTGCCTTGGAAAAATATTGAAATAGTAAGGGCGCCTTGAACCTAAAAAGTTTGGGAACCACTGTTTTAGCAAATGCTCGAAGTGAGAGGGTGAAGAATCCACTCACCTGTCCAACTGACCTCTGGGTGGTACTACCAGAAGGTAAGACCATTGTTCCAGAAGACCCCATTTAGGGGTTTAGAGTATTCTTTAGATCAAAACACCTTGCATTTTCTTCCTAAAATATCTGCAGTTCCTGACACTGTGGACAGTCTACTTTTTTTTCTACCCTTCATAACCTGCCTCTCACAGACACATTCGTTCCAGGTGTTTATTTGATTTCTCCTTTAGTGATGCCCCTTTCTTTAAACTCTCTTTAAGTACTCTATTTTTATATTATCTCTCCTTGAAGTCTAATAAAAAGTCTTACCACTTAGACTTTGTGGGGATTCCGTTTTCATTTTATTCCTCTATATTCCTTATTATATATTGCGTCATCCCAAATTACTTTTCCTTTGTTTCCAACTGAATGGCAGCCATCTTCTGGAACCTCAGTCTTTCCTAATAAAAAAAAAAACTTCTCTTTTTTCCATGAATCACCAAGACTCCCCTGTCAATCTTAGCATTAGTCAACGCTAATATTTTAGAGAATATTAACCTGTCAATCACTACAGGTGTGTACTCTTATAAAGGCAAACATTGCCATTTCCCAGAAACAACACTGCCTACGTTTGTCACAGTGCAGGGTGCGGTGTTTGCACACAAACCACCACATTAAGATGTAGCTGTTTTTTCAAGCTATGAATGTCCCTTTAAATACCAGCTTTATACTGTGAACCCTGTTGTGACATAGATACAAGCCGTCTTCTCCAGTGCATTGTGGGCAGTTACTATAGTGATATAAAGTAGTTACCATAGAGATGGAGAAAGTGACACTTGTGTTAAGTAGTTAGATTCTAGTTTTTTCCTTTAGAAGGTTCACTTCTGTGCATGACATGACTTTTAATATATATATTTTTTGTTTGTTAAATTGTTAGATCAGTATCTAACAAAAAGTCACTGGCAATGACAACTAGGAATTGAAGCTTTAATATTATTATTCTATAATTATTTCTAGCTCAGATTTTAGTTTTTATTTAAAAATAGCCAATCTGCTTCTTCGTAAGACTTGCCACTGGGACCCTCTCAAGATTAATCCCCATCAACAGAAGAATACAATGCTGTTCTCGTTTTGTCTTGCTTTTCCTGAGTGATGATTGTGTAGAAAGCATCCTAAAATGATGATGGTGCCTGCGGGGTTTGTGTATTTTACTTTGATAATGTCTGAGAGCTCGCCGATACAAAGAAAGGTAGCTGTATAGATAATACAAGACAATACGCTTTATATCCAAGTGACACAAAGCCGGCACGATAAGACGTTTATTGCAATATACAACAACCTGGGGAAGGAGCGCAGTCTGAAATAATAAAAAAAAGAAAATGACAAGTAAAAAAAATAATAATCTTTTCCTCCGCTCCAGCCCTCTCGATCAGACAGGTTGAAAAATGCTCTTGGAAAGCAGAAAGTGCATTTGAAACAAAATGTGCAGGAAAGCTGAACTCCGAAAAATGCTGCTTAAACCCATTCTTACTAGTAATAATTCCCATATCTGAAAAACTCTTATTGAGAATGTGACAATGAAATACAGCGTTTGTTAAGATTAAGAATGTTGTTCTAGGTGATAAAATGCAATAAGCTAAAAAAAAAAAAAAAGTGTGTTTTGCCTTGTGTTTTAATCAGAATAACTTATTTTTTCAGGAAGCCAAGATAAATTAATACCTAATGCAGAGAGGCACTGTCACTAATAAGATTTTTACATAAACGCACAGCGAACTAAAAGTTACTTCACTGGTCAAAAACATTAATTAAAAGAATCAGTTTAGTAGATATGCTCCCAATGAATGAATATAAATATGAATTATTTCAATGGGTATTTAACTAAAGCCGCTTGCAAAAACTATAGATCTCTTTTCTGCAGCCTTTGCAACCCCTCCCATTCTAACCCCGCCCAGACATTCTGTGGCTGTCCAATCACAGACTTACCAATGCAGCTCAATGAGAAGTCTTTGCAAGGCAGGTGCTCTGGGCCAAACCAGGAAGTAACAGGACCGTATCTCAGATTGACAGCCAGGGGGGTGTACCAAGTTTAATTTATAAACGTGTCAACCAAAATAGAAGATGGAAGTGCAATCTGACTTATCTCTACTGCTTTCTTCACTTGAGTAAACACTGCAATGAAGGTTGTTGTGCTGGGACTGGGAGGGCTGCCATAGTGCCAGATAGTCACTGCTTCTGCCGCATTTTGGATGACAAATGTCATGTTTCACCTGTGATGGTTTACTTTCAGGAATAAATTAAATTTCATCAGATAGGGTTATAAAAGGGAAACTTATCTGGGTAAATGTATTAATCGGGGTATTCACTTAGCAGGATGTTGGGCAGAGGCGGCTCTCTAATTAGGCGATTTATGCGGCCGCGCGCTGTCTGGGGCCTCGCAGCCACCTAAATCGCCTTAGGGCAGACTGAACTATCGGGTCCTCAGTCAATGACCGAGGACCTGACAGTGAGAGGGGGCCCGGCGGCTTGCCCAGTATGCCGCCGGGTGGCCCCTCCACATGGTCTGCCCACAGGGAGAGCCAGCCTCAGATCTGCAGCTCCGCCGAGTGCTTAGCTGCAGATCACATAATGTGGTTCTCGCGGGCTTACAGAGCGTTGCCGCGGGTTACCACGACAACGCTCTGACAGGCTCTCGCAAGAACAAGGTCTGCAGCTCTCGCGGAGCTGCAGACGGAACAGTCATCCCACCGGACCACCAGGTACTGCTGCCACTGGACCGCCAGGGAATTATATTATATAACAAGGTATTTTAGTGTGTGGAGGCTTGTGACAGCCTCCACACACACTTTCCCCAACACTGCCCACCCACCCTCACACCCTCACTGCCCTCCCAGCCTCACTGCCCACCCACCCTCACTGCCCACACACCCTCACTGCCCCAACACTGCCCACCCACCCTCACACCCTCACTGCCCTCCCAGCCTCACTGCCCACCCACCCTCACTGCCCACACACCCTCACTGCCCCAACACTGCCCACCCACCCTCACTGCCCACACACCCTCACTGCCCCAACACTGCCCACCCACCCTCACTGCCCACACACCCTCACTGCCCCAACACTGCCCACACACCCTCACTGCCCCAACACTGCCCACACACCCTCACTGCCCTCCCATCCTCACTGCCCTCCCATCCTCACTACCCCAACACTGCCCATCCTCACTGCCCTCCCATCCTCACTGCCCCAACACTGCCCACCCACCCTCACTGCCCCAACACTGCCCACACACCCTCACTGCCCTCCCATCCTCACTGCCCTCCCATCCTCACTGCCCCAACACTGCCCACACACCCTCACTGCCCCAACACTGCCCACACACCCTCACTGCCCTCCCATCCTCACTGCCCCAACACCCTCACTGCCCTCCCATCCTCACTGCCCCAACAATGCCCACACACCCTCACTGCCCCAACACTGCCCACACACCCTCACTGCCCTCCCATCCTCACTGCCCCAACACCCTCACTGCCCTCCCATCCTCACTGCCCCAACAATGCCCACACACCCTCACTGCCCTCCCACCCTCACTGCCCCAACACTGCCCACCCACCCTCACTGCCCCAACACTGCCCACCCATCCTCACTGCCCCAACACTGCCCACCCATCCTCACTGCCCCAACACTGCCCACCCATCCTCACTGCCCCAACACTGCCCACCCATCCTCACTGCCCCAACACTGCCCAAAAACTGCCCACCCACCCTCACTGCCCTCCCATCCTCACTGCCCCAACACTGCCCACCCATCCTCACTGCCCCAACACTGCCCACCCATCCTCACTGCCCCAACACTGCCCACCCACCCTCACTGCTCTCCCATCCTCACTGCCCTCCCATCCTCACTGCCCTCCCATCCTCACTGCCCACCCATCCTCACTGCCCCAACACTGCCCACCCATCCTCACTGCCCCAACACTGCCCACCCATCCTCACTGCCCTCCCCATCCTCACTGCCCTCCCCATCCTCACTGCCCTCCCATCCTCACTGCCCTCCCATCCTCACTGCCCTCCCATCCTCACTGCCCCAACACTGCCCACCCACCTTCACTGCCCCAACACTGCCCACCCACCCTCACATCCTCACTGCCCCAACACTGCCCACCCACCCTCACTGCCCCAACACTGCCCACCCTCACTGCCCTCCCATCCTCACTGCCCCAACACTGCCCACCCACCCTCACTGCCCCAACACTGCCCACCCACCCTCACTGCCCTCCCATCCTCACTGCCCCAACACTGCCCACCCTCACTGCCCTCCCATCCTCACTGCCCCAACACTGCCCTCCCATCCTCACTGCCCCAACACTGCCCACCCACCCTCACTGCCCCAACACTGCCTACCCACCCTCACTGCCCTCCCATCCTCACTGCCCCAACACTGCCCACCCACCCTCACTGCCCCAACACTGCCCACCCACCCTCACATCCTCACTGCCCCAACACTGCCCACCCACCCTCACTGGCCCAACACTGCCCACCCACCCTCACTGCCCTCCCATCCTCACTGCCCACCCATCCTCACTGCCCCAACACTGCCCACCCACCCTCACTGCCCCAACACTGCCCACCCACCCTCACATCCTCACTGCCCCAACACTGCCCACCCACCCTCACTGGCCCAACACTGCCCACCCACCCTCACTGCCCTCCCATCCTCACTGCCCACCCATCCTCACTGCCCCAACACTGCCCACCCACCCTCACTGCCCTCCCATCTTCACTGCCCCAACACTGCCCACCCTCACTGCCCCCCCACCCTCACTGCCCCAACACTGCCCACCCACCCTCACTGCCCTCCCATCCTCACTGCCCCAACACTGCCCACCCTCACTGCCCCCCCACCCTCACTGCCCCAACACTGCCCACCCACCCTCACTGCCCACCAACCCTCACTGCCCTCCCACCCTCACTGCCCCAACACTGCCCACCCACCCTCACTGCCCTCCCACCCTCACTGCCCCAACACTGCCCACCCACCCTCACTGCCCCAACACTGCCCACCAACCCTCACTGCCCACCCACCCTCACTGCCCCAACACTGCCCACCAACCCTCACTGCCCTCCCACCCTCATTGCCCCAACACTGCCCACCCACCCTCACTGCCCCAACACTGCCCACCCACCCTCACTGCCCCAACACTGCCCACCAACCCTCACTGCCCCAACACTGCCCACCAACCCTCACTGCCCCAACACTGCCCACCAACCCTCACTGCCCTCCCACCCTCACTGCCCCAACACCCTCACTGCCCCAACACTGCCCACCCACCCTCACTGACCTCCCATCCTCACTGCCCCAACACTTGCCCCCCACCCTCACTGCCCTCCCATCCTCACTGCCCACCCACCCTCACTGCCCCAACACTGCCCCCCACCCTCACTGCCCCAACACTGCCCCCCACCCTCACTGCCCCAACACTGCCCACCCCAACTGCCCTCCTATCCTCACTGCCCCAAAACTACCCACCCACCCTCACTGCCCCAACACTGCCCCCCCCACTCTCACTGCCCCCCCACTCTCACTGCCCCAACACTGCCCACCCACCCTCACTGCCCTCCCATCCTCACTGCCCCAAAACTGCCCACCCACCCTCACTGCCCCAACACTGCCCACCCACATACACTGCCCTGCCTCCCACACTGCGCTGCCCCAACACTGCCCTCTCACCCACATGCCCTGCGTCCCACATACCCTGCCTCAAACATGCCCTGCCCCAACATACACTGCCCCGCCATCTACATACCCTGCCCCCACACTGCCCTGCCAGTCACATACCCTGCCCCCCACCATAACCACCACAGACACTGTCCCCCACACTGACCACCACATACACTGCCCCCCACACCAACTATCACACTGACGACCACAGACATTGTCCCCCACATTGACCACCACATACCCTGACCCCCACACTGACCACCACATAACCTGCCCCCACATACACTGCCACCCACAGTGACCACCACATACCCTGCCCCCCACACTGTCCGCCACACACTCTGCCCCTACACAATTTCTCACACAAAATGCCCCCCACTGTCACACACCCTGCTCTCCCACACACTCTGCCACCCACATGGTCACACACCCTGCCCCCCTACACTGTCACACACCCTGCCCTCACTACACTGTGTCCCACACACCTTGTCCTCCCAAACTGTAACACACCCTGTCCCCCCACACTGTCACCATCCTCCACACTGCTGCCCCACACTGTCATCTTCCTCCTCACTGTCACCCACTCACACCCTGCCCCACAAACTGTCACATTCCTCCACACTGCTCTCTCACCCTGTTATCTTTCACACACTTGCACCCCATATTGTCAGCCCCCAACACTGTCACCAATACATACAGTCACCCCTCCCACACACTGCCCCTGCACACACTGTCACCCTTTCCAACACTGCCTCCCACACTCACCTACCCACCGTCACAATTCCACACACATACAGCCACCCCCCACACTGTCACCCCCCACATGCTGTCATGCCCCTTCACCCAGCCTCGCTCACATTAACCTCTCCTAATCTTGTTGCTCTCACCCCCTCCATCCATACCACAATTACCGGCCCTCGCTCTTCTACACTCACCCTATCACATTAATCCCCCTAATCCTATCACACTCATCTTCTCTCATACTGTCACACTCACCCCCAACCCTGTCACTCACTGAGCCCTGCCGGCTCACTTTCCCTTTGCCTTGTCACACTCCCTCCTCCAGCCGTGCAACACATAACCCATAACCCTGTCAAACTCATCCCCCCTTCACATTAACTTCTCCTATCCTGTCACTCATCTGCCTAGACATGCCACACTCAACCTCCCTCATCCTGTCACTCTCACCTCCCCTCGCCCTGTCACACTTTCTCCTTCAACCGTGCCACACTCACCCCAACAGTGAATACAGAGACTAGCTCTCTGTATCCAGCGCTGCAAACCGGTCATACATTATAACTACAGCTCATTATACACACGATGCAACCCCTATATGTTTTTTTACTATGAGTGTTAGTTGGGGGCCTCTTGTTTGAGTTTGCCTAAGGCCTCAAAGTCTAGAGCCGCCACTGATGTTGGGAACATGGTCTCTCAAACCGGCCGTTCTGCTCATCTAACTGCTTAGTAACCCACAGGTCCAGCGGGCGGTAACGAATAATGTTAGAGGAATGACGGGCACTGAAAAAAAAAAACCTAACAGTATAATTTATAAAATATATCGTCCGATAGAGTGAAAGATATAAACAACGTAAATAGCTGCTTCTACACGTCATGGTACATTAATGGTTTATCTCAACTATCTATTTCAGTATATTTGCAAAATAATAAGATACTAAATAATAAATTTCATTTTATCGTTTGTGTTTCTTGCAGCAGAAAAGAAAGGGAAAAGGCAATGATGGAGTGTACCAGGTAATAGGCCTTTACAATGCAATACTAATGAAGAGTTAGACATGCCGACGGGTAAATGGTTTAATTCTGGATCAGTATTTTTCCCCAGACCGCTCTCAGGCACGGCTAATTTACCTGCAACATTTCACGATGAAATGGCCAACTTGTTGCAAAACTGGAGATTTTTTCCAAATTAATGACTTTGGCCTAACACTTACTATTCTAAATCTATTTAGCGGTTTGTTAAATAAACCAATTAGGGTTCTGAGCTAAATAAAATACAAACAATTCAGTTTATGGTCACTCCTAATTTGTGTATTAACTAACGGGAACTGCACCTTCATCGGGAATGACGGTAAAAATAGGAAAGTCCCACAGGAATTTTGGGAGGATTTGGATTGAAAATGAATTGTAAGGTTAAGGCCAAAAGATCCAAGCCGGGAATATTCTATAACTCATTTTTTTCCAGCTGAGCTGTAATACTCTAAAATTTTAAGTTCCTAATGAAAAAAAAAAAAAAAAGAAAAAAGAAATCACAGGTTGGGAATATAACTTTATAGTTTTACTTCAAGCACCATAACCACTTCAGTTATTTTTTTTGAAGTGGTCATGGTGCCAGGAGTCATTATGTGCAGTGATTTGCTATGAAACGCTGCACATCCTGAGTTTAACCCCTCAGTTACCAGAGGTGTATCCACCTCAAGCAGTGTCATTGGAGCAGTATCCCCCCCCCCCATCCCTCCCCCGAGACAAGAGGTCCAGGTGGCTAATGAGAATTCTTTGCAATTTGTTATTCAAAGCATTGCCGGTTACCGGCATCCAATGGCAACATGCCACCCCTTGCGCTGCCTATGTCCTCCCTGACAATCTTCTCTCAGCAACTAAGGGGAGTGAGTGGGCGGCAGGGAGGCCTCAGTACAGGAAAGGAAGAAAGGTGAGGTTTAGATAACTTGTTTGGGTAGGTAAACTTTCTTAAAACACTTTTTTGATTGGAGTAACCCTTTCGACGTGTTTGTAGATATAAAGTCTTACTTTACACATCGCTGTCTTGTGGAATGAGCAATGTCTGCTATTTATCATGTATTGCAGGGGCTCAGCACTGCCACTCGGGACACGTACGATGCTCTACAGATGCAGAAACTCTACCCCCGCTAAGAGAGCGTCTTTAAAGAGACTCTTAAAACAAGGATGCCACAAGACCACGTCTGGAAGGAAATCGATGCCAAGTGCCACATTGCATCTGTAAATTAACTGCTTATCTACTTCATTTCATTAAACTGCTGTACTCTTTGACTTTGCTAGCATCCATCAGATGTCAAGGTTGGGGCACAAAGTTTAAGGCAGTTCATGGTTACAAGGGTTCGTACGGACTCTGGAACATAACTGCTTTCACTTGCTGTATAACCTTTTGGGTGATAGGAGTGAGATTGCTATATTGTGATACTGCAATACATTGGTCCCCTGGGGATTTAGGGGTTAACACCAATCTAGAAACATATTTGGCCTTTTTACCGCTCAAGTGTCGTCTACTCCAAGCAGTTATTAATCATTCCTCTTTAATTTTTCCAGAGTGGTAGAGAGCCTTTCCTTATAGCATTCATTCGCGTACAGATATTTCATGTTTTCTACGTGGAATTAAAAAAATCACATACTCACCCTGGTTTTATTAATCTAATATTATTAAAAAGCCGCACAAATTAACTGTGGTCATGAAGCAGAATGAAAATGAAATAAGTCAAGATTAGAAGAAGCTTTTGACAGAATAGATTTATTTTTTGCAAATCTAAGACCCTCTAAAAATTCAAGGGTATGATCACTTTTTTCAGGCTAAAACACATGCAGGATCTGCATAAAAAAACAGTTATAAGGCAATGTTGAACCCCCCCTCCCCCCCCACCCTCCCCTTTATTAGATGAATGAAAACATCGTAAGAAATCTTATTGTGCGTTAATATATAGCGGTAATATTAGATATATTACGGGAGTTTGCATTTTGCAAGTTTCCAGTTCAAAGTGTTCCTTAAATAAAAAATGAATACTGTAGCATTCAATATGTAAATGGCTTGTGTAAAATTTAAAAGCCTGAGCTGTCTTGTATTAAGAAAATAATGTATAGAGAAGAGCTTTCATTGTTTTTTTCCCCAGGCAGGAGGGGGGGGATGGGGGGGGGGGGGGGGCGGAGAGAATGTATCCACACCAGTTTGATGACAAAGTATAGGGTCTCGGTGTACGATCCACTGCAAATATATTTGCTTATAAAAAAAAAAACCATATGAAAGATAACCTTAATGTAAGTTCAACTACCAGAAGACCTCATGATTCTCACCATATAGCCGGGATTCTCTCAGTTACGCCCCATCATTTCAAACGTCCAAAGCAGGGGGCTCTTATTTTAGGGGAGCCAGGCCCATGGCCCAGCCCAGGCTCTTCCACATGTTATTTCATATCTTAGTGATAAGTTTTATAAAGTGAAAAGAACAATGCATCTTATTTACACAGACTGATTTCTAAACAGTTATTGTAGTTTGACACATTCGATAAAATGTCCCAAAGGAAATTCAGCAAAGATCACATGACTGTCACAAAAGCATAGATGTTCTGCTGTGCATAAAACTGAATTAACCCTAATCTGACATTAGGCAGGATTTAAACATGGCCCCTTTTACCATCACCATGTGAAGACAGAAGGAGTGGCCCAAGCCTGTAAAGTACCTAGGGCCTGTGGTATCTCAATATTTCTGTGTCCACACACGTCATGTGATCTAATGGAGAACCCTCAAAGTTAGGAAACAAAACTGTAAGCTCACCTATTTCCCCCCAAATCTTTACACTGTATCAGGATTCTGGCCTAAAATAAATGCTAGGAACTTTGTAAAAGAGAAATCTGTACCGGGAACTTTATAGAAACAGTTTGGGGTATTCGTTGAGAGGACCGAGTAAAAGTAGTGAGGCCAACCCCAATGTGGACAGACTCTTGGCCAAAACTAAAGGTCATTCCTAAACTCAAATGTCAGACATTAGCAGGTTTCCTGACAATTTACAGCCAAATTCGGAGCTCCGAAAACAGATCCATCTAGGTTACGCTCCAATCGACGACCATTATCATACGAAAGAGAGCAGTGAGCATGTCAGGCATATATGTGTGTGTGTGACAGATATATATATATATTATATGATCTGCCTACTATTATAATGGGCAGACCATGGTGTCATGTAGGATATGCAAAAGGCCAAAACAAAACCATCTCTCCATGTTGCTTGATTCACACAAGCCTGTCGCTTTCAGAGATCGCACATTGCCTTGTATTTAAAATTTTGTGGAAATAGTGCATTGGGACTGGAAACACACATTTACACAGAAGAGGGAAGAAGAAATTATCATTGTGAAGGGATCTCTCCAATTTACACACTATATTATATATGAAAAATATATTGCTTTGCTTTCCTAATGCTGTTTTTAAAGGACAGACCCAAAGAGAAGCAGTATAGGATTTTGCTGCCGAACATCCTACGAGTCCAGTAATACACAGTGCAGTTGAAAAATCCTGTGTCCGTCTTTATAAATCTAGGCATTTTTTTCTGCAAACCTATCATGTCTCTTTAAATATATTCACCAGTTTCTCAACTGCGCTGTCCATCCTCAACAACAGAGGACAATGACTAATTCTACCCTTCACCCTTTCACCTAAAAAATGAAAAAAAATAATTCTGTATAAACCCCGTTTATAAATATATAGATATTATAAATACAGAGTCTGATTGAGTGAGGATATATGTGTTAGATTCTGGTAATTTGGGAGATCTGCAGATTGCACTTGTTGGCATCCCCAGAATGACATATAGAAGGCTACATTGCTTTATTAAGGATAGCCAGCCAGTTAAGAGTTACTTTCTCTAGAAAATATCATGTCAATGTCCATTGTTTTACTCCAGAAAATATAAAATTAAACAGCCAGATGGCTATATTGACATAAAATTTGAAATTCACTTTTAATTTAACACACTTTAGTTAATAACTAATCAATCTGAATATTGCTCAATATTAAACACTTGCAGGTATTAAATATTAACTTTTTACACAAAAAATACAATGTTGATATTTTCTTTGTAGATCTCAGTTGTTTCATTTAATTATGCTTAAACATCTATAATAAATACGTGCATAACATGGATTCCACTTTGAATTTTTTTTCTATTGAAATATTCTGTGTAAAGGCTGGTATTTACAAAACTGTGAGCCCAAGTTACAAAATCGAAGTCAAAAGTCAGATGTATGTATAGTCCGCTGTTCACGTAATCGATGCACATATCCCAGTTCACAAAACTAAAGTGGGCTGTATTTATACTGATAGCCACAGTATGGCCACTATGCATTTACAAAGTGGCTGATGAGAGGAACTGCCTTTGGTGGATAAATTACTTTAAAAAAAAAAAAAAAACACCTCTGCTGGATATGGAGGCTCATAGGATAAGAACAGACTTAAAGGGACACTATAGTCACCAGATCAACTTTAAGCTTAATGAAGCAGTTTTGGTGTATAGAACATGCCCCTGCAGCCTCACTGCTAAATCCTCTGCCATTAAGGAGTTCAATCCCTTTGTTTATGAACCCTAGTCACACCTCCCTGCATGTGACTTGCACAGCCTTCCATAAACACTTCCTGTAAAGAGAGCCCTATTTAGGCTTTCTTTATTGCAAGTTCTGTTTAATTAAGATTTTCTTATCCCCTGCTATGTTAATAGCTTGCTAGACTCTGCAAGAGCCTCCTGTATGTGATTAAAGTTCCATTTAGAGATTGAGATACAATTATTTAAGGTAAATTACATCTGTTTGAAAGTGAAACCAGTTTTTTTTTCATGCAGGCTCTGTCAATCATAGCCAGGGGAGGTGTGGCTAGGGCTGCATAAACAGAAACAAAGTGATTTAACTCATAAATGACAGTGAATGAGCAGTGAAATTGCAGGGGAATGATCTATACACTAAAACTGCTTTATTTAGCTAAAGTAATTTAGGTGACTATAGTGTTCCTTTAAGGAACACAAAACTGTACTCCTAACGCTTTAGTATGCTAAGACTAACTTTAGCAACCCCCCTTCCCCTGCGAGCACAGATGGGTTAAAAGCCTTTTAAAACTTACCTTAATTCTAGCGTGGTCCCTTGTGGCACTGGCTCGGACTCCTATCGCAATTTAAAGCCGATCGATATCAACAGGGGACGGAGAACAAAATGCAGCAGGGCTCACCCTGAGAGGTCTCGGGAGACAGACTGTCCGGTTGCTGTGTGTGCTCCAAATTTACTGTATATAACCTTAGAGACCCCTGGTTTGACACTTGTGGAAAGGGATTCCTGGGGCTGAATGATCAGGCAGCCATTCTGTATAAAGCAGAACACAACAGAACGGACAATCTAAACCTCCCGAGGCCACCCGCACCCAGCAAAAAAAAGTTAAAATCCGCATCCCCTGCCTCTGGCCTCAGATTTTTCCACTTACCTCACTCTCCCTGCAGCCAGCAGTCAGTGTAGTCAGTCTCTCCTGATGTCAGGAGGAGGGGGCGAGACTTTCACTGCTCTTCTCACAGGACCGCTGTGGAGTCTGGGAGAAGAGCAAAGAAAGTCACGCCCCCTCCTCCTGACATCATCAGGAGAGACTGACTACACTGACTGCTGCCCACCCCTCCCTGGCCTAAGGTAAGACTCCGGGGGCACTTTAGTTTTTTTTTATTCCCCTCCTCAGCCCCTGCCCCCCCCCCCCCCTTCCTCAGCCCCATGCCCCCCACCACAGCCCCATAACATCCCCACTACAGCTCCTCTCCCCCAATTGCAACCCATATCACCCACACCACAGCCCCTTTCCCAAATTGTAGCCATCAACCCACTTCAGCCCCTACCCCCCCTACATTTCCTAAACCCCCAATTACAGCTTATACCCTCCACTTCAGCCCCTGTCCCCCACTACAGCCCTGTACCCTTACTCAGCCCCTGTCTACTGGTTTTAAAAGTGTAAAGTTTTGTGCGCGCGCCAGTATGTCGGTCCGTCCGTCGGTCCGTCTGCCTGTCTGCGTGCGCCCGTCCGCCTGCGAGACAGACACACAGGCAGACACACAGGCAGACACACAGGCAGACACACAGGCAGACACACAGGCAGACACACAGACAGACACACAGGCAGACACACAGACAGGCAGACAGACAGACACACAGGCAGACAGACAGACAGACAGGCAGACAGACAGACACACAGGCAGACAGACAGACACACAGGCAGACAGACAGACAGAGACAGACAGACAGAGACAGACAGACAGAGACAGACAGACAGAGACAGACAGAGACAGACAGAGACAGACAGACAGAGACAGACAGAGACAGACAGAGACAGACAGAGACAGACAGACAGAGACAGACAGAGACAGACAGAGACAGACAGAGACAGACAGAGACAGACAGAGACAGACAGAGACAGACAGAGAGACAGAGACAGACAGAGAGACAGAGACAGACAGAGACAGACAGAGACAGACAGAGAGACAGAGACAGAGACAGACCGGCGCACAGACAGAGAGACAGAGACAGAGACAGACCGACCCGCGCACACACAGACAGACAGACCGACCGGCGCGCACACACAGACAGACCGACCGACCGGCGCGCGCACAGTCTGTCTGTGTGCGCGCGCGCGCATGCCTGTCTGTGTGTGCCAGTATGCCTGTCTGTGTGTGCCAGTATGCCTGTCTGTGTGTGTGCCAGTATGCCTGTCTGTGTGTGTGCCAGTATGCCTGTCTGTGTGTGTGCCAGTATGCCTGTCTGTGTGTGTGCCAGTATGCCTGTCTGTGTGTGTGCCAGTATGCCTGTCTGTGTGTGTGCCAGTATGCCTGTCTGTGTGTGTGCCAGTATGCCTGTCTGTGTGTGTGCCAGTATGCCTGTCTGTGTGTGTGTGTGTGTGTGCCAGTATGCCTGTCTGTGTGTGTGTGTGTGTGTGTGCCAGTATGCCTGTCTGTGTGTGTGTGTGTGTGTGCCAGTATGCCTGTCTGTGTGTGTGTGTGTGTGCCAGTATGCCTGTCTGTGTGTGTGTGTGTGTGCCAGTATGCCTGTCTGTGTGTGTGTGTGTGCCAGTATGCCTGTCTGTGTGTGTGTGTGTGCCAGTATGCCTGTCTGTGTGTGTGTGTGTGCCAGTATGCCTGTGTGTGTGTGTGTGTGCCAGTATGCCTGTGTGTGTGTGTGTGTGCCAGTATGCCTGTGTGTGTGTGTGTGTGCCAGTATGCCTGTGTGTGTGTGTGTGTGCCAGTATGCCTGTGTGTGTGTGTGTGTGCCAGTATGCCTGTCTGTGTGTGTGTGTGTGCCAGTATGCCTGTCTGTGTGTGTGTGTGTGCCAGTATGCCTGTCTGTGTGTGTGTGTGTGCCAGTATGCCTGTCTGTGTGTGTGCCAGTATGCCTGTCTGTGTGTGTGCCAGTATGCCTGTCTGTGTGTGTGCCAGTATGCCTGTCTGTGTGTGTGCCAGTATGCCTGTCTGTGTGTGTGCCAGTATGCCTGTCTGTGTGTGTGCCAGTATGCCTGTCTGTGTGTGTGTGCCAGTATGCCTGTCTGTGTGTGTGTGCCTGTCTGTGTGCCAGTATGCCTGTCTGTGTGCCAGTATGCCTGTATGCCTGTCTGTGTGCCAGTATGCCTGTCTGTGTGTGTGTGCCAGTATGCCTGTCTGTGTGTGTGTGCCAGTATGCCTGTCTGTGTGTGTGTGCCAGTATGCCTGTCTGTGTGTGTGTGCCAGTATGCCTGTCTGTGTGTGTGTGCCAGTATGCCTGTCTGTGTGTGTGTGCCAGTATGCCTGTCTGTGTGTGTGTGCCAGTATGCCTGTCTGTGTGTGTGCGCCAGTATGCCTGTCTGTGTGTGTGCGCCAGTATGCCTGTCTGTGTGTGTGCCAGTATGCCTGTCTGTGTGTGTGCCAGTATGCCTGTCTGTGTGTGTGCCAGTATGCCTGTCTGTGTGTGTGCCAGTATGCCTGTCTGTGTGTGTGCCAGTATGCCTGTCTGTGTGTGTGCCAGTATGCCTGTCTGTGTGCGCCAGTATGCCTGTCTGTGTGTGCGCCAGTATGCCTGTCTGTGTGTGCGCCAGTATGCCTGTCTGTGTGTGCGCCAGTATGCCTGTCTGTGTGTGCGCCAGTATGCCTGTCTGTGTGTGCGCCAGTATGCCTGTCTGTGTGTGCGCCAGTATGCCTGTCTGTGTGTGCGCCAGTATGCCTGTGTGTGTGCGCCAGTATGCCTGTCTGTGTGTGCGCCAGTATGCCTGTCTGTGTGTGCGCCAGTATGCCTGTCTGTGTGTGCGCCAGTATGCCTGTCTGTGTGTGCGCCAGTATGCCTGTCTGTGTGTGCGCCAGTATGCCTGTCTGTGTGTGCGCCAGTATGCCTGTCTGTGTGTGCGCCAGTATGCCTGTCTGTGTGTGCGCCAGTATGCCTGTCTGTGTGTGCGCCAGTATGCCTGTCTGTGTGTGCGCCAGTATGCCTGTCTGTGTGTGCGCCAGTATGCCTGTCTGTGTGTGCGCCAGTATGCCTGTCTGTGTGTGCGCCAGTATGCCTGTCTGTGTGTGCGCCAGTATGCCTGTCTGTGTGTGCGCCAGTATGCCTGTCTGTGTGTGCGCCAGTATGCCTGTCTGTGTGTGCGCCAGTATGCCTGTCTGTGTGTGCGCCAGTATGCCTGTCTGTGTGTGCGCCAGTATGCCTGTCTATGTGTGTGCGCCAGTATGCCTGTCTATGTGTGTGCGCCAGTATGCCTGTCTATGTGTGTGCGCCAGTATGCCTGTCTATGTGTGTGCGCCAGTATGCCTGTCTATGTGTGTGCGCCAGTATGCCTGTCTGTGTGTGTGCGCCAGTATGCCTGTCTGTGTGTGTGCGCCAGTATGTCTGTCTGTGTGTGTGCGCCAGTATGTCTGTCTGTGTGTGTGCGCCAGTATGTCTGTCTGTGTGTGCGCCAGTATGCCTGTCTGTGTGTGTGCGCCAGTATGCCTGTCTGTGTGTGTGCGCCAGTATGCCTGTCTGTGTGTGCGCGCCAGTATGCCTGTCTGTGTGTGCGCGCCAGTATGCCTGTCTGTGTGTGCGCCAGTATGCCTGTCTGTGTGTGCGCCAGTATGCCTGTCTGTGTGTGCGCCAGTATGCCTGTCTGTGTGTGCGCCAGCATGCCTGTCTGTGTGTGTGCCAGTATGCCTGTCTGTGTGTGTGCCAGTATGCCTGTCTGTGTGTGTGCCAGTATGCCTGTCTGTGTGTGTGCCAGTATGCCTGTCTGTGTGTGTGCCAGTATGCCTGTCTGTGTGTGTGCCAGTATGCCTGTAACAGTGTGTCTTTCTGTGTCTGCCTGTCAGTGTGTGATTTTTAGTGTGTGTGCACCTGTCAATAAGTGTCTGTTTAGGAGACTGCCCCTCCCTTTCAATCACATGGGAAAGGTGTTTTTACTCTTTTTTTGGTGGGCTACTTGACTGGATTTGCCCCCAGGCCTAAGGCTGCCAGCCCTCCCCTGCAAGCAGCGACACCCTCCCCCCCCTTTCCAGACAGGACCCCCTCTTTATTTGTTGTGCTTAAAGTTGTATTGGTATACAGTGTTCCTTTTAAGAAACAAAGAAAGGAATAATTAAAAAAAAATAATAATTAAAGTGACATTGCCGGTTTAACCCCTTAAGGACACATGACGTGTGACATGTCACGATTCCCTTTTATTCCAGAAGTTTGGTCCTTAAGGGGTTAAACGCCCCAACGCGGTGTGTGGTGGTAAACATCTGCAGTATTTAATTTTATCATCAAAAATATTTGAAGTATTTAAAGGAGAGAGAGTGAGGGAGAGAAAAAACAAAAATGAAGTACCGCACTCCACAGAATGTTATGCAATTTTAAAAATGTATTATAGATTGCTAAAATAATAATTGTAAACTTTTTTGCATAACATTATATGGAGAGAGGTATTGTACGTTTTAGGGTCCTTGGAGGGTGACCCCGATACCTGCACCAATGGTTTGACAGACTGCAAGCACACACTTTGTATTTTTACCTAAAGTTCTAAACAGACATGAGACTTTAATTCATCTCCTCTGTATAGGTTTGCAATGGATAAAATAACGTTCAGCAAAACAAGAGAATAATTCATGCCATTTTAAAACACTTGAAAAATGGTTTAATGATGTTTACAACAGAAATGAACTGTACAGTTACAGTAAGTTTAATATATATAAAAAATTACAGCAGACAAATGCGTCTACACAAAATCTACCATTTATCCTGATTCACTGTAGTCTACATAATCTTTCAGAGTTCGTGAGCACCCCAAGGTGTCCCATTAGGAAAAATGCAAGGCTGTCTTTAAAGCGACAGTCACCCAGTTTCTCCAATGTCAAGTGTACAAATCATATTGCATTAAAATGGTTGTATTTTCATAGTTGACAAAAGTGACTTCAGATTGGTTTTGCTAGTTATTTATACACACAACAGTAAAGAGAATTTTACCAGTTTATTTTTTAACTTTGGTTTGAAATGCATTAGAATAATAATGGAGAACCACTGCGTTTCCCATGATGATTCAGCGCACAAGAAATTTCTAATGCCATGTTTAGCCATTGCTGACTTACGTGCTAAATTTACATATTTTAGGCATAACTGTCTTCAGTATGCCCCTATTTTTGATATTCAAAAATCTAAGGGGCAACATAAAACAGAAAAACAAATATGCTCCAAGATAATATTCAGTGCCAATATTCAGTTATTTGGTGCAGTGGTTCGGGCTAAATTTGACACATAATAAAAACAATTTTCACACTACCAGTAAAGCATAAAATGGTTTTGGAAGGAACGTCCATAGCAGTTTAAGGCTGTCCCATGTTCCTTCAAACAACACAAAGAAAATGTAAAAATTCATACACTTTATTTAAAGGCAACACATCACAATTATTACAACAATTTACATTTTGACAAAACAAAGAGAAACGAGGGCGGCAGTTTCTTTAAATATAAAATCACCCAAGGTGGAAACTGTAATCAGTGAAAACATGAGCAGAAATTGGAGTTCAGATGACATTTTTCATTATTCAATATTATGTACACATTTTAGAACTTTCATTTTTTTTCCAAATTTTTTTTCGTCAATTTTTCATATGAACATATAGGCAGTGAAAACTGTTATGTTAATACATACACAGACACACCCAAAACATACAAAAATACTATTATTTCAAACTACTAAGAATAAGACAGGTCAGTTAATCTCCATGCTATGACTTTAAGAGCATTACACTGAAACGAACATCATTTCAACAACAATTTTTTTTTTTTTTTTTCTATTTTTTTTTTTTAATATCCCAGAAATATACCAAAATATACATCTAAGCTTTGGAATTACTGAGGTTAGACTAATGCAAGTGCTGGGTAATAGTACTTTAATACACAAGTCTAAGGTTCTGCAGGAAAGAAATTTTCTTTGGTATCTGCATCAGGCTAAAATTAGTAATATTTGGATTTTGCTTTGGGATAGAGCTTGTATGACCCTACGACCAACACCCCCACAAACAAACTGAGAATAGAAAGAAAAAAAAAAACAAAAAAAACACAGCCATGTAAAAAGTTCCTTCATTTGCAACCCACCCTGCTCTCCCCCCTCCCCCCCACCCCCAAAAAATAAAAAGTTAAAAAAGTCACAGGCATCTACCTAGCACAAGAAAAGTTGAAAAATACAATGCATAGTTGCATGTGGCGCTGAGAGGAGCACAAACCAGGAAAAAGCTACGGGCGATGGATGTGTTTGACAGTTTGCTCCGTTTATTTCTAGGGAAGGGTGAGAAGAGAAAAAAAAAAAAAAAAAAGTGCACCTCAGCGTGTATTAATCAACATCACCCAGCCCACAAGGGGTTTGACTTAACAAGTCGGAGAAGCCAAGAAAATGCATTGCTTTAGTTCATCAACAGCCCTCCCGACTCTGGAAAAATGAAAGAAAACCCATCAGAGGAGCCAGTAAAACCCTGGCATCTTCAGTGCACCGGGCACTCTGTGGCATGGCTAGAAGATCGCTCAAGGGCAAAGCCCCAAACTCAACAACAGTGGTTATTTCAAACATACAAATTCTAGAAACCCCTCTGTGCCAGCCACAGACGAGAGACCCGGACACGAAGACATGTTCTCTCCAACAGATATATTTTTTGGTTTTTGTTTTGAGTTTATACAATCATAGAGAAATCTTTGGTTTTGGCTGGAAATTTAAAACGTAACAAAACAAGACAAAGAAACCCAACACCGGCGCTTAACAGCAGCAGCGGCGGCGGCACAGCGACGTGGGCACAACAGATGTCCTAGAACAGGGTGGAGGAACTGCTACATTCAGAGTAAAAACAGTAGATGAGAAGCTCCCAAGGAAGCTCCCAAACCAGATGTTACGCAAGATTGTCCAAACACTAACACTTGCATTTACACTTTTTTTTTGGTCAGTATTGAAATAAAGCAGTGTGAATCAACAAGTTAGGAAAAGTACAATAAATTCTAGCAGTTTTTACTCTAAACTATCACAAAACCTTTCACTTACTGTAACAGAAGAGGTCACCTGAAGCATCTCCACCGGTACTTGGACTGCAACTGCCATTTTGTTCAGCCAGCTGATGAGCGCAGTATTAGCGTAGCACCAAGTGGAGATGATTAGGCTGGCCCCTGGTGTACTACAGGAAATGATATCATGCACGCATTCATTTGCATCATGTAAAAGGCAGAAGTATTGTGTTGCTTTAGACTTGAACCTATCTCAGATCAAGCAACATCTTCTAACAGAGAAAGCATGAGATTGCAATATGCCCTCAATGTATAAAAGATCTAATGTACGGAGGGACTTAGAGTACAAGAAATCTGCCCCATGGTGCTACTGGCCAATAGGTCGACCTTACTCATGGCAATGTTAACGGCGGCGCAAGGTTTCTAGACAAAGTTAAAGCAAATTACTCTGTATTAAGTTTTAAAATGAGGTATACAACAGCTCCCGTACCTGTGGTAGAGCCGACCCCACAACTACTCAACTAGACTTAGAACATGGAAGTAGGTAAAGGGAAAAAAATATAAAAAATATTGAGCTTATCAAATCTTCTAAATTAGTTTTCTTGTATAGAAAGCAACTGAGTAAACCCCATTAGCAGAAATCTTTAAAAAAAAAAAAAAAAGACAACAACATTTTTTACAGGTAAATTAACAGTTTTTGTTATGTAAAATTATACACTGAACAGGGGCCAGCCAACGTCTCGATTAGCAACAACCGTTATTTAGTGCCACCTTATTGCTTACGGCAATTGTTTTAAAGCTGTAGATGGACAACTACAGGAATAAAGTATTTTTTTTTAATTTTTTTTTGCCTTTCCTACTTCACATTTAGGCTTTTTATATAAACAGTTTAAATACCTCATGCTCCAAGCATGTCACTTGGCAGCTTCATTATGTTCCTCGCCTATAAAGGCCTATGTCTATACCTACTGAGATGCTCGTTAAGTCGAACAATACTAATTAATACCACTTCCACATCTGTTGAACAGACGCGTCTAAAGCTTTCAAACACCTGTAACAAAATCAAAACCAAGAGATATTCCCATCCAAATATGAACCAGGTGAGAACTCCCCACGTTTGCAACCATTTTCTCTCGTTTCTTGTCATGCTGCCGCAGGCTTAAGGTCCTTTACAAGAATTTGTGCCCCGTCCCACAGCTACTGGGAACAAGGGGCACTTTAATAGGGTATGACCTTAAAGTATCTTTCTGAAAAAGGAAAAAAAAAACAAGGATGTGGGGGTCTTTTATTAAACACTAGATATTGTTATGCAGCAAGAAGAATATAGATTTCATCTCAAAGTAGCCCTACTATTTAAATATTTTGGTCTTAAGCATTTTACTTGAGCTACAGACACCACTAAAAAGCAAACCAGCACACACACACAGAAAGAAAAAGAAAATAAGAAAAAAAAAAAAAGAAAATTACAAAACAACAAACATCAAAACATTTATTACATCATCTTTGGAAATGCAACTCCTGAAGGACATGTGGAGGTCGTGAACCTTGAATGCCTTCTTTGCATGGCCCATTGAGATTTTCAGTGTATCGACACAGACGCAATCTACCAAACACCTTCAGATGCCATTTAATACACACTAAACAGTGGCATTTTCACTCTAAGAGCATTGCGTAATCTTACAAAAAACTGGCCTTTCACAAGTCTCTCCACCTCCGTTCTGAACAAAATGTATGTATATTTATTTATAAAGGAGAAGAACGCTCTTAATCAGGCCCTATCCATAAAACTTCAGGTATAAAACTGGCCAAGAGTAGACAAGGAGACCTGTGATATGTAGGGCAAAGGCTCAGAATCTCTCCTTGTCCTCTGCATCTTCAGTAATCACCTGGAGAAACGTCACTCCACCATCCCCCCCTTCCTTCCAACCCCCCTCCCCCAAATCTACAAACACCAGCACATAAAAGAAAGCTAGCTGTGTCTCACAGTATTTGGATATTAGGTGGGGTGCAAATAAGTATTTCCCTTCTCCATTTTTGTATTCACATTTTATTAGCTTTTTGGTTACTTTTTTCTTTTTGGTAAAGACGAGCATAGAAGCAATAATATATATATAAAAAATATAAAGACATTGTTTTTTTTTATAGGATTGACAAACTAACATGGCTAGTTATACTACAGAAAAATAAGCGGGTAAACAGGACCAATCCGTTTACAGTTAATGCGCCCAAGTGGGATTCAAAGTTTGAGATAGGTAAAATGACCATCTTGTGGATTCCCTCTCCCTCCCTCCCAATGGTGGACTGGTTGGGATGAGTTTTAGAGGAGGACGACAATAACAATGCTTTCTACACCAGGCCTGCTGTCTAATCATTAACCTTATTGGAGCAGAGTGGAGATTGCACTAAAGCCTGAATCACAAGGGTTGTGCAAGTGGTAGGTTGTCGAAAATAACCTTAAAGATGCAAGGCAAATCTTGCTGGACATTAAAGCAAGCTTTGGACAAGTTATGGTAGAAATGACATGAACCTTCATCCAAAAATCACTAATGTCATTTCCCTTTACCTTCATCATCTTGTTGATATATTGAGGAGCCAACAGAATAGAATTATACAAAAAAACAAAACAAACAACTTAAATTTTACCTATTAAGAACACAGTTACTTTCCAGAATATTTGAGTACATCCAAGTTAAAGCCAAGAAAAGCTGAGGTATTTTATTAGGTAGCCAGAAACTATTTGGAATATCTCAAAATCGAACAGTCCTATTGAGCTGCCACATACGTAAATGGGGGTAGAGGGTTAGAGTGTGAGACAGGGGAGCAAATGAGGGAGGTAAACTGAGAATTTTATTTTTTCCTCAAATATAATGGGTGAAGCGAATTTTGACATCACACAGCCTCGCTATAGATTCTGAAATAGCTTTTCCAACCTCCAACACAGACATTCCATGCAAGGCGTTGAAATGCGAGAACGAGAGGAATAAAATAAAATAAATATCACTCAATGGGGTAAAGGTTTTGGATAAGACAGATTTCTTAAAATACAACAGCTTGCAGTCCACATAAGGATATTTCTAGTGGAACTCACCATTTACCAAACACAGCGAGAGAAATACACCACCATCCACTTTGAAAACTGTTCATTACGCCTTCTATGCCGTACGTAGAGATCAAATTATGAAAAACACAGTATTTTTTTATGACTGAAAGATTGTAAAAAAAAATTAAAAATAAAAGTTACACACACACACAGATGGAATGTCTATGTTAGAGGATAACGTTATCAGTTACAGAGTGTCGCTGGAATCCGTTTGTATGAGACTGTCCGAAGGAAATTACCTGTGTACTCATTCCATGCATCAATCAACTCCTTAAATTCACATAAACTGTAGCGATTGCTAACTATGGCCTTGATTTAATAGGCGTTTGAAATTATACAAATCTGTTACAAAAAACTTTCCAAGTGACTTATCTACCGTAGTCACCATTAAAGTCTAAGGTGATTGTTGTAGCTAAATCGTTTGAAAAGTTGCGTTAACAGATTGTGATCATTTGGAAAAAAAAAGTATCCAAAAGAAAAATCGAGGCTAGTAATGGCTCTTCTTAAATACAGTCCAGAACAGTTGTAATGACCATGTCTAGCTATCAGACACCTAAATCAGGCAAGATCTTCCTAGTTTTCTAAATGTATAACCAATATCAATTGTTTTAGAACACTAACACTTAGCCCCCCAGATTTAAACAGGTTTTCTAATGGGGGAATTGAAATTTATAACAAATAACGTAACTGGTATTGGCTGCTTCCCCTCTGCTAAAAATGGACAAAGCTGTGGATTCCAGCTGAGAGTTTTTTGTTTTGCCAAATGTGTCCATAATGGTTTGACGTACGTCAGAGAAAATATACAGAGGATATTTATATCGCAGAGGATAAGATTTAAGAAGAAAGCTTGCCCAAAGCCAAGTAGGCGTAAACAAAAAGGGGAGGAGTTTTAAGAGCCGTGTGGATAACGCACGTCTCTATACTGATGGTATAAGCAGTTTCAATGATAAAATAAAATGCACCAATTAATATGTTTCAATGGTCTGATAAATCAACAAAAACAATATTGTTAGCAGGACTAAATAACGCTCAACAATAAACATGTGAATTATTCGGGAGTGTTTTGCATACATTCTCTTCTGCGTTTCCAGAAAAACAAATTAAAGCAAAAAACGAAGTGAGCTATAAATAAAAGTGCCACCCACTCTGTTTAATGGAAATGGTTTATGAAAAGAAAAGTCGAAAATGCAGGAAAGAAATGGATTCTGCACGCACTGATCTTTCAAAACCCCTATTAACATCAGCCAAACGACACACAGTTGTCAGGAATTCAAAGTGAATTTCAGATTTTATGCAATAGCCAAAAAAAAAAAAAAAAAAAAAAAAAAAGAAATAATAATTCTCTGATTTGGTTGTATTTTAAAAATTCAGTTAGCATTCACTCTGAATTTCCAGCAAATCATACGTTCGTGAATAGCACTGACCGTGCCTACTCAACAGAATGCATCCAAGGGGAGGAATGGCAGGAAAAGGAGGAGGTGGGTAGGAGAGGTAAGGGTTGGCCGATTTGAGGATCCAAGTGACTCCAGTACATTATTTACAAAAGAGGAACAACTGAGTTAGAGTTTGCCCTAAATAAAAAAAATAAAATAAAACAAAAACAAAAACAAAAAACAAAACCCCCAAAACAAGCAGCAACATTTATATATAAGAAACCACCACCAAAAACACACAAACAAAAAACAAATTGTCAGTAGCATCTATCTTTGTCACTTACTGCGCCTGAACTGCACTTATACAAACTAGTCCATTAGTACAGCAGCTTGCTAGAAATTGACTTTGGTTCAAGCTTGGTAAACGCACCGCTGTGCTGGAGGGAGCCGGCAACCAAATGCACTGTTGGCTTTTCTCCATCAACAAAGGTGCGCAAAAAAATAAACACAAATTATAAAAAAAAAACATTACATACATACACGGTAGAGTGACATGGGTTAGTTTA
This sequence comes from Pelobates fuscus, assembly GCF_036172605.1. Taxonomy (NCBI): domain Eukaryota; kingdom Metazoa; phylum Chordata; class Amphibia; order Anura; family Pelobatidae; genus Pelobates; species Pelobates fuscus. The sequence goes on from NC_086317.1 coordinate 21,851,236, forward strand.
CCGCTTGCAGTTCACTATATTGCATGGTTAGAATTGGAAAAAGAGGCTTGATAATTTGGGATAAGCACATAAGCCCGTGCATGACCAGATCAAGCATTCAGGAATACCGGGGTTACGTGACCTGTTTCACTGTGACAAGTTGTTACAATTGGCCATTTCGCCTTTGGAGGCCACACTGCATGTCCAACCCATGTCGGCAATTCAAAATGGGTTAAAACCATTTTTGCTCTAGACTGTCGAGTGAACTGCAATGCAGTGGTTCCAGTCTGCAGTGTTAACGATATATAAATGTAGAGCTAAAAAAACAATGCAGTCTACTTTCCATCCTTGTACGTTCTTGGCATTCAGATACACTCTCTTGGACATATATTACGGGCCTATCTGCTCCAAAACGGCTTCTGATTAAAAAACAAAAACAAAAAAAAACAAAGATGTGTGCAAAATAGCCAGACTAGTTGAGACATGATCTGTTAGGATCACGCTTCTCATTCAGGAGTAACATATCTGTAGTGTACCACTTTGGCTTTAGGGTCAGATCATCATATAGAACCAGACCAAGGCTAATTTATTGAATAGAGCATCATTGAGCACAAGATCAACGAGGGACTCCATACAGAACACAGAAAACTGTATTTAGCTCTGTTATTGGAATTATCCGGTAACAACGCTGAGTGGCAGAACAGCATCATTCATTGTTAAATACTGGAGTGTAAGTTTTACAGACTTAGGGTGCCATTTCCCCACATTTTTGTTCTGTAGAGCTGTGACTTCTTGGTACTGGTTTCATAATCATAATCTCCCATTTAAAGACTGCTTGATGGCAAGCTTTGCATTTTTTCACACAAGGCCTTATCTAAACCTGACTAATTTGCACACACAATTCGGAGTGAGTTTGCATTGTCTGACAGGCCAAGGAGTAGCAGATGTTTTGGCTTTTGGACACGATTAGTCAAAACACCAGAAATATGTTTTGGGTAGCAACATCCCAAAAGCCATGTTTGCCAGTGTACAAGGAGGACACTCATAAAACGTGAACATGCCAGTTTCAAGTAGTCACTGCCATCAATATCAAGAGTGTCCAACTTGTGACTCCAATGGCTGGAGGGCCAAGTTTGGACTCTTCTGTTCTTGAATATGTAGTCAAATGACGACTGGGTGGCCTAGCACTGTCCTGCCGGACCCATGGGATTACTGACTTAGAATTGTGCACCAAGTGTAGACAATTCACTCAGAGGAATGGCAGAGAAGATTGGACACAATGTGCGTGATATTCACAACAAACTGCAACAGAGGGAACAACCTTGTCCAGGAAATTCATCTAACAGAGGAACTGAAGATCAAAAAAAAAAAAAAAAAAAAAAAACACCAGCAATACAGGCCTGCCTAAATTGTACCAGTTAAGAAAGGAACCCCAACATTTTGATATGAATATAAACACCTTGCATGACACAAGAGGTCTGTACAACAGACCAATACAAAATAAAAAAAATGAACAAAAATAAAATAAAAAGTATTTAGATCAAACCAAATTCCCCCTTCCTATTTCTGATATTTTTGATAACCAACCTTAACTTGTCCACGTGACTGCTGGAAATGATAAGTAGTCTTTTCACTTTTTTTTGTAATTTTTTTTTTTTTTCCTTTTTGTAATTTTTTTCCCCCCGTGAATTTTTTCCTTTCCTTTTTACATTTTTGGTTAGAAAGTTCTCTGATCAGTGGTCACCCTGAAAAGAGAAATGTTTATTATAAAATTAGGCAAAATGTTCTTGCGTTATTTGTTCTCGTCATTTTACACCTTCTCCCCTCTTTCCTTTTCCTCAAGAGGCAGACAGATCACGTAGGTTTACTTTCTTTAGTTGATCAGTCGCAGAAAGCTACATGGCAGCCGTGATCCGGCTGGAGCCAAAGTGTCTCAGTTCGACTCACTGTGCCTTGGATCCCGAAGTGGTGGTAGATGCTGCTCCACTGGCTGAAGCCACAGTGAAGAGAGAGTTCTGGATGGATTCAATTGCAGAGGTGGTAGCATGAAGGCTTGTGATGGGTCCAGTGGCTCCAGTGGAGGCTGCAGAGACCAAGCTAACAGGGTTGCTGGTGAGCAGTGAGAGGTTTTGTGGATTGAGGAATAAGGGTGCAGTCACAATGTTAGGAGTCCCTCCAGCATTGGCAAAAACCAGATTCCCACTTGCATCGAGCGAGGTTATTGGAAGTGATCCACTAGATGCAAGAGCTAGACATGGATTAAAAAACAAAACAAAAAGAAAAACACACATTAATACCGATGAATGATTTTTACCTTTAAAGGAACTATAGTGTTAGGAATATAAATCTGGATTCCCAACGCTATAGTGTCCCTGTCCCTACATGTTTTAAGATACCCTTCCCCATGTACATTAAAAATTAAATACGTTTACCTTGAGTTTTCGGCGCAGAGGAGCACTAAGTGTGGTTTACCTCTCCTCTTCCTGTGACATAATGGAGGAGGCATAGCCTCTTCCACTGATGTCTAATCCAATCCTCCTTATAGAGGAGCATTGGGGAAATTATATGCACAGGAAAGCATAGAATTAATGCTTCCCTATGGGGACACTATAGTAATCAAAACAACTTTTGCTTAATAAAGCGTTTTTTGTGTAATAGATCATGCGTCTGAAGTCTCACTGCTCGATTCTCTGCTATTTAGGAGTGAAATCACATTTGGTTTTGTCCATGCTATCCTGGCCTTCCTTCCCTGGCTGTGACTCACACAGACTGCATGGGGAAAAAATGGTTACATTTTCAATCAGATGAACGTAAAGGACCACTATAGTGCCAGGAAAACAAACTCGTTTTCCTGGCACTATAGTGTCCTGAGGGTGCAGCCATCCTCATGGCCCCCCTCCCATCGGGCTGAAGTTGGAGGAAGGGGTTAAACACTTACCTTTCTCCAGCGCCGGGCTCCCTCGGCGCTGGGGATTCTCCTCCTCCTTTGGACGTCATCAGCTGAATGCGCATGCACGGCAAGAGCCGCGCGCAGTCAGTCCATAGGAAAGCATTCTCAATGCTTTCCTATGGACTGGCGTCTTCTCACTGTGAAAATCACAGTGAGAAGCACGGAAGCGCCTCTAGCAGCTGTCAATGAGACAGCCACTAGGGGCTGGATTAACCCATATGTAAACATATCAGTTTCTCTGAAACTACTATGTTTACAGCAGGCAAGGTTAACCCTAGATGGACCTGGCACCCAGACCACTTCATTAACCCCTTAAGGACACATGACATGTCTGACACGTCATGATTCCCTTTTATTCCAGAAGCTTGGTCCTTAAGGGGTTAAGCTGAAGTGGTCTGGGTGCCTATAGTGGTCGCCTTAAGTTTTAATCTCCTGCTCTATAAATTAAAAACTTTTAATCACAGACAGGAGGCTCCTGCAAGGTCTAGCAAACAAGAGTGCAGGAGATACATTCTAAATGAAACAGAATGTGCAATAAAGAAAGTATATATTAGATCTCACTTTACATGAAGTGTTTAGGAAATACACTGAGAATAAGGGGAAACATGATTGTATATATATATATATATATATATATATAGAAAAAATGATAATTTAGGCACTCACCCCTGCAAATAACTTCAATATATCTTGCCTTTGGTGCATCCAGCGTCCGGATATATATCAAGCGATAAAGTGGAGCACTCCAAAAAGGACTTTTCAATCATGTATTTATTGATACAAAAAGGATTAACTCATCTGTTTCGACGTTTCGACCCCTCAGGGTCGAAACGTCGAAACAGATGAGTTAATCCTTTTTGTATCAATAAATACATGATTGAAAAGTCCTTTTTGGAGTGCTCCACTTTATCGCTTGATATATATATATATATATACACACATACACTTTTATTAATGATATATTGGGGGAATCTTCCGGACAGCTCAGGCAGAAAGTGCAGAGAATTTAATTTGCAAGCCCTATATTTGACCCTGTAACTTTCCCAAACCCCATAAAACCTGTACATGAGGGGTAGTGTTGTACTTGTGAGTTATCCCTGAACACAAATGTGTTTTAGAGCAGTAAATTTAACAGTATTATGACATTCATAGTTAGAACTTTGAAAATCATTTCTTAATTTCCCACTCTTTTGGATTTGACTCATTTTATATTTCATATATAAATATTGGTGTTCTAAGAAAGCCATACTTCTACCGAACAAAATACATACTAAGTGTGGGTATGAAATCCGTAAATTATGGTTGAACAGGCATGTAGTAAAATTCTAGGTTTTGTTTTGGTTCAGAAATTGTCAGGGTAAATGCATTTTAAAGTAAAGCAGTATCATCTGTCCACCAATGCTCTTCATAGAGAGAATTAGAAATTGTGATAAGAGGATAAAAAAAAACACTTCCAGTTTTAAACACACTGAACATCAAAACGCACCAATCCAGCAATAGACAGAATATAAAAAAATATTTCCTGGAGATAATTTATTTTTCGTGGACAAACATTTTATTTAACCCTTTCATGGTTATTCACTAAAGTGTGAATTTTCAGGAATTTAAAGGAACACGCCAAGCACCATAACTACAAGTCGTTGTAATAGCTGAAGTGTTCTGGCACTGCCCCACATTAAGAAGCCAAACCTTTTTAATACAGTTTGACAAGCTATCAGGGTCCACGCTTTCTTTAAATTCTCAACAACTCACACATAAGTGAGTTGACCTTCTTGGGTGCATTTCCTGGTTGATTTCAGCCATTCAAAATACTAAACAAAAATTAACAAATAAGCAAGATTTCACCGACCTTGAATTGTTGCCAGTGTACTGTTACTCATGAGAGCCGGACTCAAAGCACTGCCCAGTGTCCCGGGGTTGAGACTGAATAAGGCACCTCTGTAAAACAAAACACAGTCATTTCAGGACAGTCGGTAACACGAGTGCAGTAAATATAGCCAATTATATAACGTCATGGTGAAAAGCAGTATGTAGTGTGTCGCTCAATAGTGAGGCACTCAAAGGGTCACTCTAGAAAGTACTTCATTTTGCTCAAATGTTTTGTGTGTGAAGAGGGTCATCGGTCAGTTACAAAATGAGCAGGTTTCAACATAAATTGACACCTTAATAAATGAACCTGGTTATACCCCCTGGCTGTCAGGGGAGCTATACTCAAGAGGCAGCAATTGCTCAGAACACCTGCCTTGCAAAGACTTCTCATTGAGCTGCATTGGGAAGTCTGTGATTGGACAGCCACAGAAAGTCTGGGCGGAGTTAGAAGGGGAGGTCTGGCAAACAAGAGATCTGCAGTCGTGGCAAGCGGTTTCTGGATATACCACAATGAAAAATGTGTTTATTCTTCTTTGAATTTGGGCAGTGGAGTGTCCCTTTAATGGTTAAATTCCTGCAAAATAACAGATTCAATGATTTGCCAAGGCAGACTATACTGAGGGGACATGTGCACACTTTTAAATCATTTGTATTAATTCAGCTGCTGATCACTTCGATAATTCTGCTGACCTCATACTTCCTATAGAATTCGCGGCACCCAACTGAAAATCCCAGATCTCTGGGTACAAAGCTAGGCCCGGCTTCAAGCCGCCCTTGACAGGGCAAAGCTGTCTGGAGCTGAAAAAATAAAAAATTTACCCATTTACATATATTTCCATAAAGGAGAATAGCCCCAGCAAAAAAATAAAAAATAAAAAAAAAAAATAAAACAACCCACAAAACAAAAAAAAACACCAACAACAATTCGACATGCCCTTAAAAATATGGGGGAAATATTTTGACACCGTTTGGGAATTTCAGCAAATCACCTTCTTTAGAGTTAGGGTATTTCTCTTGTCTGACAGAAATGTGACTAAATTCTGTTATGGGGATAAAATGAAAGTAACCTCCATATTGGGAAGTTATCCCTTTCGGAAGTAGAAACCTATAATGGTATACAGACCTCAAGACATGTTCTGCTGGCTAAACAAAAACTAGAGGCTGGAAAGAGTTTAACCATCACTTCCTGTATTTATTTTATTATAAGTTCTGCCCTTTGCACATATAATTCAAGATAGAGAAAGAAGAATAACGAATATATTTAAAGAGAAATTGTCAATAGAAAGGACAGTTCTTTGTTGCTTCACTCCAGTAAATTCTATTTCAGTGTTCACGGGGGTGGAAGAAAAAGGAGAAAAATAAAAATAAAAATTTTTTAAAAAAATGTATTTTAAGTACGGTACTTGCCCCTGCTGTCCTTCCCCATTCCAATGTCACTCTCTCATTACTCTCATGTATCTGTGCATGGCACGGCGAGAGTCAACTAATTTACATATTTGCTTAGCCGTGGCCAGCAAAGTATGCAAGCCAAGATAAAAGTAGTCAAAAAAAATAAATCAGAGCAGGTACCTAACTTTTAGATGGCCATTTGGATGGGATAAAAGGGCAGAAGTGATATTTCCTCGTTTATGAACATTTAAAAGTAAGCAGCACATCATAGGACATGATCGTCAACACAAATTAAAACGGATTTTCAATTATTAATTTAGTGGTGTAATTTCCAGAAATGTGCTGTTGCCATTTGGCCAAAACCATTGAATAAAATAAAAGCACTCACTAAAATTGCCTGGTTACACAATCAAGAGCTTCCAATGTGAATTTGCTACAATGGGACTAAAAAGGTTACACCAAGCACCATGACCACTTGATTTGAAGTGGAGCAAGAGCTCATAAGCACAGACTGCCGCCCATGCCCTCCCTTTAGCCTACATCTGTTATAATTTTCTCCTTTTCTAGAATTGGTTATCTCAGAGTGGCTGTACCTTTTAACATACAGCCTTTTTAAAGGGATTCACTCCCTTATCAGTTGGTCCAATTTTTTATTTTCCTGTGGTGGTAGTAATAGGAAGGGACATATGTTTTCCACAATTTATTAAGCATTTGTCTGCACCCTCCTTATGATATACTTTTCTCCCTTCAGTCTACCCTCCCTGACATCCCGCCCCTCCAGTGATCAGGCTGCAGAGAGAACTTGGCATTGGAACTGAAACAAGTGGCAAGTTTTATTTATCTTTATTGGCAGGAGGGGGCAACCAAATGTAGCAAAAGTTACTCCAAACACAAACTGTATTTTATGAAAAAATGTTTTGGTTGGAGTAACCCTTTAAAGAATAGTCTTGATCTTGGCCTAATGTTTCTAATGATTACTTACCCAGCAGCAAACTGTGAGGAAGCCATCAGCCCAGGGTTGAAACCTGCGGCAGCAGCCATGGCAGCAAGGCTGGCATTGGAAGGCAGCTGTGCTGCACCCTGTAGCGCCGTGGGGGCTGCCGTGTGGATTCCAGATGCTGTTACCATCACCTGGCCAGCATTCAATGGTGAGGTCTGCGGAGTAGAGGTGGTGTGCGTCGTCGTTGTCTCACTAGCGGTAGATGCTTCTGAAGAGGTTGCAGGGACTGATGGGGAGGGGTTCAGCGATGATGTCAGGACAGAGGATACTGGGGGAGCTGTAGATATCACAGTTGCCGTGTTGGCTGAAGGTGTTACTGTTGTGCCTGAAATGAAAGGTGCAATTTTAGCTAAATAAAAGATTTTTTTTTTTACAAGGATCTCATTCAACATTTAAAATAGTACCCAAAATGAGCATGAAGTATCTGCCAATAAACAGAAAGCCAAAATGTTGGTCAGCATGGAAACTGCATGACAATTACTACCTTGTTTGTTTTGTGCAATATAATCAGGGTCGGCGCCACCATTCGACAAATTAGGCATTCGTCTAGGACACCAGCCTGCTGGGGGCGCCCACCGGGATATTTCCTGGTGGGCTCCCCCTGTCTGGGTGCGCAGCGCTAGGCTAGCAGCTCTTGGATCTTTGCCTAGGGCGGCAGAAATCCTTGCACCGACCCTGAATATAATAATTATATCTCCACATACAGGACACATGAAAACAAACTCAGGATAGGAGTCCAAATATTTGTAACTGTTCTCCTGTTTGGAAACAGACAGTGTCAAAAACACTTTGTGGTCTAATTTTTGGCACACCGTATTAAGCCTGCCTGAAATTTTCATTTGTTACTTTTTGGTACTATAACCATTTTGTTGTCAGTGGCAACAGATTTATTCTTTTTAGTCTTCTGAAGTTAAAATTTCAGTAAAATCTGGAGGAATTTACCAAAATAAAATTGTATTAACAATGAAACTAGATTATTCACTAAACTCAGATTTTTTTTTTTGCAAAATAAATCCAAATGGTAAAGCTGCGATTACGGCTGAGTTCGAGAAATTCCAGACCAGCTATTTGTGCCTTTGCTTTTTTCATTCAGATTTAATTTGCAAAAACTGGAAGCTTAGTGACTGGCCCAGCGGGTGTTTGAATGCCAGGTAGATGCCAATCTCTTTCACATACATCATCCCATGGACTAAATTTGGCTCCCTATTAAAGTCAATAAATGTTCACGGAGAAACATGATAAAGGTAATAAGTAGTCAAGCAGAGAGAAACACTGCACTAAAGCTTTACAATATGTGGCAAAACCTTTTCCGACTTACCAAGGGCAGGAAAGCTGGTTACAGCAGCAGCACTAGTGAGAGGGATCACTGGGTTTACAGTCAATGTAGTGGATGTACTACTTGTCACAAGGCTTGGCGTACTGGCCATCTAAAAATCAAAAGAGAAATCATTGTTACCTGGAGGGCACAGACTATCTGGGATGTAGCTCAGCTGCAGAGACATAAATAGAGTATATCAACAGTATATCTCAGTGCATCACAATGTTCTCTACATTTAAAGTATACTGTCAGGCCCAACAAAGCTTGGCATCACCATAAAGAGTTTCAGATGTTAAGCATACAGGCAGCACTCCTCTATGAAAACTTCTGAGAGGTTCCTCCATTGCTGCAATGCAGCTCGTCCTCAATACCTACTGGCGGATTGTCTTGTGAAGGACATGTATTAGACCGTTACGATCGGTTTTGCTGGAAAGGGATGAATGTCTCTAATGAAGTAGCCTGCTTTTTGCAAGTATTGCATCTGGTGTGTGGATCTCACCTGCAGTACTGCATTTTGTATAGGAAACTTGTAAATTGCAAGCCAATATATTGTCTTCTCTACCTCACTTTATTGAACGTGTGACAAAGTACTTGGTACAGGGTTACTGCCCACCATTCCGGATTAGCAAAAAAAAAAAATTAAGAGCATTCAGACACTAAAATATTGACATTGTTCACAAAATGTAACCATGTCTGGTTCTTGCGGTACAATTGCAGAATAAACTTAAATGTTCACTGGATCTCAAATTGTCCAGATACTACTGAATGGCTGAAATCTTGGAAACATGGAACCAAAAAGGAATTCTTTCTGGTCCTGAATTTGCAGGCAGCCAACACAAAAATTGTAATTATCAGTATTTTATAGTTTATGCCTGGGAAGAGTTAACTCAATAGAGGTCCAATAATTGATTGAAATTTTTATTTTTTCTGCCAGGGGTAAATATTAAGGACTTCTACAGGTCCGCCTGCACGAGCGTGAATGTATTTTGCAAATTTGCTGGATTTGTTTAGAGTGAGACTGGTAGAAATCTTGTGTTTAATATACATATACACGTTAAATAGGGTCTGTGTGTCAGAATTACTGATTTTAAAGCAGACATTAAACAGTATCAAATAAGATGGGCTCATTTGGTTGAAATAACTAAATTTAGTTGTAAAGTGTGGACCAGAGCGCTGCTGACAGAAATAAGTCAAAAGCTTGAGTTACCTAGCCTTTCCGTCAGCCTATGACCAATCACCTGGCAGTGGGAAACACTACTGGATCTCAGGAACCAGGATAAAGGAAATTCTAGATCTAGATTTAAGCACGATTCTCAAAAGGAACTAAAACAAAACAATATCCATTTTATCGCTTTACCCAGATTATGGAGACAGAAATAGACTAACACCTGGCAACAGATCTACATGGCTGCACACACACTGTGGTTCTGTGTATAACAAGCATCACCTGGAAGTATCCAGACAGACTACAGGCCTTCATGATGGGTATTCACAGAGACCCCCTACAAACCAGAGCCCATTATTCAATTCTAGAATACTAGTAGGCAAACACTAGGTCCCAGATGCAGGCTGCAGAACAGGATATTCAAAGGGCCAGGGCTATCCAAGACTAGGTTGTGAGTTTAGAACCTGGGTTCCTTGTTATGTTATACAGTTTATGGGTTTGGTATGTCAGAGAGAAATTACTAAAGTACAAATACTATTTAAACGGACGGGAAAATAAAATATAAAAAGCAAATTTTTCAGAATTAACATCACTGCTAAATAAGAGGTCTTCGGAATATTGTTAATTTTATGCATGTTCTTATATTTAAGAAATGGAGAAAAACCCCAAATAGCTCATAACAAATTGCCTTTATAAACTCATCAAACTACATGGTCAGTAGTGAATTACTAGACACAAAGTTAGAATTTTTACAGAGACTATTTAGCATTTTACTGCTGTATCTACACTTCCACAATTAAAGCATTGAAAAATCATGTGTCTGTCTACTCATGTTACCTTTAACAAAAAGAGCGCTTCATAATCTTTTTCCCTATACATATTTATAGACTAATTATATAAAAACAAAGTGGTTTATGCAAACACCATGAGCACTTGATGAAGTGGTCGTAGTGCATGGAGTTTATATGTGCCGCGTTTTGCTATAAAATGCAGCACATACAGAGTTTATCCCCTCTGCTGCCAGCCTGATACAAAAGTTCTGGGTGGCTAATGTGAGCCTGTGCAAATATGGAGTCTAGTACCAGCAAGCTGTGAGTGCTGACTTCAGACAGGTCCCACCCCATTCAGTAAGCTGGAGTGAGGTCAGCCAAGGAAGATTTGGGCTGCAGGAAAAGCTTGGCCTCGGCATTGGAACTAGGAGAGTTTTAGCTTTACTTATTAGGAGGGAAGCACAGCAGGGTTTACAGAATGTGTATCCTGAACAACGCCTTACCAGTGGAGTCGGACTGGAGAACATTGCTTTAATAGGTGAAGTGCTGGACGCGCAGCTGCTTGGAGGATTGATCCTTTTTTCTTTTTGCCGCCGGTTACAAAACCAAACACGGATCACCTCCTTTTCCATGTTCAGCTGGTCAGCAATCATGGTAATCTCCTCCGAGGTAGGCTTTTGGTTCTGTAAACAGTTATTCAAACGGTAAAGATATTATTATACTGCTTTCAAAAATGCAATCAGAATGAAATCATACCAACATCAACCCAACAGATTCAAATAGTGGCTGCCTGGATCATCTCTTCACGGACAACATATCTAACCAAGAATTTAATCTAAAATCCTTATTCCGACTTACTGAGAAATTCTAGAACATGTCAATTTGTTTGTGCGATTTTCAGTTAACGAGAAAACAATAACAAACAAAAAAAAAAAAAAAAACACAAACAACCAAACTGTCCAAACATCTACAGCTGCATTTTGTTTGTCAGCCTTATCAAGGTTTCAAGACTTCGGTCTTCATAAAATGTACACACTCTTGTTGCCGTCACAGAGCGGCTTCATTTTTTTGTACCCAATCTTTTACGTGCTTACATTACGTTTTTTTTTATTAGTATTATTATGTAAAATAAAGATTGCTTCTTTTAACATACAATTAAGAAATGCTTTACGAGAAAGCTTCCGTTTACTTTGATTGCGATTCTTGTTGCAGGATGGACCGTTCCAATAGAAATGCCAGTTGGGGAGTAATTTTAGTGTGGAATTGAAACACATGAAAAAATCTCCTGCAACACTTTGCTTAACTCAGTGTGGGGATTAATCCCCAATAATGTACTTTGTTATTTACAAAGGACCACTCGCCTCCAGGAAACTCTTCTCTAAGGCCACTCGTATGTTGGTCTCTATGCTGGTGCGTTTCTTTCTCCTGCGATTAAGTCCCTCGATCCCATGCCCAGGGGAGCTCAGAACACTTTGGCTGGTGAGAGCAGAGTCCGATGTAATGTTCTCTGTAAGACAGAAGGTTAAAGCATTGTTACAGAACATTCATCTTAAACCCACTGAGCAGCAATTTACCATTTGGCAAGTCAAGCTATGTAAACAAAAACAAAGTGTATGGAGCATGTAAATATTAGAAATGGGCATACGTTCTGGGAAAAACATGTTTTTCTCGTAACTTTGTCTATTTGTCCATTCATCCAAAAAACAAACACAAATTACAAAATGAAGAACGAATTGCTTGTGGAATGTACTTTCGTCTGTGCAATTAGTTCTTTTGTTCGATATTACAAGGAGATAGCGTCCAGCTCACGGCTCCCTCCTTGTAATATTTAAAAATAGAACGCTTCATTAATCCCTCTATATCCCATCCCCACCTTTAGGCAATAGGGGTCACTATGATCCCTGTATTAGTATAAGGGAGAATAAAATATATATATAAAAAAAAAAAAAAAAGGGACTGGGCAGCTATTGCTTCGTACTTGATAATCCAATAAAGGGGAAAATGCAAGCAGCTGCAGCACGGGCAACAGATTGGAATTTAATTTCATCCCAAAACTAATGAACAAATAGAGGAAATTCGGTTCGGACAAATCTAATTTTTATCTGTCTGAATGTATTTGGATGAAATTAAAATTCTGTCAGTGCCCATGTCTAGTAAATACATACATACATACATAAACATACCCGACCGACCATGACAAGCTCTTAATGAAAACTTCAAGCACCACAATCACTACAGGGCACTGTCCTGGTGCAAGGAGTGCCCTGGTGCCAAAACCCAATGTAAGTATTCAAACAGCCAGTGTTTTCACTTCTTAGCTGGGGAAGATTTATAAAAGTGCAGATTTCTAAAAGCAGCGCTTTTGTAAACTGCAAAATAAGCAAACAAGACCGACTCCAAGCTGAAGTTGTTTGTGTGTTTGACATGTTCCTTTAAAAATCCTGGGAAGGGACAATGCCCCTTTGGAGAGGTTACAGATTACTTAAAATGCCTAAGGTAACAGGATCATTACTTTGCACAGAAGAGTTAAAATACTATATTGCTTTAATACTGGATTGGGGTAATAAACGCACAGCCTGCAGTTGACGTACCTGCATCATTAAGCCACTTTTCCAGAAGAGGCTTTAATTTGCACATGTTTTTAAAGCTAAGATTCAAGGCTTCAAAGCGGGAGATAGTAGTTTGGCTGAAGTCGTTCCCATAGAGTTTGCCCATAGCAAGCCCCACATCACCCTGCAGATAAGAAATACAAACATGGTTTACATCACACCAGTATTTTAATGTAACCAGACCATACACATACATTTCGTAATATTGCAGGGACAATTTGGCATCCAATAAAGTCAGTAAATTGGAATATTTTAATCTCAAGAAAATGTTAGTGTTTGTTTCAATTATTAAAATTTCAAATTAGATATTTAAAAAAAATTAATACAGGCGGCGGGGCTTGGACCGGAGCTGAACAGACGCTATTTATGTCGGCTCCCAACCTCAATACACACAATCTGCAAATATATTGCATATTATCAACCATCCGACTAGACTCCGAAGGAAAACAGACCCAGGGCATAAAGAGGAACAGGTAGATAGATGCCTTACTACCAACCCTTAAAGTCCGGGAAAGGCAAAATGCAAAATACAGGGCCTACCTTCCACAGCCTGGAGATTTTCCTTGGAGGCACTCTGGTGTATGACAATCCAGACATTGAAGGGGCGACCCCTCTACACCTAGCGGCACCTCCGCAGCAATGAGGTGCCGCACACAGAAGCTGCAGCTGGGCTTTTCAGCATAACAGTCAGATATCGGAGTGATGTTGCAGCGGCAGGCACCATCCAAGATGGCTGCTCCGGAGCAGCCTACACCATAAACCCACTCACTGGCACCACAGGCAGAGGGAGAACATGACACCACACTCCCAGTCCTTAGAGAAACGGGGAATAATACCCTTGCCACAAAGCAGGACCAACAATGGATGCAGGAACTCCAGAAACTGCATGCCGCAGATATCGGCACCGTGAAGGCAGATGTTCGCCAGACTACAGAGCAAGTGCAATGGAGGAGGACATTCTCAAACTAAACAGCGGTGTGTCCAATTTTACGGATACACTGCAAACATTACAAGCAGCCCACCGCGCTTGCGGTGCAGGTATCCACCCAAGAGGACTACTTGCGCCGCAACCACATGAAGATCCGCGGTGCATCTGCCGCGATCACCACAGATTAACTGCCTCCATCAGTGGCTCGGAAAATAACTTTGGAGGGCATATACCGTAAACTGGCAGGGCCCAAATCACCATCCACAGAACCGCGGGACTTCATTCTGTGCTGTGCCACATCACAAGACAAAACTAACAATGACTGTGGTGAGCGGCAAGACTCCTCTGGCATTTAAAAACTCCCAATTGCTCTTCTTTCAGGACTTAACAAGAGCCACACTGCATTGGTGGAGGTCAATGCATCTCCTTACGAGCCGCCTGAGAACAGCGGGCATGCCTTACCACTAGGGGACGCTAAGGGTCCTAATGATCACCCATAATGAAACTACCCACAGTGCTACATAGGAGGCAGATATACCAATACTCCTCACTCTCTTGGGACTGCCCGTGAACAATCCTCAAATCAGCCAAGACTCGCTCTGAGCACACAGCACGCACTCTAAGTCCCGATCAGTCGGCTGACTATTAAGAAGAGGGATATGACATGCCTAGTTTAAGCAGACCTGTGTTATTAACCTCAGTTACTCATGTTAAATTTTTCGTAGTGGAACAGCCGATGGTGGCTACACATTTCTATGGCACACAAAAATGGACTATAAAAGGTCCTGATTATTCCTGTTACACGACCTGCACGCCTCATACTCACTAGGGCTACGTATACCCCATAAGTTGACTAACAGATGCAGCAGTGACATCTTGTTTATCGCTTGATATCACCTTTTACTTTATAATGCTGAAATTGCTTACACACAGAGTCTCAGCCTCATTGGAAGGGATATTGCATGTTAGCCTAACTTCTAACGGGGACACTGGTAGCAGTAAGCGCTTGCACTGCTACCAATTCTCGTACCATGACCCGTTTCAAAAGTATAAAAATGTGTGCAGTTCATCTAGACAATTTATGTACTTATTTCAGCCTGTATCCAGACATGACGCATATTTTACATATGTCATTGCAACTCGTGATATGTTGACTTGCACATGTAAAATAAATAACACTTGTTTTTAAATATAGTTTAATTTTGTAATATGTGATATACTGATATTGTTTTTTGGTATATACAGTTCTTAAGGAACCCCTACCAGTCCAGGATTTAGGGATTACCTTGTTGTGTCTAAGGTGTTATTTCTCTTTCTAAAACACCTTAGACAAAACTGGGTAATCCCTAAATCCTGGACTGGTAGGGGTTCCCTGAGGACTGGTTTGGATACCACCAATATAAAGATATTTCCGGAGGAAAGTCCCGCGCTGGGACTGAAATGTCGACCTGTTTTGGCATCACTGTAACACTTTAACATGTGCACATTTTAACCATGAAGGAATAAACAGAGACCGTGAGGGCAGAAATATATATTATTTTTAATCTTAACAGGTTTTAAAAAATTATTTTAAACGTTTCCATATGATATGATATCATTTGTTTGGATAGCTTAACCAACAATATTAAATCGAGGCCTAAGTCGGGGCACAACCCTTGAACAGTTGGGAGGCCTGCCCTGGCACAGTCCCTACATTCAGTGTAAAATAAGATTTGAACTGTTAAACCTTAAATAAAGGTCAACAGCCCTGACCCTACAGGAGGTATGGCTAAAGTGAGATTACACAACTACTTCTAGCCTTACAAAGCAATGCCAGCAATGGGCATGTGATAGGCTGACTGCGGTCAGCTGACACTCTCAGCCAATCAGACCCACCCACTGCTGCTCCAGCTAATGCTTCTTCATATGCCCAAGCAGCATAAAGGAGAAGAGCTCCATGTATGCTATTAAAACATTAAAGGAGCATTACAAATCTATATAGTGTCCCAGTGCTCAGATTTCCCTCAGCTCTGAATCGGGCTCTTCCTCTGCCGAGGTCACAGCGACCCAGAAACCTAATGCGCATGCACGGTGAGAATATTGAATCAATGCTTTCCTATGAGGTTTTTCAAGTTTTCCCATCTTCCAATCAGCTGCAATACCCTCCACAACCACCGTCATTACAAAAATGTATGAGGCTTGTGCTCAGACTCCCATCTTTCTAACAACGCTGCAAGGACTACAGAACTAAACCACCGTGAACATAACAAAATAGTTAAGTGTGTTAAGCAAATGTAGGTTATTGGTCATTGGGTATCCCCTGAGCTAAAACAACTGACAGACGCACTCCACGTGAGTACACTTGCATACCTTAGACCAGTATGTTGCTAGCGCACATGCACACAGGGAGCCCTTTGGAGCTTTGATTGGCTATTTCCCCATGAAGAGACTGAACGTGAAAAATGGGAGGACTTGCAAAGGCTGCAGGTCCCAAGAACTGTGACGTTTGCAAACTGTTTTAAGATATACCCCCAATGAATACATGGATAAAAAATTAAAAAAACAAACAGTGATTTCTAATTTTTTGCCCAAATAGGAGTAGGGGAGTGTTCCTTTAAGATGGCTCCAAACTCATTTGTATGCGTGCAGGCCCTTAAACGACGACAGATTGCTGGAGACATTTAATACACCTTTTGTGCAATTTCAGCTCAGTTAAATGCTTTGACACACTTAAGATGTGTAATTAGGATTTTAAAGGTTACATACTCCAGAGCGGATTTTAAGTGTATTAACCTTTAAGCCCGAAATGCTACATTGGATAGCTGTAACCAAGCAAGGGCAGCTGCGCAGCGCGCAGGAAGAGCATCACTCCTGTGGTGAGAAATTACAAAAAACGCAGCCTTTTAAACTATAGGGCAAGACAGGCTGCTGCCTTATTACAGGATGTTCTCCCAGACAGGGGAAAGGAGAGATCCCACAGTTAAATGGAAACCCTGCCGGGGAAAGCTCTCTTGGCACACGTCTGCCTACACTTACCTGAGTGAATCCAAGTTTAATGCGTCTTTGTTTAAATGTCTTCGCAAACTGCTCAAGCTCCTCCAGGTCACTGGGCTCCTCCAGACTCGGAGTGTCGATTCGCTTTGGTGTTGACTGGCTCTGTGGAAGTTGCTGTATGGGGGTTGCAGTTATTGTGCGGGTAGGGGTTGCTGGCTGTAAGACACAGAAACAAGAAATAAATGCATGGGGCTGATAAATCAAGCCAATTTATCGATTAAACAATCGGCACAATCAATTGTGGTATACAGAAGTAAAGGATTAAATCGCTTGATAAATGATAACTTTGGCTTCTTTAATATTTCTGTATAAACCTTATAAATGCTTTCAGTGTTTTGGATACATTTTTAAAATGATTTAATGATTGAAAAAATATTTCCAAAGTTTATCCAAAATTACACAATCATTTGGTCAATTGAAAAGCTTATACAACGGAATTAAATCAAAGCCTTTGTCTGTTAATGGAGAATAGTAACTACGGCTTCCAGGGCACCAATCAGAGTGAATTTCTACTCAAAGAAAATGAACACATGGAAGGAAATTCAGCAGTAAAAGCGAAGCTTGGTTGATCATTAAGGGAGTAGCAGTTTTGGAAGAGAAACATTGCAGCATCTTCCCATAGTAGTAGATGTCTACATGTTCCTGTAACTAGAATGCAGCGGGTATAACTGCACAGAACACACATACCCAATTAGGAAAAATGCAACTATTACAATTAGAAGTCGACTGATATTTTTCCGCAGCCGATGCAGATACAGGTTATTGGTCTCGTTTTGGCCCGATTGCCAAAAATTGGTGTTGATATTCTCTACATTTAAAGATTTTAAAAATCAACACAATTTCTACACAAATCTGCCATTAAATAAACATGCTGGCAGCAGTCTCACACACCTAGCACTCCCAGGCAGCCTGTACATGCTTGGATTACAAAGGTTCGGCATGCAGGGACCCGCAGAAAGCGGTGACACTTGCGGTTTCCAGATGAGGAAAGTACCAATTCTCAGAAATATGCAAATATCGGTTCTAATAGCTAGCAGAACCGATACTATGTTTACCTCTATTTACAATATGCTGCCTGTGTTACACAGCAAATGTTTAACCTAACAATATGAAGTAATTGTAAAATGATTGCCACAATGGTCAGTTCTGAGAACAGCGCCATGAATGAAAAGTAAACTTTAATCATCTAAAGCATGGTTCGTCAACCTGGTCCCTACCGCCCACTAGTGGGCGTTTCAGGATTCCAGGTGGGCGGTAGGGATTTCCAGGTTGATAGTGCGGGCGGGCGCGAGCCGGCGGTACCCGTGCGACTGGGTACCGCTGTGACCATTTGCGGCTCCGGCCCGCGTGGAAAACCGCCGGGGCCGCCTTCCAAAGTGTCCATCGGGTGGCCCATGCTGTCAGGGCCACCCGATGGATGCGGATTGTAAGGGGGCCCGGTCAGCGCTGGGCGCTTTAACAGCGCGACCGGGCCCCCTGTGATGTCATCAGAGCTGGGAGGAAGTGATTCCCCGGTCACTCCTCCCAGCTAAAACTGAGAGCCGCGCGGGAGGAACACCAGGGAGTCAGAGTAGGAACTCTGACTCCCATGCACCTGAGCCACCACTGGACCCCAGGGAAAGTCACCCTCCTGCACCTTAAAGGTAGGAAACAGGAGGGTGACTTAAATATAATGTGTGTGTATGTCTTGTGTGTGTGTGTCTTTGTATGTCTTGTGTGTGTGTCTGTCTCTGTGTCTTTGTATGTATGTCTTGTGTATGTGTGTGTATGTGTCTGTCTGTATATATGTGTGTCTTGTCTTTGTATGTATGTGTCATTGTATGTGTGTCTATGTGTGTGTGCGCCTGTCTGTTTGTATGTATGTGTCGTGTGTGTGTGTGTGTGTCTATACGTGTGTATGTACGTGTGTATGTGTCTGTACGTGTGTCTTGTAGGTGTGTGTGTGTCTTGTAGGTGTGTGTCTTGTATGTGTGTGTGTCTGTCTTGTATGTGTGTGTCTGTGTGTCTGTCTTGTATGTGTGTGTCTGTGTGTCTGTCTTGTATGTGTGTGTGTGTGTGTCTGTCTGTGTCTTGTATGTGTGTGTCTGTATGTGTGTCTTGTATGTGTGCCTGTCTGTTATAGTGGACTATAGTAAGTGGGCTACCTTGCTCAGCCTTCCTACTGGGCATTGCTATAAGGAAGGTTCAAAAATAGAAAAAAGGGGAAAAAAAGGTGGGGAGGGGAATTGAGGAGGGAGAGGAGATGAGCTGACGCACAAATGAGAAATCATATTATGCGCAAACAGAGAAGTCGTCTGAATATCACTGAAAGAGACCTTTGTTCCTTACGAAAATCGAACCAGATATCAAATATTTAGTCTCGCAGCATCAACCTCAAGGATCTCATTAATCACTAGTAAAGGTAATTTCAATTTACTTTATTGTTTTCTCATTAAACTTTCTAAAGTTAAAAACCTTATAAACCTGCATTAAGTAGAAATAAAAAGATAAATGTACGTACATTTATTTATTTTTTAAAACACCCTCCTTTCTTAACCCCTTAAGGACACGACATGTGTGACATGTCATGATTCCTTTTTATTCCAGAAGTTTGGTCCTTAAGGGGTTAAAAATATTCCGCATTTGTGTGAAAACTGGTGGGCGGTAAGGACATTTTTTCAACCAAAAAGATGCATTAGTGGGCGGTAGGTAGAAAAAGGTTGACTACCACTGATCTAAAGAGACCAGTCACCCATTACCTACGAAATCCCAGGTAAAAATCATTCTATAAACCTTAAAATGACCACACTGTGGTAAATACCATTAATTCTACACAGAACCCACAACGTTTGGGGGAACACGATGCCTTTCACAAAGCAGCCACGTGCACTGTGCTACGCAAAGCGTTTTCGCCTGGCCAGCTAAATGATTATTAATGAGTGGTATTCGGCATGCCAGGACTCTGTCGTCCATAACAATAGGACATCCGTTAGGAATGCAATTTCTTCAAAGCACAGGATTACTCCCAATGGGTAGGATAGAAGGGAACTGGCTGCTGACCTGTGAGGTGAGAGTGATGCTTGGCTGAGACTGCAGGAGGTTGGCTTGGCTTTGCTGAGGTAGTTGTGTTAAGAGACTCTGCGCCTGCAGAAGGCCTGCAAAACAGGGAGCAATACAAAATAAAAATTACTCAGATAATATTTGGATTTAGGTCAACTTCACACTTTATTTTTAAATACAGATTTGGAAGGAAAGTGGAAAGACTTCTCAATTTAACATGTGCACATCTATAATAAAATTAGAAGGGAAAAACCACAAAAATTCTAATTTTCTGATGCGGATTTAGGTGGGCTTTGCTTTTTGCTGGGAACTGTGGGCTGCGTTTGCGGTCTCCCATAGCAATTAGCACGGAACATTGCACAGTACCTGGTGTGTGGCACCATGCAAGTCAATGTGTGATTAGAATTATAGTCAATCAATTATATTGTGTCGGGTCCCTGTGAAGCTGATCCAAAGAACTTTAGCAATTCTGACTTAAACAGGTGAAAAGTATGCGAATTGTACATCGGCGTACCATGCTGTAGGTTTAGAGGAAGTAGAGGGGACTGAAGGGATTTGTTTCCACTCCCATGGTATCACACAAATGTATTTGAATATATTTTCATAGATTGAACTTTTCATAAATCATTTTATCTTCCCTCTGTGTTTTCATGATAGATGTATAAAGGTATACAGTACAGTATCTATATGGCCATTTTACAACAAACAGCCCTCACATCCCACAATCCACACCATCTCTATCTCATAACTTAATATAAGGGGCAAATGCTACTTATTTGCATGATAAATAAAACCTTTAATACTTTAGCAATGTATCAAGTCCAGCACAATGCGGTGTTACCTTGTTGCCCCTGGGGCGTCTGTGAGATGATGAACTGCGCTGGCGGCAGGTTGGTGGTCGGATGTACCAACACAAATTGCTGTAGGTTGAGATTTTGCTGTTGAAGCTGCTGCAATTGCTGTAAATCCTAAATTAGAGGGGGGGAAAAAACAAATCCTAAATCCTAAATTAGAAGGGATAAAAAAAAAAAAACAAAACAAAAAAAACCTCAATATAAAAAGCTAATGTCATCAGACACTTTAGATGGATAGTGGGAGTAGCATTTGGCCTGTGCTTACCTGTGCAATCTGTATTGGCTGAGAAAGGGGGATCTGTGTCATGGGAGTTGCAGCAGAGGCGGAGATGGTGGCACCAGCGGCGCTGTGTTGCTGGCTGGCAGAGTGCTGCACTGCGGCTGCCAGTAACTGTGCCTGCGCCTGCTGAATTAACATCTGCTGCTGAGCTGGCGTTAGTGTTAGCTGCAAAACAACGAAACAGGTTACTGATCAACGATGGTTAATCCTGCCAATCCCCTCAATGTAGGAACATTCACCATAAAATATACCTATGGTCACCCTTTCATGGAATTAAGAGCATAATATGAGAGTTGCTATGTAAAAAACAAAAACCACTAGTAAATATCTTATAAAGAGAAATAACTTGTGCAGTACTAGCCCACCTTAAATCCTAGTTTTATATGCCTTTCACTTTACATTATATAGCACATAATAATCTACACACTAAAGCATTAAGCAAGGCTCCAGTCCAAAACATTGCCCAGTTGGCTTGCAGACTGTCAAGTTTCTTTGTAATGGAGCCTCATGTCTATTAAAGAGTGCTGCTCTGCTAAAGGCTGCAGCAAACACATCTTATGTTTCAGGTGGACGTTTGTGAAGGATCCCCATGACAATCCTAAAAAAAAGCGTTGTGCTCAAGCAGACATGGACAAGAAGCTTGGCTAGCACTCCTTTGTGATTTATGGTGGTAAGAATACCTGGTCTTTAGCTGTAAAACACAAGGCATTTAACATCATGCCCCCCCCCCCCCCCCCCCCGAATTCTTCTCAAATTGTCAAACACTCCACCAACCACTGCAGGTACTTACGTCCTCCCCTCACAGTTAGCACAGCCTTCTCTGAGGCAAACATAGAACAATTTCTAATAGTGCTAAATACGATTTGCCTTGTCAAGTTTGTAAAGTCTAATTAAACAATGCCTGCTAAGGTTCTATTCATCAGCAAAATACAAATCTTAAAGGGACACTATAGTCACCTGAACAACTTCTGCTTAATGAGGTTGTTCAGGCGAGAACTATAGCTCCCTGCAGCCTCTCATGTAAACACTGTATTTTCCGAGAAAATACAGGGTTTACATTGAAAGCTAGGAACACCTCAAGTTGCAGTCACTCAAAGTGAACCAGAGGGACTTCGGAGTTGATGGAGGCATAATATGCCTCCATCCATTCAGATCTGCTGTCAGCAGAGCACAGGGTAGCACTGTGCACAGCAACCGGTGATTCAGTATCTCCTCCCTCTGCATGCAGACACTGAACTTTCCTTATAGATATTCATTGACTCAATTCATCTCTATGAGGAGATGCTGATTGGCCAGGGCTGTGTTTGAATCATGCTGGCTCTGCCCCTGATCTGCCTCTTTGTCAGTCTCAGCCAATCCTATGGGGAAACACTGATTGGATCAGGCTACCACATGTCAGCAGACTGCTTGTTTTTCTGAGCCTAACAGCATTCAGATTCACAGCTTTAAGCTTGAATACAGTAAGGTCTTTACTATATTTATGGAGGCATAAGGGGCCCAGGGGGGCTAGATGGTGGTGTTAACACTATAGGGTCAGGAATACAGGTTTGTGTTCCTGACCCTATAGTGATCCTTTACTATATGAGATAACTATGTTTTGGCATATGGATCATGCTAGTATTTTTTCAGGCATTAAACATTTTACCCAAATGTAAGAAACGGGTGTTGACTGAAAAACGGATGTTCCATGTGGCATTTAAAACCCCGCTCTTACATTTTCGAGCTTGTTTGGACCCTAGAACCAGAATCTTGTCAAGCCATGCCATAAGTATGTGGTCTCTGGCCACACAAAATATTATGGACAAATTGACTGTCAGCTCAATGAGTGCTTGCTTTATTTTTAGGGATCTCTTAAATACAACTGGCGGGAACCCAAATACATGAATAGCACAGAAATAAAGTGACCTGTCCATTACCATTTTCTTATTATTCTTAGCCCACCTTCCAGATGTAATAGCAATAAGTGAAGCCAAGCTGTGTTATTTAGGGTGACTAATGCCTTTCTAAGTATTCATTTACACAGTGTGGTTTGTTTTATGAATGATCTATTATCCATCCAATGCGAGGATATTTCATATAGGATTTCTGATATAATGTTACAGGTCTTTCGTTTACATATTTTATAGCATATGTGGCATTTCTAAATAAAATAAAATCGCAGACCACCACACAAACCCTAAAGATGAACTAAAGATTCCAAATGGACTGCTGCTGCTCAGGGGTTTGAATGTGTGTGGGTAGTGAGGGAAGATTAGAACAGGGGTTAAATATTACACTCCCTTTAGTGATTATTTATTATAGGAAAACCACTATGTTGAATGACAGATTTGCATCATGGTACAAACACTCCCTCCATACGGCACAGAACAGCAAGAACAGAAATGAAGTGCACTAAAAATAAGTATAATTTTAGTTAACGCACAAGGTAAATGCCAATCTCAAGTGTTAAAATTGGTACCTTCCTCTTCCCGCAGTTCTGTGGACTGGGATTTATAAAACAGAATACGCTGCGTTCTATAGAAGTGCAATTACAGAATAAAAAGCTATATACCATTTTACGAAGTCTGAAGGCTCTCAATCATTAGTCCCCAGTATGACGCGTTTGGTGCATATGTTGATTTAAAGTGGAAAGACTGGAAATGCGTACCCCGGTGCCGATTTTAAGAAGGCACAGGGCACAGCCAAACGATCGGATGCTGGGATACATCCCCACACTAAGACGCTCAGTATTAGAGGAAGATAAAATAAAATATGGGCCATCACATGCACACATACACTGTTCTTACTTACTAGACCAGTAGAAATGTTGGGGGTTGAGGATTCAAAGAACTCATTTAAATCCTCAAACCCCACAATCCGCACTCTGTAAGTCACTCATTATATTACGTCTGCTCCTTTAAGCAAAAACTATACGAAAATAATATCTTGTCTGCTGCCTTTGCAAGGCCTCCCCTTCTAATCCCACCCAGACGTTTTGGGACTTCCCAATGCAGCTCAATGAGAAGTCTGATGTAAGTCCGGTGCAAAAAAGCCGGACTTACATTGAGTGTCTGCATCCAAAAAGACAAAACACGAAAAGTGTTTTAAACGACGCTGGACATCCTCGCGCTATGACTCCCGCTGGACTCTGGTAAGTCACTGAAGGGGCAACATGTGATGGGGTGGGAGGGAGAGGGGACCTGCAGGGTCCTGCAGTCACAGGAAAACAATATGTTTTCCTGGCACTGGAGAGTCCCTTTAAGTTGTTTTGGTGACTAAAGTGTTCCTTTAACACACAGGGATTTAGATCTACAAAATTCAGCATGACTTCTAAATTTTACATACAAAATGTACAAAACCGATAAATTTAGCAGCTAAATAAATTACAGTAATATTCCACCACAGCAGATTGGAATCCAACAGTTGGCACAATCCTCACTCTACAAACATTCTGTGCATTTTGGAATTATCTTAAAATTACAGCAGAAAGTGTATTGCAAAATAATAGCATGAAATGATAGCATGAAATAGGAAGATTGTCGTAAACATACAGCCTCATATGTTCCCATCACAACTGCCTATATATTGGCTTGGACTGGTCTAAAGAGTAATTTCTTACCCCAGTGATCTGTCCTCCGGCCACCATGAGTTGGGTCTGGGGTAAGGCTGCCTGGAGTGGGGGCGCTTGGGATGGCTGGACGGGCTGCGGAGGCTCCCCAGGTTCTTCTTTAAATTTTGTCTAAAAACCAATGGGTAAGAATCGTCACAAAACTTCAAAGAATAAAATAAAGTAAAGCCTGTTCTAAGCTCCTCAATGGCAGGTTTTTATCAGCAATAAAATGCATGTATTAACAAGGCTGGTTTTCTAATAAATTCGAATTTATTTATTTTTAATGGGATACTATATATTTTTTGTTTTTAAACTGAAAATGCCCTATAGAGCCCCCTGTTCTATGCCCCCGCCCAAAATCATAAAAAAAAAAAAAAAAGAAAAAGTTTATGGCTTACCTGAATCCATGCCACCTCCTGACATCTGGCACTGGCCCAATTCCAGGCTTCTCATTGAGAACCCTGTGATTGGCCGGTTTTGCCATCTCAGAGCACATGTGCGCACTCCGGGCAGATGTAGGAAGGGAGCAGGAAGGATTCTTTTAACAGAAACCTATCTGAGGGACAGAGAGAGGTGGGAGGGAGCGTGGGAGGGAGGGCCAAGCGTGCAGCAGACATACGTTAAATATGCAGAGAATTGACACAGGGCAGCAACGAACACCCAGCACACAAGTGTAAATAACTGTATGTGCAGTGTTTTAACCCCTTAAGGACTGAGCCAAATCTACAAGTTGTGAACAGAACAAAACGTAAACAAAACCTGGCATTTGCGCTTTATGTCTGTCCAACCGTAATTCACCTCTTTCATATTAAATGCACCCCCCTTATTATATATCATTTTATTCAGGGGAAACGGGGCTTTCATTTAATATCAAATATTTAGCTATGAAACATAATTTAATATGAAAAAAAAAATGGGAGAAAATAAGAATTTCTGGTATTTTTTAAGTTCTACATGACATTTTAACTGTCAATGTCATAATACTGTTTGCTTTTACTGCAATAAAATACACATATTTGTATTCAGCAAAGTCTCACGTGTAAAACAGTACCCCCTATGTACAGGTTTTATGGTGTTTTGGGAAGTTACAGGGTCAAATATAGCGTGTTACATTTGAAATTGAAATTCGCCAGATTGGTTACGTTGCCTTTGAGACTGTATAGTAGCCCAGGAAATAAATTTACACCCATAATGGCATACCATTTGCAATAGTAGACAACCCAAGGTATTGCAAATGGGGTATGTCCAGTCTTTTTTAGTAGCCATTTGGTCACAAACACTGGCCAAAGTTAGCGTTAGTATTTGTTTGTGTGTGAAAAATGCAAAAAAACGCCAATTTTGGCCAGTGTTTGTGACTAAGTGGCTACTAAAAAAGACTGGCCATACCCCATTTGCAATACCTTGGGTTGTCTACTATTGCAAATGGTATGCCATCATAGGGGTAATTTTCATTCCTGGGCTACCATAGGGTCACAAAGGCAACGTAAGCAATCTGGCGAATTTTAATGTGACAAAAATGAAACACAAGCCTTATATTTGACGCTGTAACGTTTGAAAACACCATAAAACCTGTACATGAGGGGTACTGTTGTACTCGGGAGACTTCGCTGAACACAAATATTTGTGTTTCAAAACAGTAAAAAGTATCACAGCAATAATATCGTCCGTGTAAGTGCTGTTTGTGCGTGAAAAATGCAAAACACGTCACTTTTACAGGCGATATCATCGTTGTAATATATTTTACTGTTTTGAAACACTAATATTTGTGTTCAGCGAAGTCTCCCAAGTAAAACAGTACCCCCCATGTACAGGTTTTATGGTGTCTTGGAAAGTTATAGGGTTAAATATAGTGCTAGCAAATTAAATTCTCTAAACTTTCGGCATGGGTTGTCAGGCAGGTCCCGCTAATTGTAATTAATTAGGATACCCAATTATGTAAAAATATTTCATAAATATAGGTGTAGAATTAATATATATATATATATACACACACACACACGTTTATATTTGTATATAGATATATATATATAATTTTAAAAAATATTTTTATTTATATATAGGTATATATATATATATATATATAGTGATATATATGTATATATTTATGTATATAGATATATATTATTTAGTTCTACGTGTATTTTGATATAAATATATATTAATATCACAATACAGTTAGAACGAAATAAGACACATCTATATATTTTTTTAATTTTATTTTTTTCGTATTTACATAATTTATTATGTATATATACACACACATATATATATAACAAATTATATATATATTTAATCAGTATCAGTCTATGTGTAATTTGATATATATATTAATAGTAAAATACACCTAGACAGTGTGAGATATATATATATATAAATGATCTAAGTATATTAATTAAATTTTTTTTACACTGATTAATTTAATTTTAATTTATTTCCAGCCAGCAGGCGGACTACCCGTCATTACAGGCAGTCCCCCTGCTGGCAATGCCAGAGCCAGCTAACCCGGCCATGTGATTGTGAGGTCCTCGCAAGGACCTCACTCTCACATGGCTGGGGGGGGGGTCGGAAGAGGACAGATGTGCCGCGGGGGCTCCCTGGGCGACTGGGCAATAAGAAAAAAACGGAGGGCGTACAATTACGCCCGGCAGTGTTTAGAGCCGCTTAAAATAGGGCGGAATTGTACGCCCTCCGGTCTTAAGCTGAAAAACTGCACATATGTACTCCTACCACTATACCCACTACAATTGTAGAAGAGCATATTCTGTACATTAAAGGGACCCTCTAGGCACCCAGACCACTTCTGCCCATTGGAGTGGTCTGGGTGCCAACTCCCACTACTCTTAACCCTGCAAGTGTAATTATTGCAGTTTTTATATAAATAATAGGATGGGAAGTGTAACTAACGGGTTAATAATACATCAAAAGTCTTTAAAGGCTTTTTCTAGGAGGCTCAGCTTCTTTTACATTATGTATTTTAGCATTACTGAAACAAAGCAAAACCTTGCAATGTAAAAATAAAAATTTGCACTAACAAAAAGAAATTAAAAAAAAATAAAAAATTAATATATATATACACACACACACATTTTTAAAGTTCAGATTTGCCTCTTTGTTTGATAGAGGGAGACGAATGCTGGAAACGACAGAATAGTGAAAATAAGGACCCCTGACGCTGGAGCCAGAGAGGTAATGCGATTTAGGGTTCTGTTCTTTGGGGATTAATGCAGGCTTGCAGAACAGTTCATTTGCAATACACAATCTGAGGGTAACTCATCTGCCCTGTAACTATTTAGCTAAAACCCAGAGATTTGCAAATAGAGACGCATGTTTGGGTCTGTATCTGTATAATAGAAATATCCAGAAAAACTGCATTCAAAAATAAAAAATGTTTTTTTACCAATCTCGTGGTAAGATGCATAATATGGTGTGCCATATGATAATCTAGCATTAAATAACACATACTTTTCACCACCATCATACAAGCCAATTCAATGAGGCAGTTTGAAACAAAAGGGGGCTATTTTTTGATATGTCAACTTTTCATCCATGTAATACATGAAATAAAATAAGTGTGGCATGGCGTGTCCGTTAAAAATCTAAGAATTAACAAATACAAAGGCCAACATTGAACGGTTATAACTTTGCCACTCAAAAGAGCCACCTACAATTCTCAACGTTAAGTTTTTACAAACTGCTTTGTCTTTCCAGGACTTTGGCCTTATCTATTGGGCACCAGTTATGGAAATTCTGGTTATTAAAGCATGCGTGTTGTGCGAAGTAGAAATGAGAAAATGAAACCAGTTTATAATGTATTCTCTAAGCTGTATATGCTATTGCATACCATGTACCTGTAAACCCGGTAACTGAACAGTTTAAGAATAAAAATATACAAGTCTGAAAAAATAAAAAAAAAAATAAAGTGCCAATGCTTTGAAGTCAGTTCCTATGTTTTTTAAGTCGGCACCTTATGTCTCATTTACAAAACTGCAAAATACACAACAGGACACCCTGTTAAATGGATTTGGGTGACCCAAAAATGTATATTTTACAGTGAAACATTTTAAAGATAGAATTTGCCAGTTTACAGGCAGTGACTTAAGGCAGTTTCATGTATTTCCTTAACGTACAGACAAGTTGAAATGGAGTAAAAATACTAAATTATGTTCTCTTGATTAATGTAAAATTGTTTCTTTGTGGGAGTGATGGAAATGGATGCTAGATTAAAAACTTGCAAAAATCTAATGTAGTATTTTATGTTGTGAGGGTCCCAAGATGGGAGCCACATGGTAAAGTGAATATAACATCCTGGATGTAAAACGGTAAAACCCAGAAAAACAGATCCTGTTAATATTTTTTTCATATAATACTTTGTGGCTAAACAGACAGACAGCAGCTGCCAAAGGTGCAAGAATGCAAATTCTTGGCATCACACAACATGCATTCAATTCGCATACAATTCAAAAAGTTTACAGCTAGTTCATCATAAAATGTAGCTGTGCGTGGGTTTATGGGAAATGAAGAGTTGTCAAAAAGATCTGTTTGAATAAAACATCGCTCAAAGAAAGGGGAGAAATTTTATTTTAATTTTTTTATTTGTATTTTTTTTTTTAAACTGAACAAGGGGATTTGATCCAAAATATATCCATTGAAGCATATTACAAGAGCAGGGTTAATATCCCCCCCCCCCCTCCAAAAAAAAGCCAACTAAACCTGTAGGATACTGAAGATTTATTGCTTTTAGGTTCCCTCCTGTCTGCAAATCACCTCACTACGGGTTACATGACGCTGGTACAAAAATATATATATTTAATTCAATTGAAACATGTGGCACAATAACGTAACAGGACTATACTGTACATCTGACCACTGTAATGCTGACATAAAGAATCCAAACGTTGCCTGCTAGCTATGGATTTACTACAGTTCTCAACATGCAACATAGGACAATAGATAACACAAAATTTTAACAAGATGAAAATAATAAACCTGAGAAGCAAGGTTTGCCAGCCCAACACATAACTCACTTTTTTTTTTTTTAATCAGGTTGTATGCAAAACGGTGATCCAGATTCACCCTATAATGAGCTCATTAACCATGAGGGCCAAAAGGGACCGTAAGTCTTTAGGGGATTTATTGCGCTGCTTATCTAGAAGGCTGGCCCAGCATCCTGAGAGTTGTAATTCTCATACTCCTGATTCAAGACGTCCACATCTATAATTACAGTTAAGGGCAGCGGCAGGCAACCTGTAGCTTGCCTGTTGTAAAAAAAAAAAAAAAAAAAAGTCTGCCCCAGTATTCTGGGACTTAACGCCCCATAAAAAGCAATGAGAATAATAACACCCGATAATGATAAATGAAAAATAAAAAATTGGGGGTGGAGTGGTTTAGAAATTAATGTATTAAAAAAATGAAATTAGAAACTGCAGGCAGGGAGACTAGAGAAAGTGTGCATTTTATGTTAATTAATTAAAACTGTTTCGGGAGAGCATTTGAATTCTGCATTAATTTGCATATTTTCCACCACCTGTTTCAGGGACTGCAGAGCGGGCTAATTAACATAAAGCTCTGATTAATTCTGCCAGTCATTTGGAGATAATTACAGTGCAGGACTGTAAACATTCTGCTCCAGAGATACTGCCTGTTTGCCAACATCCTCCCAGGGAGAGAGAAGTTTCACCATGGCAACAGAAGACAATTTTCTGGCTTCTCTCGCTCCGAATGGAAGGTCAGTGTAGTCTCACAAAAGCTGCGCTGACCCCTCCTATCCTCTGACTCCTTCTCAGGCTCCAAATCTATTGTATGCGCTGAAAGGTTTGCATGAAGGTGAGGCTGTCTGCCTAATGGCTGCACAGATATCTTTTGGAGAGGTCTCCTAGAGCACTAATTGGGTGCTCAGGAGATTTTTGGTATACTCTGCTACTTAATGTACCAACTATACAATGCTACACAGGATCTGGATGCAAGCAAACAAAAAATAAAGTAGATCTAATACACATATGGAAATACATTTTGCCCCCTTATTGTCACAGAGCTCAGGGTTTTGGGGTCCAGTTATGTCCAGGATTGTGCCAACGTTAACAGGCGTCCTGTCAGGATGGAACGCCATAAAATACCCTAGTAATTTTTGGAGTACCTAGGAAGGAGTGACAAGGGGTTCAAAATCAGAACTGTGCTAGAGTCATCAGCAGTATGTAGCATGGAGATTACCTCAAAACACATTTTGTTTACGAAATGCCACTTTAAATTATTGTAAGAACTGGAATTGAAATGTATACATAAATCTGTAACGTGTACAAACGTCCATTATGCCTTCTATGCAAAACTTTTCACCAAACTCTTGGTTTGATGGAATTAAATGAAGTGGTTTGGGTGCAATGTCCCTGTCATTTTGACCTGGCAGTGTTTGCATTGCAGGGTTTAAATGCCTCTAGTGAATGTCACTCCGGTAGCCACTGCAGGGACAGAGTGAAACTCCGCTAGTTTAATCAGCTGGTCTTAAAGACACCATCTGAGTGGCTTAGCTCAGCGTTTTGCTACGCATGCACACTAGCCTCAATGCTTTTCTATGATCATTTTTGATGATCCAAGCCTTTACTTAGTATAAACAGGGAGGGGGATAGGGCTGACACACCAATGTTAGAAACACATGTTTGTGTTCCTAATGCTCCTTTAAAGATGCCCAACTCCAACTGATGCTGTTAAAGTGGTTGTTTTAATACTACTACACTACAGAGTATGGTGTTTAACCCCTTAAGGACCGGACTGTTTTTGCGATGTTGTACATTTGCGACCAGGCCTCTTTTTATACTTTTGTGGTGTTTGTGTTTAGCTGTAATTTTCCGCGCTCTCGTTTACTGTTCCTATACAAAATTTATATATTGTTTTTTTCAGGACAAAAAAAAAAGGCTTTCTTTACATACATACATACATATATATACACACATACATATATACATATATATTCTCATGTAATTTAATTTTAAAAAAATATGATGACAAATTGAAAAAAATACATGTTTTTTGACTTTTACTTGAAAAATCTTTTACTCATATACAAAAGCGAATAAAAAAAAAACTGCTAAATAGATTCAAAATTTTGTCCTGAGTTTTAAAATACCCAGTGTTTACATGCTTTTTTTTGCAATTTATAGGGCTATAGGTACAAGTAGGATATTGCGGTTTCAAAACAAATTTTTTCAAATTTATCAATAGTGACATTGTAACACTATTATCTGTCATAAATCGCTGAATAACACCCCACATGTACATATTTTTTTTTTAAAGTAGACAACCCAGGGTTTTCACTATGGGGTATGTCAAGTTTTTTTTAGTAACCACCTAGTCGCAAACACTGGCCAAAGTTAGCGTTCATATTTGTTTGTGTGTGAAAAAACTAAAAAACTAAATTGAATGCTAATTTTGGCCAGTGTTTGTGACTAAGTGGCTACTAAAAAAGACTGGACATACCCCATTTGCAATACCTTGGGTTGTCTTCTTTTGCAAATGGTATGCCATCATTGGGGTAATTCTCATTCCTGGGCTACCATACGCTCTCAAATGCAACGTAACCAACCTGGCCATTTTCAATGTAAAAATATTTGACATATATTTGACCCTGTAACTTTCAAAAACGCTATAAAATCTGTACATGGGGCTACTGTTATACTCGGGAGAAAACGTATCAACAATTATATCATCAGTAAAAGTGCTGTTTGTGTGTGAAAAATGCGAAAAAAGTCACTTTCACTGACAATATCATCTCTGTGATATGTTTTACTGTTTTGAA